>NC_137060.1:9077573-9237573 GCF_032717465.1 Coenobita brevimanus
TCTCCCCCTCTTCATCCACTCTAAATTGTAAACAGCTGAACACTGTTTTCTTGTAATCTTGGATGCTTCCGCTCTTCTACGTGGGGATATATCAGTTTACTTCTGCAACTAGTAGTTAACGTTCTTTGTATACTTTTACTATGTCGTAGTCGATACAAGGGCTGAAGGAGTGCCAACACGTGGTGGCGCTGTGCACCCTGGGAGGAACAGGTGATGCGTCCATCCTGGGATCCGAAGTTCCCCATATTTCCCTGTATCTCGCTGTAGGAAGGATCCCGGTCCTACCCTGATGAGGAGCTGTTTACCAGAAGAGGGAGCCGGGTCCCTACGCATTGTAAGTAGTACTGTACTGGGCATGTAGGACGGCCCAACTGAAGCAGTTGCTCACCTCTGTTTGACGGGACTGCTTGGCCTGATAAACCGGGTTAAGCATCAGCAACAACGACTATGTCGAGAAGGATTTCCGCTGTCTGCATGACGAGTAGGTACGGTTCGGTAATACCCTTTCGTTCCATCGGTCAGTCTGCCAGCATGCATATCCGACCATTTCGGCTCTAACTTTTGAAAGCATTGGCCCAAACCCATCATTTTCTGTAAGCCATCCATCCATCCATCCATAGCCCGACGCCCTAATCCCGCAAAGGGTGGCCGCAGACAAAACGCCTCCAAGTCACTCTGTCACCCACCATTTGACTCCCCTCCCCCCAACTCACCCCCCCCTCCCTCATATACCTCTCAACTCCATCCCTCCACCTCATCCTCGGTCTACCCCTCCCTCTCCCTCCCTCCACCTCACCTACATACACCCTCTTAGTCAGTCTTTCATTCTCCATCCTCTCCACATGTCCAAACCACCTCAGTGTATTTCTCCTAATCTTTTCAACCACATCCACATCTACCCCACAACGTTCCTTCACTTCTTCATTCGTCAACCTGTCCCTCCATGTCACTCCACATGCTCCTCTCAAGTAACTCATTTCCACTGCTCTCACTCTTGACTTGTTCCCCTCTTGCAAGGTCCACGCCTCGCTTCCATACGTCAGGGTAGGGATCACAATACCATCATGCAGTGACTTCTTAACTTCCATACTCACCTCCCTATTTCTCATCACTGCTTTCAGTGTGCCAACAACCTTCCTTCCCTGCTGTACCCTTTCACGTACTTCATATATAGGTCATGTTCGAATATGAACGAAATGGGTTAAAGACCAGCGTTACAGGAGTGAAAGAAACTCTTAGCGGGCGATTGGTTCCTGCCTCAAGGGTATTCAAACGAGGTATATATACAGAATGCAAGAAAAGATTTAAACATTCATTTCGATGACGTTTACATCTTTATTCATGCTACCACCAAACAGTTTTATCTAGATTCAAAAAGTAAATCGCTACTGAGGAGGCAACAAGGAGTCTCCTAGGTCCACGAGAATAAGGCTCTAAGATTCTGTGGCTCAGGCTTAAATCTGCTTGGTGTTAAGGTGGATCTGCTCTATGTCTGCCTTGGATCCGCTGGTTCTATTCTTGGACTGTGTTCTGTCTTGGATAATGCAATTTTCCTTTATGATCTTGTCTCCTTTCCTTCTTCTTCTCATTATCTCTGTCTGTCTGTCTGTCTGTCTCTGTCTGCCTGTCCGTCTGTCTGTCTGTCTGTCTGTCTCTCTCTCCACATCCATCCTCATCACCAGCAGATTAAGTGTGACAGAACAATAAGGATGATGCACTTACAGCCTCTTATTTTCTGAGTTACGGCGCAGACAGATATTTTTCTTCACATTAACAGAGGACGCCTGGTGATTTAGTGGTGAATGGGCGCCAGTCGGGATGATGACCCTCCCTTGCATGCATATAAGACTGGATGTTATATGATCAAGCAATGCCATCAAAGGAATTGGCCTGTTGCATACATTTATATACTGTCGATTACAGTAGCCTACAGCATCATAGAGTTAACCTTGGATTTTATATATATATATATATATATATATATATATATATATATATATATATATATATATATATATATATATATATATATATATATATATATATATATATATATATATATATATATATATATATATATATATATATATATATATATATATATATATATATATATATATATATATATATATATATATATATATATATATATATATATATATATATATATATATATATATATATATATATATATATATATATATATATATTTATATCAATCAGTCAATCATTTCCTGTGGCACCCCACGGGATGCATAGGGCCTCAATGAACTCTCTCCACCAATATTTGTCTCTTGCCATCTCCTTCAGGTCCCACAAACACTTCTCTCCTGCTTCTTTTTTCATTGTCCTCAACCAGGTTTCCCTCGGCCTACCTCTACCTCTTCTTACTCTAGCAGTCCACTCTGGCACATCCTGTATTAAACTATTATACCTTCTTTTCTGTATATGTGCCCCAGCCACTTCCAGCGAGACAGTCTCACATATTCATTAACTGGTTTCACTCTCGTAATATCCCTTACTCTTGCATTTGTTAACTCTGTCTTGCCACTTTACCCCAAGAATCCTTCTCAGTATTTTATTCTCATAAATATATATATATATATATATATATATATATATATATATATATATATATATATATATATATATATATATATATATATATATATGTGTGTGTGTGTGTGTGTGTGTGTGTGTGTGTGTGTGTGTGTGTGAAGATAGAGTATCAAAGATATACGTAAGCTATAAACCTATTGAATCCACAAATGAAATAGACGTACGGACTTTCCCAGATTTTTAGTGTGTTCATATCTTCAGGGAAATTTCACACGAAAGCATTTGAGTTACCGTAGTTTTTCATTACTGTATTTTTCTATGTATTTCAGTATAGTTAATTACAGGGTAGTTATAATACATGTAAAAATGACTAACACTTACAAACATTGCCAATTTAGCCTCTCCACGCATCCCATAACACACATCCTTTCCCATTTCGTACCTAACCAGCACGAGGAAAAGTTAATTCTGGCTCTCACACTTCCTCCGCAGAGTTATACACATACGCATATAGATACAGTTATAACAGTGATATTTCCAATAATATATATGTGCAATATGTAACAAAATACATAAACTAAGTGACCTAGGCCCATATTCTCGGCAGTTAAGGAAGCTTCCTAACACCTTTTCCTAAGCGGCTTATTTTGCTTATTACACTTTACTGTCCCATTCTGTACTTCAAACACCATCATTCTCTTCATAAACAACTTAGAAAAGCATATAAACCAGCCGCATCCAAAAATAAATCACTAAGGAACAGGTGCTAAGAGCCTCCTTACCCGACGAGAATACCGGCCCTTAACCTAGAACAATAAAGCTGTCAATATTATCTCCATTAATAAAGCCGATCGACTCCAGTAAAACTAAAGGTATATACTCTGAAAGGCATTGTAACTCACCAGACACGCACCGCTGAGTAGAGCAATCAAGAACCCAGGCACGACGATGGCCAACTTACCTAAAAAAAAAAAAGGGAAAATAATTAACAGTACTAAATAATTACCTAAAGCATTTTATAGAGAGGAATAAAGAGTAACCTGTGACTGGCTAACTTTCATTTACTCCCCACTGTTTACAAGTTTTTAATCTGGCAAATCCTAGTTCTATTTTTTTTTTTAGGCTATTTTTATTAACTCAGCGCTAGACTAAACAAAAACTAAGTTGAAGCTCCACTGACAAATAAAAAGCTGATTTGCCAGGTCCTTTATATGGTGACATTTATATGAAAGAAATTGATATTTTAGAACACAGCATTGATTGTCTGTACTCCGATATTCTTACTTATGTATGATGAGTGTGCTATGTGTCTCATTTGAAGATTAGTTTAATGCTTGTTCAAAATTACTACTGAATCCTCAAAAAGCATTTCAGCTAGATTCCGACAACTAGACAAAAGTTAAGCTAGCCCGAATGAAAGTCTAAAATAATCCAAAACAGCTAGAGTTTAAGGAAGACAGTTTTGAACCCTCTAAATGTCAGTGCTACGTACAGTTCAATAAAATCGTCTGATGTTAATGTGAGAATATTCCAGTGTGAAAAATTCAGTGGAAGGATTAAAGCATCCACCTCCATACTGACAAGCAAAAACTAAAAAACAGAGACAGCAGTCATGCTTCAAGTTTCGAAAGTGATATATGAAGCTCATGATAAGTAGACTGCATATGGCTTCTCTACCTCGTGTCTGATGCGCTCTGTGTCATGGCAGGCAAGGTGGTAGGCAGGTAAACCGCATCGAATTTTTGCAGTTGTCCCTTAAAAGATGCATCAGAAACTGGAGTATTGTATAAAATTACGCCGTTACTACTGTAAAAATTTGAGAGGAAGTCTTTTATTTCTTTCTACAATACTTTTTTTTTTTTTTATTGACACTGCCATACGATATTATTTAAGGAGGACACTAACAGTTTCAAAAGCCTTTTCCAAACTGAATAAACTAATCTAAAAATGGCAAGAATAAAACATAAAAGAGGTAATCAAATTAAGCAGGTTAAGAATTTGGCATAATAGATTTGTTTTCACCTGACAGAATTGGGCCACTCCCACAACTAGAATACCACATCGTGGACCCGTATTCTCGTCGGGTAAGGAAGCTCCCTAACACCTTTTCCTTAGCGATTTATTTATTTTTTTAACATATGGCTGGGTAATATCCTATTTTTACGTTAGTTATGCAGAGTATGGGGATACTGGAAGGATTTATGTTACACACAGGAGGACAGTACGATGTAATAAAGAAAACAAATCGCTTAGGAAAAGGTGTTAGGAAGCTTCCTTAACCGACGACAATACGGGCCATGGTTGCATGAAATTAGATCAGCCTTCGTTTCGAGGATGGGATGAATCTCCTTGGTTACTAAACTTTTTACCTTAACTTGGCCCGGATTTTTGCCTTTTTGCAGCTTTGGATAATGGCAGAAAAGGACGATGCTACGGCTCTACATTCTTGCGACAGCGCTTCTTCGTGATTAGCATCGTATTGCAGTGTTAATTTATTTCGGTAGTCAAGCTTGAGAGTTTGCAATTTTGGTCCAAGTTAGAGTAAAAAGAGCATAGTCAGACCCATAACACATAGCCATCAACTAAGCCATAAAGGATACATCACATCCGCCTGAGTGTGTAATGAGAGTGTGTGAGAAGAATGAAGTATACACCAACCTGCGAGTATTAGGCCGAGTGTGCAGCCTTCCTTCTTGGTGAGCTGCACTGTGCTCACTCCACGCACCTCCTCTGAAACACACATACCAGCATCACTATTAGACTAAAAATATCATCACCATCATCATCACCATATCATCATCATCATCATCATCATCACTACCATCTGCTTTACTGTCATTACTCATCTAAAAACACGAGATGATAATACAGAAACTAGGAGACCATCACCATCATCATCATCATCAGCAGCAGCAGCAGCAGCTAAAAATCATGAACTGGAAAAAGGACAAAAAAATCACAAAGTAGGATTCCACTATTGTCCTCATCATGATCATTACCATCAGCCTTACTTTCATTATCATTACTCATCCAAAAACAGAAAATGGAAAAAAATAGACCGTCATCATCATCATCATCATCATCATCATCATCATTATCATCATCTTCATCATTTCCCCACTATTTAGCATGGGGTATATAGGATCCGGAAGTTACTGTAAAGGTTTCAGATTCTACTGTACTTCTGGTGATTCGTGGCAAAGACTGAGGTATGAGGACGTAAGAAAGATTCAACTATTATACATTTTACTTGGTTTGTGTGTGTGTGTGTGTGTGAGAGAGAGAGAGAGAGAGAGAGAGAGAGAGAATGTTGAGGAAGTATATGAAACTTCAAATACCACTTTACAGTATGTATGCAAGATTTATGTTTGTGTACGGTATGTATGTATGTGTGTGCATGTATGTATCTCTTTATATATGTATGTTTGTGTATACGTTATTTATGTATGTGTGTGTATGTATGTACGGAAAGTATGTATGTGTATGTGTATGTATGTATGTATGACTTACCGGCAATGAAGCTTATCCTGGGGTCCCTGGGTGTCCCCCCATACTCCCCCCCGCCACCACCACCCTCCTCTGAAACACAAACACAGCTTCGTTACTACATCATCATCATCATCATCATCGTCATCATCATCATCATCATCATCATCGTCATCATCATCGTCATCATCATCATCATCATCAACAACAACATCATTACCTTCATCGTCACCATTCACAACATCAACTATCATTATAATAATCTTCCCCTGTATCATTATTTTCATTATCAACATCATCATCATTATCTTCTCATCATACTTACCATCATCACTATCACCATCATCATTCACATCATTTACATCATTACCATAATCATTACCATCGTCACATCACGCTTATCACCACATCCATCATCTTCACTATTTACATCAATATAATTATCACTATCACCATCATCAGAGAGAGAGAGAGAGAGAGAGAACTTCCAACCTTTCAGTACAGGTCTATATGCTCTTTCCCGAAAAAATCACCAGGCAAGAAGAAATATATAGATTATCGTGGTGAAAGACAACCCTTTCAACACAAGGATATTATTTGCATTTTATCTTTTTAATTCGAGTACTAAAGTAGAAAAATCCCTCCCATGCCAAGACAAATCGTCTGAACAAACAAGAATAAAATTAACAAACACACGATGAATTCTCTCTCCTGCTTATAATCTTTTTATTTTTCTTCGTTTTGTACTAAGGACATGGGAAGTAACGTGCAGAGTATTAGGTCTAAATCATCATCATCATCATCATCATCATCATCATCATCATTAACCAGACCTCTTTTCCAGAGACCCAGAAAAAATAACAGATACTGACGAAAGTTTGTCCGGATGAGTGAGCCACATACTCATCCACTCTCCATTTAAGCCCCCGGAATCCTGACTCCTCTTGATAGGGGAAAAAAAAAAAAAACTTAAATGGTGCCAGCACAACAAACCCTTCCCGACAGTAGTCATTGGTGTTAAATAATCGTTACTGCCATTTATTATCAGTACACAGTTAACGTCTAAGGCAATAGCGCACTTGTTTTCAAGTTACGCCCTCTGAAAATCCGTGATCTTGCATTTGACCTTTCAAGGTCACTCAAGGTGAAAGGTCATGCTGCCAAATGAAAGCTCATATGAGACTTTCTATATCTTGACAATAGTAAACATCTCAATCTTGAACGAGTATCGAGTTGTAGCCCCCTGAATATGCGTGACCTTGAATCTGACCTTTCAAGGTCACTTACGGTCAAAAGTTATGGTACCAATTAAAAACCCACATGGGACTTCCTATATGTTGATAATAGTAAATATCTATCTTCGAGTTTCGAGTCATGGCCCCCTGAATATCCGTGACCGCGAGTTTGACCTTTCAAGGTCATTAAAGATCAAAAGTCTTAGTGCCATATGAAAGCCCATATTACGAGTTCCTGTATGTTCTGCATAGTAAATACGTCTATCTTCAACCGGTTTCAAGTTACAGCTCTTTGAAAATCCATGATCTTGATTTTGACATTTCAAGGTTACTCGATCACTTCCAAAATGTAATCACTTTTGGGGGGGACCAGTGCCCTGAAAATCTCATGTAATTTGATTCTGCCGTCTCTCCGTCATGTTGCTAACACATAAACAAACAAACAAACAAACAAACAAACTCGACTAAAAAATACCTCTCCGGACTCCGTCCTGGCAAGGTAAAAAATCATTATAAAGACGAGGAGTTGATTTCAAGTCCAATTATTAATCTCAGATCAGCTAAAGATGTAGGTGGTGACTTTTACGTGACTGGGATTTTGAAATGATGAAGCGAAATTGCAACCCGTCCAACTCGCTTGAAACTTCAGTGATTAGATTAGCATGGCAGGTCTGCCATTATCTTACTTTCTCCTTCCTTGTCTCTGGATTTAACCACACCCAATCTTTCGGTGGGAAACAATATAATTTCGTAGTAGTAGAAGTAATAGTAGTAGTTGTAGTAACGACTCAATTTAAGGTCGGGGTACGTCATTAAGAACCAAACGCATCTCGTCTGATCATAAATCAGTGTCAGTTTAACATGGGTTCAATGGGGGTAGTAGTAGTAGTAGTAGTAGTAGCTGCTGTTGCTGTTGTTGTTGTAGTTATTGGCGGCGGCGGCGGCAATAACGGCGAGGGTTTTGGTGGTGTTAATGGTGGTAGTGTTAGTGCAGGTGATGATGAAGATGAAACTAAAGATGAACATGAAGATAATAATGACGAAGACTATGCTGATGATGATGAAGATTAGGAAAATGATGATATTTGCAAGATCTCTCTAGGTTGCAATACAGTTTCAAGGAGATGTAAAGGAACTACTAAGAGCGACTGTAAGGGCGGTGTAGATCTAGAGTATCGATGGCGGCAGTGTGGGTGGCACATTTATTATCGGTCACGTCCACCTCGGCGCCGGTGTGATGCTCGGGCCCCAGATCGCTAAGGTGTGTAGAGGCCTTGTTAGGGAAATGTGTTTTGTGGAAAGAGGGGTCGTTACTGAGTAGGGACAGAAGCGCCTGGAGGTCTTTTTGGCAACCACTCACAGGATTCTGTTTCAGGCTATAGAGGTCTTGTAAGGGAAAGTGGTGTGTCGTGGGAAAATAAATCATTACTGAGTACGGACACAAGCGTTTGGATGATCTTCTGTAAAGAGTGAGTCGGTGATAATAGGTTAGCACGTCCAGCTCGCATATGGAACAACCGAAATTAGACCCTAAGACCGGTTAGACTCTTGAACCAATCTTGTTTCCTCCTTGTCCCTATTCATCCTCCAGTATTTTGGGGGACCTGGATATAACATTGACGGTCGCAGGTCATATTCCAGGGAAAGAGTATGTCTTGGCAAAAACAGAGTGGCTGCCTTACTGATCCTCGTGTAATAAACAGGCATTAATTCTAAGTCTTCTTCTTTCATATTAAGGATGATTGTGTCGTGGAAAGATGGGTCGTTTTCTGAGTGGGGACAGTAACACAAGTAGGTCCTATTATCGAGGCCATTTTTTATAGCATGTGGCATCAGGAAAAACACAGACAGATGGATAAACAGACGTACAGTGAGATACAGATACACAAACTTCCCCATCCTCTAGCACTAGTATCCACCACTGAGAACAATCTGATCAACTTAGGAGGCCTTCAGTCACGTCTTCCTTACATGTTTATTTTTGCACGTTAATATATTTACCAGCCGCGATGGCAAAGCTGGTACTGTTTTCCATTTGTTTGTCTGTCTGTGTGTGTATCTGTTAGCGCGATAACTTAGCAGTCACTAAAGATATTATAAAAAAAATTTACAAGTGTGCAGCAGGGATAAAAATCTCCTACGAATTCGAAATTGGTGAAAGCAGGTCAAGGTCTGTGTGCCTGTTACCATGATAACTTCGCAACCGTTCAAGATATCATCACAAAATTTTACAGGTGTGTAGCAGGGATGAAAATCTCCCACTAGTTCGGAATTGGTGAAAGTAGGTCAAGGTCAAGGTCATATTCCGAGCCGCGCTAGATATGTATCGGCTCGCGGCTGGCGTGATTCCCCTCTTGAGGAGGGGGGCCTCTAGTCTTGTAGGCATTAAGGCGCCTTGTGGTTTGGTGGTCAGTGTGCCTTGCACAGGTACGATCCTAAAGAGGTGACTAAAGGTTCCAAGGGAGGCAGGCTGGTTATTTACCTTTAAACTGACCGGACTACTGCATCCTATCCTCGGTCCCTTACACTGTGCAGGGCATAATGTGGGACTGACTATTAATTATGTATTACTTGACACCGGACTACACCAATTCACCACACCAGCCGTCAGTCACAGATGCCATAACATGTCCTCAAATATCACTAAATTCGTTGTGTGAATGTTTTAAAATGTCATTAACTTTTCCAGCTTGAGGACGTAATTTATTGTTTTATTCCTGCTATATCCAGATCATTTTACTGAAGTTAAGTGATTTTTTCGAATTGGAGAGAACGAATATAGAATTAGCTAGAAAGCGCTCAGAGAGCTTATACCTCCGCCAACGACTACTGTCACCAAAACTATTATAAAAAAATCAGGCTGTAGTTTCAGACTGTGACATAACAAAAAGCATGACTGTATCAGCTTCTCTTGAGAGAAAAGTCAGCAATGATGGTTTTAGAAATAATCACCGTGTAACCATGAAAACAGGAAAACATTTATTTACATACCTTTCGACAGCCATTATTTTCAAACACAAAAAGATATAAGCTTTAGTTTTATAGGCATCTAAAAAATCCGCAAGACTGCCTTATCCCGCAGTGTTTAAAAAAAAAAAAAAAAAAAAACTCCTGGGCCAGCATTTGGATCCGGATCCGCTTCAAAATCTAATGAACTTTTTCTTGGTCAATGGACTATCCCTCCAGGAAATTTAATCGAAATTCGACTGTAACTTTTTTAAATATTTTGTGGACGGACAAGCGGACAGACACGGGTGATCACATAACCGCTGCCCAAAGTCGTTGGCGAGGTAATTATGCCCTTTACCAATAGAGTTATGTAAAACAGCTGAATATAGTAATAAGACTGTAGAAAGATAAAAAAAATATGTCACTGTACTGAAGGGATCAACTACAAAAATCGCTGGAAAACAGTGACGTTGAGATCTCTCCAGCGGTCAGTCAATGAACTATTCTCTTTAGCATAGAAGGCATCGTAACACTTCTTTCACAGCTATTTATTTTGTATATTGCGCCATAATATACTCCTGTATGTTGTGCTTAAGTGTTTTGTCTTGAAACGGTTGCATCAGTAGCATAAAAGAGGATGCTACAGTACAATAAGCAAAACAAACAGCTGAGGGAGAAGTTTTACGATATTTCCAAAACAACGAGAATGAGACTTACAGTTACAGTAAAAAAATTTCAGATGTAACTGATTTTGCTCCCTGAAGCTAGAATGATGCTTGCTAAAAATTGTCAGGGATCTTGGGGAAAAAAAAAAAAAAACTCTTAGTGCAGTGTGTTATTTCTACTCTTGCGAAGATCTCTAACCCCTTTCAGTTCAGTGGATGGGCCCATGTTGTCAATTCGGGGGATTGATTTGACATGTAGCCAAGGAGACGATCGGTTCGCAGATTGTCAAAGGCCAGTGTATAACCCTGTGGTCCTATTACTGTATAGCATATCATACTGAGCCCCCGGAAATCAATTGCTTGTCCATTTAACTCGCTGATTCCGGTAACATTTACAATTTACTCCTGATGCTACCATATTTAATTATTCAATTTCCGAAAGGCCTCTCGTATAAACAAGCCTAGTAACACTGTATCTAACTCCTCAGCTAGAAAATTCTACCCTAAAATGAATAAGATTTTTTAAAAAGAGATGGGAAGAATAAAAAGAAAAAGACATCCCCAGGCTCACTGGACTAAAACAGGCCTGCTGTGTATGTAAAGTTGCATGACCACAGGTGGCTTGGTTACTGAGATACATAAGATGCGATATATAAGGCTGGGAGGAGTAGTGGTGTAAGGGCGGGGACCAAGGCCCGTGTTTTCGTAGGTTCAGGAGGCAGTATCTATTCCTTAGCGATTTATTTTACCTGCTATACGTTAATGCTCTCTTGTACATTATTTATATCATTTAATTTCCAAGGCAGATTGCATGAAACACATCGAAAGGATTATTAACAACTGACATGTACAAATAAAATGGTAAGGAAAAGGCCGTGAGGGATTCCTTACCTGACGAGAATGTGACACTAAGACTTAAAATATTGGCCTTTACCTCAAGCTTCTTAGGTCTATGTAAAGTTGAACAAGATGATAAAGCTTATGGTATTGTATTTAACCCCAACCCAACCTAACTTCATCTAACCTAGCCAAACCTATCTTTTAGTAACCTTACCCTGACAGTGTCATTTAGCATAACCTAATAATCTAACATGAACATCCTAGTGTAATATATTCTAGATTCTAGGCTAACAATAACCACCAATCCAACTCTATCCTAACCTACCCTACGCTACCCTACCCTACCCAACTCTACCCTACACTGTCCTGGAAATAGACAAAAAGCACCCAACTCAGTTACGGTTCTGGAATTTGCAGGAGGCATGACAGGAGGCCAAGTGTTATAGTCTAGGAGTCACGAATGTCCTAAGGCAAGACTTCAATTACGTGGTGGGGATAAGGACCGAGAGGCGGTTTGTATGACGTATTACTGTGGCATTAGGAGGCTCATCACCATCCTTATTCTCTACTTTATTTCTATACAAGGCACATATGGCTACTTATATGTTACCTGTGTAAATTATTCTATGCTGATACTGACAAAGATGAAATAACATAGAGTACCAACCCATTCAGTTCAGTGTCGTTATTTTTTTATCATTGCATTAACCAACCGATATTATCCACCTCATTACAAAAGCAGTAGTGAAGGTGTCAGCATTCATTTTCAATAATCTTTTTAAAGCCTCTCAGTCGGGTATCTTTCTTATCTCATTCTTTAAACATTCAGCAGTTTTTGTTCCATCCAGCAGTGACTTCTCGAGGAGGGGAAGTGAGATTTTGCTTTCACTAATCTCTTTACAACATGAGACCTTTCCTAACTTGAAAATAATCGTTTGGAAGTATAATGAAAAAAGAAATAATTTACGTTACCGGATGGAAGTAATTAAGGACAGGTACCACACAGACATTTGATTCTGCTATTGCCAGAGTTAAAGAGTACCTCGATTAATTCCCTTCGTGATGATAACCTCTTTTAGATCGCGAAGTCTCTCGAGGAGCCATGCTGTCCGTTAGTCACTCACTTCAGATTTTCGGAAACGAGGCATTGAGCTCCCTTAGAATATAGTACTCCTGCATATAGTACTTTTGCACTTGTACTCGCTACGGTAGCACCATTCAGTTTAATTAAGCTCAAAAAAGCAGTCATTATTACCAGCTCCCGTGGAGTAGTACATGTTTTCCCGTATATTCTGTGTATGTTAAGTACGTAAGAACACACACACACACACACACACACACACACACACACACACACACACACACACACACACACACACACACACACACACACACACACACACACACACACACACACACACACACACACACACACACACACACACACACACACACACACACACACACACACACACACACACACACACACACACACACACACACACACACACACACACACACACACACACACACACACACACACACACACACACACACACACACACACACACACACACACACACACACACACACACACACACACACACACACACACACACACACACACACACACACACACACACACACACACACACACACACACACACACACACACACACACACACACACACACACACACACACACACACACACACACACACACACACACACACACACACACACACACACACACACACACACACACACACACACACACACACACACACACACACACACACACACACACACACACACACACACACACACACACACACACACACACACACACACACACACACACACACACACACACACACACACACACACACACACACACACACACACACACACACACACACACACACACACACACACACACACACACACACACACACACACACACACACACACACACACACACACACACACACACACACACACACACACACACACACACACACACACACACACACACACACACACACACACACACACACACACACACACACACAGGACTTATCACAACAACTTCAAGTGATCCTAGGGCTAGTTTTGAATAAAAAATGCTTTATCAGCATGGCCTCATTTCTTAACACTTATAGAGTTGCAGTTGCTGATAATCTTGTGGGCGAAAATGATCACCCTCGTTGTTAACCCGTAAGTCCATCAGTAAATGTAGCTCCATAACACTTGAGAACTGGGCCCATGTTGACAGTATTTTTTACTCAAAATCATCCGTGGAAATACCACCTGAAGTTAGTGTGGCAAGTCCTGAGAAACCATAATGTGTGTATCTATCTATATATATATCTATCTATCTATATATATATATATATATATATATATATATATATATATATATATATATATATCAGAAACTTTACTTCACCTTGAGATATACAGTATATGAATTTTATGTGGAAATGTAGCTCTAAAGCTTTAACTATTTTACTTAAAATATTCTCTATAATGATGTGTAGTCTACGTCGGCGTGAGAGTTATGGTAGGATGTGAATGTCTAAGTCATGGTTTAACAACAAGATACAATATGTATGCTGTAATTCTCACACCAGCAAGCACCATGGACTTTCCTAAAAGATTTTCACTTAAAATACAGTGTATCCAAAAATAAGCCACTAGGGATATCCTCACACAATGCTGCTTATCTACTTAAACCAACGCATTTGTTTTCATTTTGGCCTAAGTACAAAAATCTTTCCCCCTTATTAACCTCCAGCACCTCATGATGAAAGTGAAGTGTGGGCCGAGTTAGGAAAGCTTAATTTTTGGGTCAGGCTGGGTAAATGCAGTCAGCAGGGATCAGAGAAAGTACTATCGGCAGCTAGAGTACAGTCGCCTCTCTACTTTTCTCCTCATGGCTTTTGAAAATTTGCCTCTTCAATCCTAAGCACACGAACTGGACACTGAACTGTAGCCAAGGTCACTAGGATAGGTTGCTGCAAATTCACCAGATTTTCAAAGTCCATGGAGAGAGAGGCAGGAGCAGCAGTAACATTTTTACTCATATGGTGATGCAAAATAAAGAAATGAGACTCCAACCATAGAATCTGCAGCCATACTTAGAGGAACCTGCAAAACACACTTAGAGGGACCTGCAACACACACATAGAGGGACCTGCAACCCACACTTCGAGGCACATGCAACACACGAGGAACCTGCAACACACAAGACAAACCTGCAACACACACTTAGTGGAACCTGCAACGGGCGAGGAACCTGCAACACACTTAGAGGAACCTGCAACTCACACTTAGAGGGACCTGCAACACACACTTGAGCCTGCAACACACACTTAGAGAAACTTGCAACCCACACACTAGAGAGGGACCCGCAACACACACTTAGAGGAACCTACAACACACACTTAAAGGAATCTGCAACACACACTTAACAGGAACCTGCAACCCACACTTATAGGGACCTGCAACACACACTTGAGCCTGCAACACACACTTAGAGGACCTTGCAATCCAAACACCTGGCTAACACCCTCTTCACGATTTCGCCTGCCATAAAATCTCGCTTAACCCTTCAGAGGCCATGCACATCCTCACTCAGGGGGTTTATCATGACCAACACCCACACGAGCACCATTCAGCCCAGGGAAACTCCACGTCGCTGTGATGACACGTTTTATATCTCTATCATGTTTGTCTCTCTCTCTCTCTCTCTCTCTCTCTCTCTCTCAACCTACCTACCTACCTGTATCTATCTATCTATCCATGTTATTCTTGCCACCACCAAATGATTTAGCATTTGGGAGAACCCCTTCACAGCAATGAGTTTAGGAGTAAACCCTATAACCCCCCTGACTATAAGAGGTCCTTCCCTAACTAAATATAATCGTTTGGTGATCCCTAGAATAACAAATCGTCCCACTGGAATAGTCAATCATCGTGGATAATAGTTAGCCCCATTTAGTCCAGTTATGGGATTTATAGTACTTTGTTCCTTCAATCTCTAGACGATTTTATTCCGTTTAGGGGAGACTTCAAACAGGAGGGGTTTGTTACGGCCTTCAGTAACTCCATATGTAGTCTAAGTCGAGTAAAATCGTCTGTAGGAAGCACTAATAAAAGAAATTAATACGCCATCATAGAGAGGATAGTAAGTGCTGGATCCCTTGAAGATGCTCCTCACCCTCGTGTAATCCAGTATAATTATTTTTAGCATATTATGGCTAATCTAACTTTGTCACTAACAAGATGTCGATATTATTTTATTTTTGCCACTTACAGATGATTTTAATTAGCTCTGGGATGCCTTTCGTTGTCATGTAGTTAGAAATTATCCTTCCATAATCCCTTCAGAGAGATGACGTATTTTGCTGTTTATTCTTGTTATCTCCAGACGATTTTACTTAGCTCAGGTGAGACTTTCGGACTGGAGGGGTTAGATACAGCCCCCATTAACCATTTCAGCGCAAGACGTCTCCCGTAAGCTGAATAAAATCGTCTGGTGGTGGCAAAAAATATGTCGAAGGAGGGAACAGGTTATTGCCTTTGATACGATGACTCATTTTCAGTTTTATTCTTGCTACCTACAGACGATTGCCTTCAGTTTTGGCGAGACTTTCCTTTATATTAATCCTTGCTGCTGCCAGACGATTTTATTCAGCTCAGGAGAGACCGTAAGCAGTGGGGGATACAGAAACAACGGCCATTACAATGTCCAGGAATGCTTTGAGGATTATGAGCTTTTATCATTCATACTATCAACAAACAACTTATTAAGATTTGGAGACACCTCTTGTAGTTGTGGGATTATGAACAAAATTTAGCGGTCTTTCTTCTTAGTTGACCCATATCGTCATCATCATCATCATCATCATCATCCCAAGTTTAATTCCCACCTAAGAGACATTTATATTCTTCGTTTACCATCGTCACCACCATCGTTATCGTCATCATCATCATCATCATCATCCCAAGCCTAATTTCCACCTAGCCAACGTACATCGCCCATATTCACATGGTAAGTATACTCTATCATACCACATCATCCACCATCAATGAACAGTCAAAGACAAAAACTTACCTAATATTCCACCAAGCCTACCCCACACCCGCGGATTTCCTTTTCTCTCGGACGCATCACATCATTGAAAATAATTTTGGGGGAGAAAAAAATACCAAGGCTCTCTCAACATAGGAATTAGCCATTAGAGGGAAGTGAGAAGTAGAAGAGTTCAAAAATAGGGGGAATCTTTTATCTCAGGACCTCCCAGCTTAAGAATAGTAGCCAGAAGAAGGAAGTAAGTAGAAGAGACGTAATAGTTGACGAACTTTTGTATCTGTGCTCACAGAAACATAACAAGCCTCTCCCGGCACAGGAATATTAGTCAGCAGAAGGATGTAAGAAGTAAAAGAGATATAATATTTGACGAAGTTTTGTATATGTGTTCAAGCCTCTCCCGGCACAGGAATATTTGCCAGCTAAAGGAAGTGAGAAGTACAAGAGATGAAAACAATATTAGGCGAACTTTTGCGTTTACGAACAAAGGAACCTACCAAGACTCTCCCAGCTTAGAGATATTACCCAACTGAGGGAAGTGAGAAGTAGAGGAGGTGAGATATAGGTGAATTTTCGTCCACAATTGTACTTTAACGACGAAAGACTCTTAAGCTCTGTATTCTTGTTACCACCAGACGATTTTATTCAGGTAGGGGTCAGCATGGGTCAGCGAAGGTCAGGATAGGTGTGACCTCCGCTCCCACCCTTATCTGAGAGGAAGCACTTAGAGATGCCACATCATAGGGCGGTAGGATGTTGGTAGGTGGCCAGAACTCTAGAAATGGATCGAAATATGCTATAATCTCCAGAATATTGAGAAAAAAATATCCAAGTCTTGAAAACATGGTTAGATCTCGCCGAAACGTAACGAAAGGCAGATGTTATTTTCCGTAATGTGATGCTCAACACGCTATACTGGCATCTCAGGAAGCACTGACCACCGCCACCAGCCTCGTAACCAATGCACATTTTACGAGACACGAACACCCTTAGGAAAGATGTGGGCAGTTAATCCAGTCACGAGCAGTAACAGTCCCCCCCCCTCCCCCATTCTTTCCAGCAATCGTAATCATTCTCTCTCTCTCTCTCTCTCTCTCTATCTCTCTCTCTATCTATCTCTCTCTCTCTCTCTCTCCCCCCCTCTCTCTCTCTCTCACTGCTTCCCATCCCTTCTTCACACCCCTTCATTTCTTACTTCATTACTTTCATCAATGTAAAATAAAGAAATCACTAAGTCCCCCAGACTCTCTCTCTCTCTCTCTCTCTCTCTCTCTCATCACACAGAGGGTCCAGGAACACTCGAGACTAATTAAGCGCGGTATCCTCAAGCCCCCTACAGAGCAAGTAATAAACGACTGCAGAGAGGTCACTTTCTCTTCACCCCGTATATTTTCTTAATCTTATATTCTTTATTACCAGACGTCTCATAAAGTGAATGTAAGTGTGTGTGTGTGTGTGTGTGTGTGTGTGTGTGTGTGTGTGTGTGTGTGTGTGTGTGTGTGTGTGTGTGTGTGTGTGTGACTCTCTCTCTCTCTCTCTCTCTCTTGTTTCTGTACCTCTCGACAAATAACCTTTCCCCAGTGTAATATGGCTAACTACTTCAACTCCAGAAGCCTGTACAGTATTTCCATTGTGCAGTGATAAATGGAATATATGCGGATCACGTCACCTGCCTGGGTACTGTTTGCCCATCGCGTACTGACAACTGCAAGGGTATTTCTATGACGTCTTGGTGGGTTAAGTATGAGTAATGGAGTAGCTACAACACAAAAGATTTTCAGGTATCGTTTCCTCTTCATACAACGAGGCTTGAACTTGCTACCATGATCACCAGTTCTATGTCACCTCTCGGTGTTCTCACTAATAAAATATCATGCTGATATTGTATAGTGAGCGTTAAAGAAAATTATTTCTCACCTCCATTATAAGGGGTCATTCCAAAATGAATTTATTGGAATACTGAAGAAAAAACTTCCTCTGTCGTAGGTAAAATAGTTGAAGCTCGACTAACGGCAAAAATAATTGAATCAACTGTATTTGTAAAATTAATTATCAAATGTCAGCACGGACCTGGAAATATGAAGGCTCCGTAGTAAGGCATTGATTTTTCGATCTATGTGTACTTGAATTTGGGTTCAAATCCTAACCTGTGGATGCTGGTAGGACCTCCTGTTCTATGGCGCATTTAGACCTTGCCTCGGAGTCCCCGAGGGGGGGGGGGGCCACAAATGCCCCCACCATCCACCTCTCTCCAGGTGACGACTCTATGAGTTACCTGGAACCACTGTCTGACTCACTTCTTCGTCATTTCTGCAACATTCGCGGCCTCTCCTCTAACTTTCTCTCTATTGAACATCACCTCTCCTCTTCTAAACCTCACCTCTTTTTAACCGAGACTCAGCTGTCTGAGGCAACTGACAGCAAACCCTTTTCTGTATCCTCCTACTTTCTCTATACTCATTTCAAAGCCAAAGGTGGCTCTTGTGTATATGTAAGAGGGATGGAGTGGAGAGGTATATGAGAGAGGGGTGTGTGAGTTGGGATAGGGCAGTGAAATGGCGGGGGACAGGGTGATGTGGAGGCGATTTGTTTGTGGCCACCCCGTACGGGATTAAGGCGCCTGGCAATAGGCAGATAGACAGATAGACTTATCTTGCTCTCATGTTCCTGAACTTGATTCTTGTGAATTATCTACTCTCTGGCTTCGGCTTTCCTGTCATTCTCTGACTAAATATATCTGCACTGTTTACTTATCCCCTAATTCTACTAACTATCAAAAATTCTTCGACTATCTTACTTCTGCGATGGAACACCTTCTATCCATTTCTCCTTTCTCTGAAATTTCCATTCTAGGAGATTTCAATGTTCACCACCGCCATTGGCTCTCCTCTCCTTTCACTGATCCACCTGGTGAACAAGCCTACACCTTTTCTATCCTTAATGACCTAGAGCAGCCTGTACAGCACCCTACCCGTATCCCTGACTGCCTTGGAGAGAGCTCTGACATACTTGATCTCTTTCTTACAACTAATCCTTCTGCTTACACTGTTAATCTTTTCTCTCCGTTGGGCTCCTCCGATCACAATCTTATTACCTAAACCTGTCCTATAGCTCCGGTACAGCCTTTGGACCCTCCAGAGAAACGGTGACTGTGGCACTGTGGAACTGCAGATTGAGAGGCCCTCAGGCATTAGTTCTTTGATTTTCCCCGGAATGATTACTGCTTCCATGGCCAGGAGTTATCTGAGTGTGCCTTGCGCATTGCAGAGGTTATTCTCTTGGGCATAGAAGCATACATTCCTTTCTCATATCCTTTGACTAATGCAAGAAAGCCTTGGTTTAATCACGCTTGTTCTAATGCTGTCCGCAACAAGGAGAGGGCCTATAAAAGGTACCAGTGCCAACCCTATCCTGAATCACATCTTTTTTATGTTTCTGCCCGGAATCGTGCTAAGTCTGTTCTTCACTCTGCTAAAAATAATTTCATCTGCACTAATTACTCTCAACTCCCCAACTCGAATTCTTCCAGCTCCATTTGGCACCTTGCCAAAAACCTTTCTAACACCTTTACCTCATCATCCTTCCCTCCTCTTTTCTACTTTGATGGCTCTGTAGCTATTTCTTCTACTGATAAGGCAGCTCTCTTTGCTCAGACTTTCTCCTCCAATTCCACCTTAGACGATTCCGGTGCTGTTCCTCCATCACTTCCCCCTCTGACTTTCTCATGGCTGACATTAAAATTTCTTCAGCTGATGTATTTTCTGCCATCACTGGCCTCAATACTAATAAGGCATATGGGCCTGATGGAGTCCCTCCTGTTGTCCTCAAGAGCTGTGCTTCAGTGCTTACACCCTGCCTAGGTAAACTCTTTCGCCTTTGTCTGTCAACTTGTACCTTTCCTTCTTGCTGGAAGTTTGCTCTCATTCAGCCAGTCCCAAAGAAGGGTGACCATTCCCAACCCTCTAACTATCGTCCAACTGCTTTAACATTCTGTGCTTCAAAAGTTTTTGAGTCTATTCTTAACAGAAAAAAATTTAAAGCATCTTTCCCATTACAACCTTCTTTTTTGATCGTCAGTATGGGTTCCGTCAGGGACGCTCCACTGGCGATCTTCTCACCTACCTTTCAGACTCCTGGTCATCCTCCTTTCGGGACGTTTGGCGATAGCTTTGCCATTGCACCTGACATCTCAAAAGCTTTTGATCGAATCTGGCACAAATCTTTAATTTCCAAACTGCCCTCTTACTGTTTCTATCCTTCTATCTGTGCCTTCATCTACAGCTTCCTTTCTGGTCGTTCTATAGCTGCTGTTGTAGACGGCCATCGTTCTTCTCCTAGATCTATTAACAGTGGTGTTCCTCAGGGCTCTGTCCTATCACCAACTCTCTTCCTTTTATTCATCAATGATCTTCTAAGCTGTACATCTAACCCTATCCACTCGTATGCTGATGATTCCACCCTTCACCTTTCCATTCAGTTCCCGCAATGTCCATCCCAGCAGTTACTTCAACAAACAAGGGATGAAGCTATGGCACTCCTAGTGTCTGACCTGGCTCGCATCTCTGACTGGGGTAAAAATAATCTTGTTGTTTTTAATGCATCTAAGACTCAGTTTTTACATCTATCAACCCGACAGAATCTTCCACAGGAGTACCCACTAAAATTTAATAATATCCAGTTCAATCCAGCATCATCCTTGAACATGCTTGGGGTTTCATTCACTCGGGATTTATCTTGGAAAGATCATATTACATATCTGGTAAAATCTGCTTCCAAGAGATTAGGTGTGTTAAGCCGACTCCGTACCTTCTTTACCCCTGCACAGTTGTTGACTTTATACACGGGATTTATTCGCCCCTGTATGGAGTACAACTCTCATGTGTGGGGAGGCTCCCCACATACAGCTCTTCTTAATAGGGTGGAGTCAAAGGCATTTCGTCTCATTAACTCTGCTCCTCTTACTGGCTCCCTTCAACCTCTGTCTCTTCGCTGCACTGTTGCCTCTTTATCTCTTTTCTATCGCTACTTCCATGGTCATTGCTCCTCTGAACTGTCTGCTTGCATCCCTCCACCTCTACGACGGGTGCGTATCACCCATCTAGCAATAAACTCTCATCCCTTTTCTGTCCAACTCTCTATTGCAAGGGTTAACCGTTACTCCCAAACCTTCATTTATGCAACAGGTCAACTCTGGAACTGTCTCCCTCTGTCTGTATTTCCTACTTCCTATGATCTCCAGTCTTTCAAACGCAGTGTGTCCAGGCATCTCGAAATGAACAGATCTTGAATTTGGCTCTCTTTTGTTTTTTGTTTTTTTTTTCTTAGAAGGAACTGTTTTGCGGGCTCGTAGCCTTTGGTTCCTTCTTCCTCGCATAAAAAAAAAAATGTTACTTTATGTTCACACCCTGCCGGTTAATACCCATGATATATACAGGCTCCGACACACAAACGCAGCCAACAGCCAACAATGCCGACTTTCACAAGCAGTGCTTTCACTCTGAACACCAATTCCTGAGTCTCTGTACTTGGCCAGCATGAAGATGAAGTTTTAGGCCATGCACTCCCATCTGAGCAGGACTAAGACAATGAACCTGTTAGTGGGCTTCTGAAAAAGTGTGTAGGACTTTCCGACTGGATCCCTTTCCTGACGTCAATCAATAGTCCTTATGCAGGATCAGACACTCGACATCTTGGCCGACAACGATGGCTACTTGTACTGTACCATTATGGGGAAAGGTTAATTCTTGCTGTTACTCTGCTTCCAGGTGCTGGAGAGGGATGCTTTTAGGCACCACCGATGTAACCCAGCATTTCCCTCACTGTCACCCGAAAGGAGTACGGCAGCTTCAGCCTGCAGTCCACAGGGTTCAAGTTCAGATGAGCCTGGAGTAAATCAACAACAACAACAACAAACAACAAAAACAACAACAAAAACAACAACAACAACAACAACAAACAACAACAACAAACAACAACAACAACAGCATCAACAACAACAACAACAAACAACAAAAACAACAAAAACAACAACAACAACAACAAACAACAACAACAACAGCATCAACAACAACAACCGCAACAACAACAACAATAACAACAATAATGACAAACAACAGCAACTCTTCTTCCAAGAAGAATGTTTGGATGGCTACAGATATTGTAGCCTGAGCACAGAGACAGCACAGAGTAATGGCCAAAAAACGATAACCGCACCAACCCGACTTCCTCTGTCAAAACTGAGCTATATAAGATCGACAAGGAGGAAAAGCGACGATCTCCACGATCATCCTCACTACATCCCTATTATCAACCAAGGGCCGTGAGGGGACTGAATCCAGAGAAAAAAAGGAGAAGTATGATGATGATGATGATGATGATGATGATGATGATGATGATCATCATCATCATCACCATCATCATCATCGTCATCATCATCATCAATCAATATACTAAGCCTAGCCCTACTACGGGATGGGTGAGTTCCAGTTAGTAAAAACTAAAACCTCAAAAGTTAAGAGAATTATTATCAAAGGATACTGTGTCACAGGCCCAAGCACTCCTATTCAGTGTGTGGGAAGGAGAGGATGTGAGAGTCTAAGAACACCAGTGTGCGTGAGCTTGTGCATGTTCGGACACTGGGCAGGTCCTGTGGTGGGTGATGGATGAGGGACGCTGGTGCAGGTTGTGGGGATTGCCTGTGTGTTCTGGGACATTATTCATTAACCTTCTTGAACTTCACACCTTCAAAGCGAGAACGTCACCTACATTTCATTCTTTCTACGACCAAAGAATAACTAACCTCCGTAATTTAAGGGGTTATTGAAAGCAAGATTTTACCTTTCCAAATCGTAAATTCAGTTGTTAGGAAAATTATATCGTCTGAAAACAGCAAGACTAAAAATAATGTCACCGGAATGAAGGGGTCACCCAAACCATCAGGACTAGTAAAACACATCTTCTACAGGACTCACAAAAAACACCATCGCTGTCATTAAACTAGGCCTCAATGAGACAGGCCAAGCATTTTTATTCAGTATGGACGGTGGGAATTAGCACCGCTGGATGACTTATGCAGATGACGAGAGCGCGACAGTTTGTAACCCTTAGATGAATTAGATTTATTTACATCCTCCAAAGGTGTCTCACGTTTCTGTATAAACTGCAAGGGTCATGTTATAAAAAAAAAATCACAGAGATATTAGGTCGACAACTGAGAGCAATCATAACTTAAGCCCGTAATGAAAGCTATGAAGTACCGTCTGTAACTTCCTGGTAAGTAATTTTCATCCATCTTATGCTTCTCTAAGTGCTCAAGATGTATTTTTAACACACACACACACACACACACACACACACACACACACACACACACACACACACACACACACACACACACACACACACACACACACACACACACACACACACACACACACACACACACACACACACACACACACACACACACACACACACACACACACACACACACACACACACACACACACACACACACACACACACACACACACACACACACACACACACACACACACACACACACACACACACACACACACACACACACACACACACACACACACACACACACACACACACACACACACACACACACACACACACACACACACACACACACACACACACACACACACACACACACACACACACACACACACACACACACACACACACACACACACACACACACACACACACACACACACACACACACACACACACACACACACACACACACACACACACACACACACACACACACACACACACACACACACACACACACACACACACACACACACACACACACACACACACACACACACACACACACACACACACACACACACACACACACACACACACACACACACACACACACACACACACACACACACACACACACACACACACACACACACACACACACACACACACACACACACACACACACACACACACACACACACACACACACACACACACACAGAGTTGAAAACCAGAAAAGTAATAGGACCGAAAATGCGAGCAAACACAAGTTGTAATCCAGCTTTGAGAATCAACTGTTTCGTATCTTCATGGTACGTAATTTTTAGCAATCTCACGCGTTTCTTGATGTTCCGATTGTTACGCTAAATACAAAAAACGTAGAAAAAAACACCACAGAAATATAAATCAGGTTTGAAACTGCGAGTAAACATGGGCTATAATTCGGATATCTGAGCTTACTGACTAGTTTATATCGGCAGGAGTCTGGAAGTACACTTAAGATTTATCAGGTCTCTATCGTAATTTTTTTTCCTTTGAAGTAAGCGCTAGGAAAAAGAAAGTCCACAGTCCACACACGTTTCTTGTCTTCCCCTCAAAAAAAAGAAAAGGAAAATTATCACTGGAACCTGACAGTAAGCTTGTTTGTGAATGTGGACCCTCTAAAAGGCTTGGATACACAAACTTAGGATTACCAGCTTCTCGTAACTAATACCCGGTACGTTAAAATGTGTGTGTGTGTGTGTGTGTGTGTGTGTGTGTGTGTGTGTGTGTGTGTGTGTGTGTGTGTGTGTGTGTGTGTGTGTGTGTGTGTGTGTGTGTGTGTGTGTGTGTGTGTGTGTGTGTGTGTGTGTGTGTGTGTGTGTGTGTGTGTGTGTGTGTGTGTGTGTGTGTGTGTGTGTGTGTGTGTAAACACAAAGAACGCAAAAAGTTTCTGCACTCTGCACTATCTTTTCATTGTTTTTCCTGCAAAGCCAAATCTTGGTTACGATAGGGATGTCCGTATTTCGTTGTTCTCACTCAATTAAGATTTGTTTTGCACGAAGAATGAGAGACGTGGGAAGACTCTGCACTCTCCCTTCCTTGTCCTCCCCATAAAGAGACATCTTACTTCGAACAGGGAAATGATTGATAATTTGGTTATAAATTTCAGCCCAGAGAGGGTGGTTCGATAACGCAATGAAAAAAAACAAAAAAAAAACTAACAAGTGGTGCTAGGCACAACAAATCTCTGCCGACCACCCAAGCTCAAAGGTCATAATGCCAAATAAAAGCCCGTATGAGACTTCCTATATCTTGATAATAGTAAATATCTCTGTCTTCAGCCTGTTCCGAGCTATACCCCTCTGAAAATCCGTGACTTTGAGTTTGACCTTTCAAGGTCACTTAAGGTCAAAAGTCATGGTACCAATTAAAAACCCATATGGGATGTCTACATGCTGATAATAGTAAATATGTATGTGCATCCAGTTTTTAGTTATAGCCCAATGAATATCCGTGTGCCTTCAATTTGACCTTTCATGGTCACTCAAGTTCAAAGGTCTTGGTGCCAATTGAAAGTCCATATAGGAGTTCCAGTATGATGATAATAGTGAATATCTGTATCTTCAACTGGTTAAGTTAAGAGCCCTCTGAAAATCCATGACCTTGATATTGACCTTTCTAGGTCACTCGATTACCTCCAAAATTTAATCACTTCCATTTGGGACCACTGCCCACATATCGTGAAATTTTCATGCAATTTCACTCAGCCGAATTTCCGTAATGTTGCTAACAAAGAAACAAACAAAAACAAAGTAACGACCAAAAACAATGCCTCGCCGGACTCCTTCCCGGGCCAGGTAATGAGCTCCTCACTACAATGATGTCTTTGTCATTTTAATTAGGCAACCAGCATATGATTTATTTTCCTCGTAATGACTTTCAGAACACATTGGTATATTAAGCCACGTTAACCTCTCCGACCGGGTGACATTTTTTTGTTTTATATTTTTGCTATCTCCTGGCGAATTAACTAATCTTTGCATAGGTTTTTGGAAATCTTCACAATTATTTCTTTATTATAGGGTTCTCCTAAACAGAAAAACATCGTCTGAAGATTAAAAAAAAAAAAGA
The DNA here is from genome assembly GCF_032717465.1 of Coenobita brevimanus. NCBI lineage: Eukaryota > Metazoa > Arthropoda > Malacostraca > Decapoda > Coenobitidae > Coenobita > Coenobita brevimanus. Next base: position 9,104,327 of record NC_137060.1, read on the forward strand.
TACATACGTAATCGGGCTGAAGACATTCATAAGTAACAGAAAAGTCGACACGCGATAGTCAAGATAAGTCCTCCGTCATCCTTCCTTAGTTGTAAATAATTCTCAGACAAACTTGAAATGACAGCGGTGCAGAACGTACTATCGACAGCAAAAGTTGTATCGCCTCTCCTAGTTCCCTCCTTATGGTCTCTGAAAATTAAATCGGTCCGGTGAATCTGCAGCAATCGACGCTGATGAATTTATTTGGTCACGAATAAGTGTCATCAGTGGCGGTGGATTCCGATTAATGTTTTCAGTCCAGTACTTCTTCTTCTTCTCTTCTTCCTTTTCCTCCTACTCCGCCTCAGCTTTTTCTTCCTTTCCCTTTTCCTTCTCCTCCTCCTCCTCCTCCTTCTCCTGATCATCATCATCATCATCATCATCATCGTCATCATCATCATCTTCTTTTTCTTCTTCTTGCTTTCTTTTGTTTTCTTCTTTCTGTTGTTGTTGTTGTTGTTCTAGTCACCCAACGATTTTACTTAGCTTTGGAGGGACTTACAAAATTAAAGGGGATAGATACAGCCTTGTTTTCTTATTCTTACTCCGACACTAACCTGCGTAGAATCGTCACGTAACAAGAAAAAAAAAACACACAAACGAGGTGCTTGGGTTGAAGGGGCAAATGAGACAAATTCTGAAGTCAACAGAGAGACACGTAGGAATATCTCGTCTCAAATTTTGCTGCATTTCAGGGCTGGCATAATTGTCGCGCCTGAGTTTAATTACAGGTGACCAGGACGTAACTGAAAAGATTAGGTGGGCAGTGAATACAATGTGAATGCTTCTTTACTCTTCTTACTCTAACTTGGCCTTAAATTGTCATCTTTCCATCCTGAATGCTGACTTGTAATAGTAAATTTACTCTAGAATATGATGCTAGTCACGAAGAAGAGCTATGGAAAGGAATGTAGTGCCATTATCCCCTTTTTCTGTTATTGGGCTACGCGATATAAGCACCAGAAGGACGAAAATCCGGGCCAAGTTGCGGTGAAAGCACTATAGTTATCTCATGGTGGCAAATCGATTTTCTTCTTGTTGGTTAATAGATAGATACAACAGGTCTTTTGCTGGCCAAAGTACACGGTCGTCCAATATTTTCCCACTGACCTGGAACGGAATGTGCGTACAAAAAGAAATAAATAAAAATAAAGCTATAATAACAAGTCCTGAGACCCGGATGATGGCAGGTGGCAAGGGGCAGGATTTTTTGTGGGTTTAGGGGGCTTTCTGTTGCTTATTCGTCGTGGGCTTAGGGGGCTTTCCGGCACTTATTTTTTTGCCTCTTCGATACGACGACGGTATCAATAACAACCCGACCCCTAATACTCCCTTCGAGGTGTAAGGGCCCGAGACTAAGCTATCGTAGTCCAGTAGGCACATTGAAGGGTAGAAATCCAGCCTATTTCTCACTATGGCATTACATGATCTAGTAGGCACGTTCGTCGATTTGATGACCTGCGTCGCACTGTGAAACCGTCACAAGGGGTTAAAGAAATGGAGTAGCAAGCAAAGGAAAGGATGGGATGAGATGGAAAGATAGTGGGGGATGGAGCAAGGTCAGGAAAGTATATCCTGTGAAAAAGGGTGTTGTTGGAGTAGTTCTTTGAGAGCAGTGGACGTGTCAGAGGACAAAGAAATGGGTGTGGAGGTCAAAGAGATGGGTGGGATGAGCTGAAATTGTGAAAAGAGGTGGGGACGGACCATGACTATAAACCTTGTGAAAATGGGTGCTGTAGAATTAATGGTTTTAGTGCAGTGAAGGTTATTCAAGCACTCTCTGACAAGAACAAGATAAGCCTGTGTTACTCTCATTCAGAAACCTCCAGTTCCCTCTTATAGATCAAACTGGGGCGTTCTAACTACCAATATATCAAGTACTCTCTCCCTAGACCATATTATTCATCTCAGTATAGACTCCTCTAACTGGAAGAATTTAATGCAGCCCTCATTAACCCCTCACCACCGAGATGTTCTCCTGATCTCAGTAAAATCGTCTGGTAGCAGGAAGATGATGATAAAAATGGCGTCCACGGGATGGAGTGGGTACCAGTTTATTTTGCATTTTCAGCTTTGTACAGTTACGGTCAACAGCTCATTTACGCTGCCTCGAATCTGCCTCCTAACACAATGAGAACTTGGTGGAAAAACTAGTAATGTTCAAGTAATGTAGAACGGCTGCAGTCTTGCTTGATTATTTCGGAACCTCAGACGTGTGAAAGGATTACTGACCGTGACTGTACGTTTTTTGCAGCTGGGTAGGGCGTCTCTCAGCTAGAAAAAACCTCCTGGCATTACCTAGAATAAAGTGCTTACCCTACGTCTAGCTATCACTGTGGAAGAAGTTAATGTTTCCTGTACAGAAGTTACTGAGCGACAAGGAAGAGGTGCCTTGAAACCTCTTATGGCCATTCCACGTCAAGCCAACATGTTCTGTGTCATCCCGTTAAATTTAACTGTTTCTGTTATCAGATATGTCCATCTGTCTGTTTGTTTGCCTGTCCATCTACCTGTCTGTCTACCTACCTACACCTAACTATCAATCTATCTATCTTCCTATCTATCTATAATGTGGTGCCGAATCCTGGAGAAGTGGCCTTGACAAAAAGAGACCTCTGGACATACTTTCCCTACTCAGTAACGACCCTTCTTTCCACCTACAACACACCACCCTTACTTACCTACTCTTGCACCTCATTATCTCCTTTTCTTTGTCTACTTCTCCCACTCCCAGCTGCTACCTCACTCTCATACACTGTTCTCATTCTCCTTTACATATAGAAGTCTGACTCTCCCTCTCTCTCTCTCTCTCTCCTTCTTCCCCTATCCAGCTCACTTTCATATTCTCTCTACAGCCAGTCTCTCACTCTCCTTTGCTTCACATGGCCAAACTGCACCAGAGTTTTTCCTGTTTTCTCCATACGCCAACGTCTCATCCACACTGTTATTAACCTCCACACAACGATGCTTTATGAATACAGTTTGTAATTGTTATCTGCAAATGATTTATTCAGTTTAGGACAGATTTTTTTTCTATATTAGGGACTGATGAAGGCTTTATCTCCCTCCTGCAGTTCAAGAAGATCTATTAAGAGTTAAACAGAAGCATCTTAATGTAACAAGAAGAAAAAATGCCATCTGACTGAAGGGTTTACTTATGTGACTTTTCCTGAAAAATTCGAACACTATTTAATTTGTATCACTGTAGTATTGTGGCCAAGAGAGAAGTGTCTTTAGGTCACTACAGAACCACACACACAGTCAATCAATCAATCATTTCCTGTGGCACCTCACGGGATGCATAGGGCCTCGATGAACTCTCTCCACCAATATTTGACTCTTGCCATCTCCTTCAGGTCCCACCAACACTCCTCTCCTGCTTCTCTTTTCATTGTCCTCAACCAGGTTTCCCTCGGCCCACCACTACCTCTTCTTCCTCTAGCAGTCCACTCTGGCACATCCTGTATTAAACTGCCCTCTTTTCTGTAAATGTGCCCCAGCCACTTCCAGCGAGACAGTCTCACATATTCATTAACTGGTTCCACTCTCGTAATATCCCTTACTCTTTCATTTGTAACTCTGTCTTGCCACTTTACCCCAAGAATCCTTCTCAGTATTTTATTCCCAAATCCTAATACTTTCACACACAAAAACAAAAAAACGCAAATCTGTTATCAAGTATCTGCTAGTGTTGTATGCAAACTAAAAAAGAAAAAAGAAATCTACCAAGAATAGACATAGATGCCGGAAAAGGGACGGAGAGAGAGAAAGCAAAGGTGTGAGTGAATGAGTGGGTATTATATCCATTTTTACCTGGGCCGGGGTGCCAGGGGTGAAGGCAGTGCAAAGAGGGTGAAACACAATATGCCAGGGTGAGGCAGGGTGAGGTAGGGTTGGGGTGTTGGCAGGGTGAGGTAGGTTTTTGTTAGGGTGCTAGGGGCGGAGGCAGGATGAAGCAGGATTAAGACTGAGGTGGAGCGGTTATTTGAGACAAGGCGAGGCAGGGTGAGGTAAGGTTTAAATGGAGAGGTTAGATAGCTGAGGAAGGGTAATGCAGAGCTAGAATGGGGTGTTACGCAATGTTGAGGGAGGAAGATGTGAGTTGGAAAGGCTTTTTGAGGCAGGAGAATAAATGTCTACAGTGAGGCAGGGGATGGAAGGACAAGATATAGGGAATGGAGTGGCTAGGTAAGACAGGCTCAGGCAAGATAGGGGAGGTCTAGGGTGAGGTCGGGCAAGGCAGGATTAGGGTGCAGTGGAGTGGTTAGTTATGACAAGAAGAGACGAAACAGGGTGAAGTAAGACTAGGGTGGACTGGCTGGCAGGCGAGGCAGGGTTTGGCAGGCATGAGGTGGGGGCAGGATGAGGCTGGCAGGTAAGGCTGGTCTAAGGTTAGGCAAGGAAAGGCAGAGCTGGGATGGAAGGGAGTGGTTAGTTGAGACAGGGCGAGACGAAACAGGGTTAGGCAGGTCTAGGGTGGAGTGGCTAGGCAATTGAGGCAGGGTAGGTGAGGCAGGGCTACACATCACCTGCCTCCCCCCACACAAGCCACGCTCTCAGGGCCTAATGCCACCCGTCTCAGGCTTTATACCACCTAATTATCTCTAAGCGCCTGCAAATTACTCCGTGCGGCCCGATGGGGTGTGCTTGTGGCGCCCCCAGCCATTGATAAAATAAAGATAAAAGAACTGCAGCAAGGGAGAGGACACGCGCACACCTGAGAGAGAGAGAGAGAGAGAGAGAGAAAGAAACACACACACACACACACACACACACACACACACACACACACACACACACACACACACACACACACACATACACACACACACACACACACACACCAATTAAATCAGTATATGACCGAAATAACTTTGAGATCCTGAACCCAGCCACACAGGAACAGTTACGGGCAAAAAATATCTACTGTATTTATGAAACTTTTCTACAATATTCTGGAAAAAACTGTTGGGCTCCTGATATCATACGACTGAGTTTCAAAAATCGTTGTTCATTGTATTCTTATCTATCGTAATAAGGTGGATCAATAATTATGTCCGCAGCTGTACGTGAACACACCTATTTTCTGATAATAAGGTACAGGTTGTTGCTATGGAAACCAATATCAAAAACTGTCAAACTGTCACCAGGATGAATATCAGGCTGATCCTTTAGAAACTTAGGATGACTGGAGCACTGTAGAATTGTGTGTCTTGTCTGGTAGTGCTAAGAATCAAGAGTTACGCCACCACAGAACAGCAAGTGCAAAGAATATCATCGGACTGAAGGGATTAATAAGAAGGCTACTCTAACATCATGAAAAAAAAAGAAAAAAAGACAAGACTACCCGTCATCTGTGAACCAGGTAGACTGTAATAATATTGTTAGATGAAAACTTGACTATAATGTATCCATCCTGGATGATTTCCAATGATGGTTGAGTGACATGTGTGCTCAAGCTGTGACTCTAAACAGCTTTTATTAATAACTGTTCCTTCTACAATCAGTACTTACTGAGATGTGAGTTTTCGACACAAACGCACACAGATACATTTCGTACAAAAATAATGACCATCGACTTCGTCTACCTGGCTCAATTATAGTACATTCCACCTTGCTGAAGCCATGATAATGGTGTGTTGTACAGTTGGTAACAAAAGTTCCCCTACTATTCCACTGCCTGACACACCAGATCAAACAGCATCATCAATGGGCAGAGAAACGTACCACGCCTCTCTTACTTTAGTTATACAGACTGATTCAACGGTGTGAGGCCCCTGATATATAAATATTTTCGTTGGTAATGAACCGATTATAGCGAAAGTTGAATTTTACTTTTTTATATCATTATAATTTATTCACAGCTATACCAAATTTTGAAAGCTGTGTTTCAGCATTCAAACAGTAATAAACGGGGTGTTCCAAACTTACGAATTTTCGGTGCAACTCATCCACTCTGGTGGCTGCATTCTCCTTTATATTGTTTTCTTTTGGTTAATTATATATGAAAGACCTATTTTAAAATCCTATTACTTTAGCTATCGCAGGGGCCAACAAAAAATCTTGAGATAAATCAGGAAAGTCAGAAATATAAGGTCATTTACTGAGTGTGCAGGTGGCTGTCTAATGCCCACTTGGTGCCGCGTTGGTAAGAGAGCAGTATTTCATTTCAGTGTTATCAACAAATGCTGGGGAGTTTCTCAAAGAGAGTATATGCATGGCCTAAACTGAAATTTGTATGTACGGAGTTTCATTTAAATCCATTCTGTTTTTCCGGATTTATTGGGATTAGTTTGGGGTCTCGAAGTAGTGAATTTTCCTGTATTACTCTGCTTCACACCTAGGCTCTTTCATTTAAATCCATTCTGTTTTTCCGGATTTATTGGGATTAGTTTGGGGTCTCGAAGTAGTGAATTTTCCTGTATTACTCTGCTTCACACCTAGGCTCGTATTCTCGTTGGTTAAGAAAGCTCCCTAATACCTCTTCTTAGAAATTTATTTTTGGATATGGATGGTTAATATCATTATGTTCGTTATTTATGTAGAGCATGGCGATAATGGAAGTGTTTATGTAACAAGAATAGGACAGTAAGGTGTAATAAACAAAATAAATCACACAGAAAAAGCTGTTAGGGAGGTTTCTCAACCGACAAGAACATGAACGTCACTTTTCTTCCAGAAGCATTTTTACCAAAGAGCATCATTTATCGGGAGAGAAACATATCAAGCCTCTCCCAACTTAAGAATATCAGCCAGCGAACGAAATCAAGTAGAAGAGGTCAGATATTAGACCGACTTTCGCTCCTATATGTTTGGTGAAGGTCCACGACAAGACAGGAAAAGTTTGTCTGACTACTCCATATTTTAACCCTATACTTAGTACCATGTAAGTGTTTATTAGTGTCATAGCTGTGTAATTAGTGTGGGTGGCATGAGGGAAAGGACCAAACGAAAATTATAAAGTTTTATTATTTCCATTACTGTACAAACAACCCATCCTTAGAGTCTCTGAAGAGCTCTATATGTTTTAAGCTCTATACTTACTACCACATGAGTGTCTATTAGTATCATAACTGGGTAATTTGAGGGTGGGGGTGGGGACGGGAAACCACACGAAGGACCAAGTTTTATTATTTCTCTTACTACACAACGTCATTCCTTGGAGTCTTTGTGGAGGGGCTCTGTAGTATTAAGAGATAGAGAAGTAAAAAGCTTATGTTCATTTATACGTGAGCTTTTATATTTCATTCTTGCTACCTCTAGATAATTTGGTTCAACGTATGTGTGTGTGTGTGTGTGTGTGTGTGTGTGTGTGTGTGTGTGTGTGTGTGTGTGTGTGTGTGTGTGTGTGTGTGTGTGTGTCCAACTGTGGGCTCACCTAAACTTGACAGACAGTTTCCTGAGGCCCAATAGTCCCTTTACGTGTCACATGCCTTCACATGTTACCATTTCGGCGCTAATGCCCACCGTACATTTTGAATACATGTTAAAGTTCTCTCTTTCAGGATTGGTGTGAAGATATTTGCGGAAGTTGTTTTCATGATACAGCGATGAGTCTTGTGGAAGCTTAATGGACGTTTCTTAACGATAATTCATGCAATCAAAAATGTTCTGTGCCTCAATTTGCGACCGAACTCTAGTCCTTTTGGCAGCAGACCACTACTCTAACCACCAAACAGTTACCTTTTCCAGTTAGAAGAGTGAAATGTTGCCTTGATTAACCCCTTCTCTATCAGATTACCTCCACTAAGTTGAGATTTGTGTGGCAGCAACAAGAACAATTTACAGGATTATCCACATGTTAACCAACCGAATTCTCGTGCGTTGCGGGGACGGCTCCTTCAGCGTTGCCAGTGACTCTTCTGCGTTAATTTCTACTTTCTATAATCATTTTCATGCTTAACAGTGTCTACTTCAATATATCTACTGGCTGCGCAGTGGACTACATATTTCACGAAGCAGGCACTATATCTGCGCCTCTTTCACCAGCAGACTGAGCCGTCCCTGCAACACACGAGAACCGGACTGTGTTATATTGGAAACACTCTGTACGAAAGGTGTCAGCGTAGTGAAGGGTTCTATGATTTACCTTTCATTCAACCCAAAGCAGTGGTAGGTGGTGCATATTATCATCCACTCATTTCATGTAGTGTTGCCTACGTCCTCCTCCACCTCTGTCATTCTTTTCTGTATTTACCCTCCTCTCCCCCTATTTTTCCCATCCTTCCTGTCCATTTTACTGCTCTTCTCTCTACTTAGATGGCTCTACACCGAGTACAATCCCTAATGGTTTCCCGTTACCCATGAAACCAGTTACAACTCTGTGTGGTAACCGAATAACGGGGTGATGCAGAGTCTACTACGGTGCCCCTGTTGGCTGGGTGGACACGCAAATGCGACGAGCATCTGGGAACCAAACTTCCACACTCTTCTCCTCGTCTTGCAATAGGAAGGCGCTGTCTACAGCAAGGGAGCATCACTGCATGGGACGGCCCTGCTGGGGCGGTTGCTTGCCTGCTGTTGACGGGTCTGCACGGTCAGACGAACTTGGGGTACTCAACAACGTGCAAAAATGATCGAGTTACTACGATGAAGTACTTTTCATCTTACTCAAGCTACTACATGACCCCAAGACCTGAGCAACACGGATAAGCAGCGCAGCTAAGCGTCTCATGGCTTCTGGCCCCACCTTTACTAAGAGACGATTTTATCCCAATTAGGTGAGTTTCTCCTTAAGGTGAAGTTAATGAAGGCTGTATATAACTTTCCAGTTAGAAACGTCTATGTTAATATTAGTTAAATAGTCTGGAGACAGCATGACTGGGAGGGATCAAGATCTTGTCATAGTACAAAAAAAAAAAAAAAAAAAAATATTGTACTACATCAATCTCTCGCATTGGACTTAACTTTTAAAAAAATGTTACAACATCCTAATAAAAATGATAGTGGAGAAGGTTACTATAGAGATTCTCCATTATTATCAACATCATCATCATCATTGTAATCACCAAGCTATTTCACAACAATATGGGAAATGGCGCCGACAGACTGATCTTAACTTGTAAATACTGTACGGTGATCTCCACTAATTTTAATGCAGTTTTATCAACAAAGTATACTTCTTCTCTAAGGTACATTAACACAGATATTTTCACTGTAAAATATAGTACTCATCATTAGAATTTCCCCATTAATCTAATAATTATTTTCTTAATATAAGTTTCCCGGAGATATGAACATACCGTGAATCTCGTCACTGTAGCATTGCCATTAGCTGAAAACACATATTCGTCCTTTAGATAGGTATTAATATACCAACAGTACTTTTACCAAGGGGTGAATTACTGTTTATATACTTAATTTTACCTAAAGGATTGCGTGAGGTCTGGGATGAAGGATAGGGATGGGGGTGAAGGAGTAATGTAAGGGTTCGGAGAGAGAGAGAGAGAGAATGTGTCAGTGTGTGTGTGTGTGTGTGTGTGTGTGTGTGTGTGTGTGTGTGTGTGTGTGTGTGTGTGTGTGTGTGTTGGAAGGGATGGGGGTGAGGGTGGAGCTGTGTGTGATGAGTGGCGGGTGAGCACGAGGATGGCTAAAGTTCCTGGAAGCTGGGAAGAGGACGGGTTATTTCCCACCAAGGCATCTTTATATTATTTCTTTGTAACATCATCACCACGGGAGGTCATTTTTACGATATATAAAATCATCTTCTAGTAGCAAAAATAAACTGAAGGAGATCTTTACTGAAGCCGTGTAAGGAGATTACTTGTATCTCTCAGTACAAGACGTCTCGTGTGGGTTGAATGGAGGCGTCATAGGGTACTTGAAAGCATCTTGAGGTAGTAAAAATTAAGTAACAGAGAGGTCAGCGTAGTTAAGGGTTTTCTTCTTGCTACAGACGGTTTTCATCAGCCTGTGTAGTCGTCCCGTAGTAAATAGGCTGAACTAGTCTTCACACCCTCTTGGAAACGATGACAGTGACGTTTCTCTATATTTTTGCTACCACCGGACGATTTTATTATGCTTATGGGAGACTATTTATATGCAATGGGTTAGGGCCAGCTTTCATTAACCCCCTGAAAATGAAGGCACTTCTAACACTAACAAAGCCAAAGGAATTCACTAACCTAATGGGAGTCCTTTAGTACAGCGCCTTTACTTTATCTTAATAAAGATCCCTAACCCCTGACACCTAGGTTCATGGCCAAAGGTTGTCAGATTAGAGGGTCGATCTAACCATGTACCAAGAACACTCATTCCTATCTTATAACTAAAGCTCGTCGATTTTCATGCAACCACGTCTCACTATTCAAGTTTTAGAAGCCCAGTTCCGTCTGATAAAAACAAACCCACTACACTGATGGGATAATTCTGTGGTAGGGAAGGAGAAATTAATGTGTGGAGAGAGTTGGAGAAAGGGAGGGAAAGTGGGCACCAAAAAGGAACAGGGAAAATAAGAAACAAAGTGGAGATCATAAATCCCATTATTTCATTTGGCATTTTCAAGAATTTCAGTGGATTGTATGACGCCTGTACAAAGCTGTGGGCATGTGAGGTGAGCATTAATTCTTGATCTTTTACGTCTGTGTTTTTCCTTATCTCTTTTTCTTAATTCTACCTACCTTTATTTGCGACAGTGGTAGATGGAGGCGCCCACCATCCACTCAATCGATGTAGAGCTACTTTCTGATGGCTATAATGTGTGACAAGCTACATGATATCCTGTATTCCAGATCAAGTACTACATCGAGCAATAATCATATAACCAATAATCGCACGCCTGGTGGTGTAGTTGGATTAGGCGTTCCTCGGGTTACCTTCAACAATGGTTTTTATCCAAGGAATGGCTGGAGCACTTTTGCTCAAATTATAACATTCAGAGACGAGTTACTGTACTCTTTTTACATTATCTTGGCTATAACTGCCATCTCTCCATCATGACGAGATACAAGAATACATTAGCATTAAAACGTAAAGCTTGTTATCAAGGATTGCTATGAAGATGATGTAGAGCCATAGCATTGACTTTTTCTACCTTCGGGCCACGTGAAATAAGCTGGAAGAGGATGAAATCTGGGCCAAATTAGAGTGAAAAGAGTATAGACAACCTTGCTTTCAGTATCTATACTAAACCTAACCTTGGGTCCCTACGCTCTCGACAATGCAGTACAGACCTGGATGATGGATGGATGGATGGATGGATGGATGATGATGATGATGATGATGATGACGAGACGGTAATACTGACTTGGATGATGCATGGGAAGGATGATGATGATGACTGTCAATTATAACCTCGTGGAGTAGGAATTAACCGGAGAAAACTCCATCCGATATCACACACACACACACACACACACACACACACACACACACACACACACACACACACACACACACACACACACACACACACACACACACACACACACACACACACACACACACACACACACACACACACACACACACACACACACACACACACACACACACACACACACACACACACACACACACACACACACACACACACACACACACACACACACACACACACACACACACACACACACACACACACACACACACACACACACACACACACACACACACACACACACACACACACACACACACACACACACACACACACACACACACACACACACACACACACACACACACACACACACACACACACACACACACACACACACACACACACACACACACACACACACACACACACACACACACACACACACACACACACACACACACACACACACACACACACACACACACACACACACACACACACACACACACACACACACACACACACACACACACACACACACACACACACACACACACACACACACACACACACACACACACACACACACACACACACACACACACACACACACACACACACACACACACACACACACACACACACACACACACACACACACACACACACACACACACACACACACACACACACACACACACACACACACACACACACACACACACACACACACACACACACACATTCTTCCATTATTCATCTTCACTCCCAGCTTTTTTCAGTGCCTTACTCTCTTCTCCATAAGCTGCACTGGCAACTGCCTGGAAAAATAAATTGAAAAATAAATCTGTATACAATATTTCCAGTACGTGTATATGATGACCCGTATAGCTGGCTTCGTGACTCCTATTCCTTAGCGATTTATTTTGCGCATCACACGTGAACATTCTCTTTTATGTTGTTTACGTCGACAGAGTTTGCATCAATAGGAAACACGAGGATATTGAGGTGTAATTTACAGAACGAATAGCAAAAGTAGAAATGACACGAACTCTCCAGAGCAATATGCAATACACCTCATAGATCAGTTCTTGCCTTTTGTTTGCTATCGTTGGTAAGGAGGCTCCCTCGCATCACTTCCTTAGCGATTTATTTTCCGAACGACCCATTAATATCCTCTTTTTTTATTCATATATCTTTCTAATGTCGACATATATTGTATGAATAACAAACAATTATATAGTAACGGGGCAGAAATAAACCAGTAAGGAAGAGGTGTTAGCAAGCTTCCTAACCACAAGAGAATACCGCCCCTGATGTTTTAAAAGTGAACAGCAAATATGTCACACCTTATTCATAATCCAAGTACCAGGTGAGTGAAAAGTAAAAGGAGGAATGGTGAAGGTGAAAGAAGAAGGGAGAGGAAAATGAAAAAAGAGTGAGGGAGTGAAATGGGGAGAATAAATGATTGATATGGTGATGATGATGATGAAAAGGAGGAGGAGGAGAAGAAAAAGGAAGGGTATCATGAGGAGGAGGAGGAGGTGGAAATGGAGAAGTGTAGGAAGTGAAAGATGAGGAAGAAGAGGAGGAAGAAGAGAAAACTACATTAAAGGATGCGAGCGGCAACCAAAACTCCTGTTACGCTCATTACTAACACACACACACACACACACACACACACACACACACACACACACACACACACACACACACACACACACACACACACACACACACACACACACACACACCACGCCTTCTTGTCATCTCCCTCTTACATTCATGACACCCTTTTTAATTCCTCTTCCATCTGCAACATACATTATAGCCCCTTCACTTCTAGATGTCTGCACTAACTGTACTGTAACTGTAAATGTAACTTTCCATTTGAGGTTCACCGCAGGATCGGACCCTTTTCTTGGAGGAAGTGTCATAGCAGGAATTAGCCTTCTTCATACTAGCAAAGTACAACTGGGGAAGGAGAGAGAGAGAGAGAGAGAGAGAGAGAGAGAGAGAGAGTGTGTGTGTGTGTGTGTGTGTGTGTGTGTGTGTGATGATAATTGCGATAGTTTTACTACACTTGGAGAGGTGTGCAGTGTCGGACTGCCGTTGGAAATGACGCGCAATCCTCCCCATGACGGAGAAGTACTTCCTGATTTGAATTCCGTAATAAATTATCCTCTTTAGTTTGATGGGGTCTTTTGTACTACATTCTTGCCACCACTAAGCTATTTCAATCAGCATAGTGAAAAATGACTTACAACTGCAAGGCGTTTGAACCAGTCTACATTAACCACTTTACAACGAGAGGTCTCCAGGAAGCTGATTAAAATCGTCTGACTGTGGCAAGAGGCAAGTAATAATACGTCATCTAGTGGAAAAGGCTCACAGATCTTCCACAAGACCTACGAATATGCCACAAAAATATCAGGGAGTCACAGCAGTCCATAATGAAGATCTAATCTGTACTGATTTTCAGCAGTGGATATTAAGGCTCCTGTGATATAGGAAGGTGTATGGCGGCATATGCTGTGCGTAGGACGACTGCCGGGCCACGAGAACGGACTGTGTACACTCAGTTATGTCCACGGTTGGTTGCCTATATAAAAGCTGCTCAGCGACCAGTTAATTTTTCACTCTGCCCTAGGAAAATGACATAGCTTCATCACCTCTTACAAATGGGTCTCGTAATATAGGAAGTGTGCAACGCCATGCCAAGTAATTGCCACTAAACCTCGGCACAGCCTGGCCAGATGGTAGTAAAGTCTGAGAAACACGTTTTACAAGGGACACAACTGGTCAAGGCGATAACGTGCGAGCCAGTATTCCTTGGCTAGTGTAGCAGTGCAGGTTTATGACCAAAAGCATCACGCACACCACTCGTAATTATGGACGACACTATCCACATATTGAAGCTATTTACTGTGAATATACAGTAAACAGAGTGTGCCCACCTTGAACCTATCCAAGTATAATCAGAGACAAAACGTTCTTGTCTATAAATGTACATATAGAGAAATTTATAATAAATAAATAAATAAAAAAATAAATATATATATATATATATATATATATATATATATATATATATATATATATATATATATATATATATATATCTATCTACCTATCTACCTATATATATATATATATATATATATATATATATATATATATATATATATATATATATATATATATATATATATATATATATATTGGTGGCAGGTGGGGGCGCTCACCATCCATTCACTCGGTGTAATGCTGCTTTGGGTGTCTGCCCTTTCCTCTCTTCCCTCCTTCCTCTTCTTTCTTTCCATCATTCTTTCCTCTTCCTTCTGCCTACGGGTGACTTTACACTTCCTCTTCTGTCTTTCTTTCCTTCATTCTTTCCTCTTCCTGCTGCCTATGGGTGACTCTACATTGAGTGACAACCCAAATGGTTTCTTGTACATCAGGAAACATTTACTACGCTGGGTGGTAACCATATTACCAAATCATAGCACCTGGTGGTTTAATGGGTAATTAAGGCGCTCCAGTCGAATTGAGCCTGTAATGGTTTATATCCAAGGGATGGATTTTTTTTTTTTTTTTAATGTGTCCGACTCTGGGCATAGGCTTCACAGCCTGCTATCAAGGCCCAGCAGTCCTCCTACATACCATACACCTCTACGTGTCACCACTTCGGCGCTAACACCCACCGTCCATATTGAATACATGCTAGGGCTGTCTCATACAGGACTGGTGTATTGGTATCAGAGGGGATATTTTTACGACATGTCGGCGGGTCTTCTGGTAGATCAGTAAAGCCTGATTTCATGCAATTCAAATCCTTAAACTGTTCCCTGCCCCAGCCGGGATATGAACTTGGGTCCGGTAGGACCGCAGGCCACCTCTCTACCGATTGAGCCACGGATGGGGTTTATTGCTCACATAATGCCGTTCAGAGATGAGAGAGGCTGGTAACTCTCATCTTAAATGTCAGGACCAACTTGCCTAGCCCCTGGCTCCTACGCTCTCCATGGGGCAATGTAGGATTGGATGATGGAAGGATGATATATATATATATATATATATATATATATATATATATATATATATATATATATATATATATATATATATATATATATATATATATATATATATATATATATATATATATATATATATATATATATAGACAGAAGTACAGATAGATAAATAATGTTCTGTCGCTGTTCTTATCGGAAGAGTGTCCATATGGGGTTAAAACTGTTATATATTCATAATAAACTGCATCAGCATATGGGTACACTTCTATTTAAACTATTCTGAGACTATGAAATTGCTGGGCAATAATTATTCCCTTTTTCTTAAAACCTTATGGTATAATGGTCATAGGCACCGGTCGGGACGAAGGTCATGTGGCTGCTCAATATCAAATAATTAAGATGCAGTTTGAGGTTTTGTCATCATGAATTGCCATCAAGCCGTAAAGCAGTCACATTCTTACAATGATCTGGATTAAAGAATCCTTGCCTTAGAATCCTTCATCTCACATTCCTGTGTTTAAATGGGTTCTAGCAAAAATACGCTGCATCGTTTTGGTTACGTGTGTTGTGCTTTATCAGAAGGTATAACTATATCCATGTCCACCCGTGATGTGCAGTAGTAAGATCAGAATAGGAATCTTGAGCTTACCACACAATTAAACTTGGCTGTCTTGTTATCGCTGAAGTCAGTCCATTTCCCTAGAGACGGATTTATGCAGGCGATAATGCGACTTTTAAAGCACAGAACAAAGCAACCTGTGTTAACTAGTAAGTCACATTTCTTCTATGTGTCATTACCGTAAGAAAATCATTTTGCACATGCGTAATAAGAAGAACATTTTAGTATGAAATTTTACAACCCTGGAACACACACACACACACACACACACACACACACACACACACACACACACACACACACACACACACACACACAGGTCGTTATATTACTATAAACGCAGTAGCCTCAATTTTCATGACGGCAGCAAAGGCCTAGCCCTCAGACTGTATACATTGTTCTGTATATACTGGTTAATTTGTCCATATTGTGACAAATAAAGTACATTACCATCATCATCATCACTACCACCACCACCTCCAGGATAATAATAATAATAATAATCTATTCTATTCTATATACCTAGGCTGCTTCCCCCAAGGAAATGGAGGTAGCCGAGACAGGACGACACACTCCCCATTTACTCATCCATTCAAACACATTCATTCGCATCTTAGCCTCAAAGGGGAGAACGGACAGATCTTCACCGCACCACACCGCACAAGGGTCAACTGCGCAATGCAATCAGTGACATCCGCAGCAGGGCCTGACAGCAGAACTGGTTTACCCCTGCCACATCATAACAGACCCATCCCCTTACCCGCACCTGACCTGACTAGCTGATCAGACCAAAAGCGGGAGAATATCCCCTCAGGGCTGCGTCATCACTTATTCATTCACAATTTCTCTCCATTTATTTCTGTCACGCACAGCCACTCTTCCTTGCTCCATAGACATCCCTCTCGCATCCAGCGCTCTCTTCACACTGTCCATCCATCCTATTCGTGGTCTTCCTCTCAGCCTTACAACTCTCACATCAGATCTAGTTATCTTTTTCACCAATCGCTCATTATCCATTCTCTCCATATGCCCAAACCATCGCAATAATAATAATAATAATAATAATAATAATAATAATAAAAATAATAATAATAATAATCCATCCATCCATCCATCATCCAATCCTACATTGCCCAACGAGGAGCGTAGGAGCCCGGGGCTAGGCAGTTGGTTCCGACATTTAAGATGAGAGTGACCAGCCTCACTCGTCCCTGAGAGGCATTACATGAGCAATCAACCCCAATCACCCCTTAGATATAAACCTTCACCGGCTCAATCCGATTGGAGCGCAATAATTATCCACTAAACCACCAGGTGGCAAAATTTGGTTATATGGCTACCACCCAACGTAGTAAATGCTTTCCTGGTGTACAGGAAACCATTTGGATTGTCACTCAGTGTAGAGTCATCCACAGGCAGAAGGAAGAGGAAATAATGAAGGAAAGAAAGACAGAAGGGTGAGTGTAAAGTCACCCGTAGGTAGAAGGACAAGGAAAGAATGAAGGAAAGAAACACAGAAGAGGATGGAAGGAAAGAAGGATGGAGGAGAGGAAAGGGCAGACACCCGACAACAGCACTACATCGAATGAGTGGATGGTGAGCGCCCCCACCTACCAAAATAATAATAATAATAATAATAATAATAATAATAATAATAATAATAATAATAATAATAATAATAATAATAATAATAAATAATAATAATAATAATAATAATAGTAATGATGATGATGATGATGATGATGATGATGATGATGATCATCATCATCATCATCATCATCATCATTATCATCATCATCATCTAGTTTTATCATCATCCTTGCATTTTCGTTATGGTGGGCAGGATTCAGAATCAGAAAAATGTAGCAGTAGTAGTATAACTCCATTCGGTTTTCCGGGCAAACCCATCAGTCGTAGGTTTAAGGTTGTTACTCAGTGTATGGGCATCTTAGGAAGTAAGCAGTACTACATCAACTGAGTGGATGATAGTCGCCACCACCTACCACTAGATATGAAGGTAAAACACAACGTAAAACTAAAATGAAACTGACCATCGAACTTGGGTCCAACTTTCCTTTTCTCCTATGATATAGTTTTCATTTTAATCAGTCCACCACCAGACGAGTTTACTCCACCTGGGTAGTTATCTAGTAGTTCAAGGTTAAGGAAAACCCTGTCGAATCAATCCAGTTGGAAAAGAAGAGGAACTTTATTTTCAGCAAACGAACAAAATAAAAGAAGAGCCTGAATTACTCAAGGGGTTAATGAGGACTGTCTAACTGTTCTAGTTAAAAAAAAAAAAAATGCCCTGAATACAAACGTTTCGTGGTAAAACTAAACGTAAAAGTGGGTAAAACGCCATGATTAGCCATGATGTTGATCTCCATAACTTAGGGCTTTGGGACTGGCGGGTCATTTACCTTATATCCTGGGTTACAAGGCCACTTCATCATCTAGGTTACCACAGACACCTCCCATAGATAATCATATTACCTACCAACCCACGAGGGTGGATGGACACCTGAGTGGAGCGACGCCTGGTACTCGCACCAGGCGTCGAAACCTGGCTCTAACGGGTCAGTAGATTCGCAGCTAGTGATGTTAACCACTCAGCCAACGCGGGGGTGGGAACAAGAAGAGAATAACTCCGCAGTGAAGGTGAGAGGATTACACACCCGCCTAGGCCTACCAACTACCCCGTCACAATTGCCGCCAAAATCGTGACACAGCCGGTAGCAAGAATAAAGTAAAGCCAGGATGGTAGTGAGAGGATTACACGCCCGCCTAGGCCTACCCAGACTCAAGAGTCGGCGCAATCAAGGCCCCTCCAGTTAAGCCCATGATCACAAGCTGACACCATGGCACGACTTCACATGACAGCCACAACACCATTCTACACAACCCTATCATCAGTGCTACTATACCCTCACCATCATCAACACCTCCCTCCCCCCCTTGTCTCTGTCTGTCTGTCTGTCTGTCTGTCTGTCTAATCCAACCACACCCTCTCATCTCCACTACACTCTACGCCTTTAGAACCCTCTATTTTAGCTTTCAGTCTGGACCAATGGATGCCCAGAGAGTGTCATCATCATAACTTTCAGACATAAAATAAGATCATCATCATCATCATCATCATCATCATTATCATCATCATCATCATGCTTGCTAAAGACCGAGATCCTTGTAACATTTTGGCTAAAATTTATAAATGAAGACGGTCCTGGTTTGCGGACTGTTTCCTGAGGACCTTAACTGCCCTAGTAATTATTGCGATACAGGGGATCAGTGATAACAGTAACATTTTAGTACAGTATCTTCACGCCTTTATATTTCGCTCCAGCTACTGCCAGACGATTTAATTCAGCACACGAGAGCCCTGTGGTGGTGAAGGGATTTAGGGCTGCCAGTGAGTCCTCACCACCGCGATGTCTATAGCCGTTTGTGGATCCCTTATAGAGCTTAAATGGAGGGCGCGAGAAGCTGCACATTTTTTTTTTTTTTTCAACAGTGTCAGCGAAAGAAGTGTTTCCCACTTTTTCATTTCTGCCTTACTGGTGCTGCTGTAAATCAGAGCGAAGCAAGAATAATACAAAATAAACGTAAATATACTTCAGTTAGAAATGACAAATTGTTAGCTTTCGATTTTTTCCCCCTTTTCCCCCCATCTACAGGGGTAGGCCAAATCCAGTGTGTCTGCCTGTGACACACACACACACACACACACACACACACACACACACACACACACACACACACACACACACACACACACACACACACACACACACACACACACACACACACACACACACACACACACACACACACACACATCTTTAGAAAATCTCCCATCATTTGCGCATTGTTTATTAGAGAGAGAGACAGACAGACAGACAGAGACAGGTTAAGGAGACGTACTGTAAATCCATTCCGCTCAATAGAATCTTTTAATTTTATTCTTGTTTCGGCCACGCGATTATAATCAACTAAGCCTCTTCAATCCGTTGACGTCTTTATTCTATTCTCTCTATCTCCAGATGAATTTATTCACGTCGCGGCATACTTTCGAACTGCAGGGGTTACATTTCACATTGCTTCAACTCTTTCACTAACTGGGTGTTCTGTTAATCCAAATACTAACATCTGGGTTCAGTAAGAATACATTAAACATGAAGTGGTACCAAAGCACAACAAACCTGTCCCCGGCAGTCATTTTAGTGTTGACGTATAAACACAACAGGATATCTAGTCAAAGATGTCACATATCAAAATTGTAGTAAATCGGGTGAAAATTGACGATTTTATGCCCATTTGGAATTTTAGGCCCAACCCACCTGACACTGACCTCCCTACCGCTAACATGGGGGTGACCTCCTGATGTAATGATGCATGTTATAGGATGCAGATTTGGAAGATGCACCTTTAGGTTTTGGTTTCATGTCGAAATGACGAATTTGAAAGGAGTTATAGCGAAAAAACTATTTTTACCTGTCCCCGTTTCTTTACATTTTGGGGGCCTACAGCCTGTGCCTTGGCCCATATTGGCCCAAAATTTAATCAGGTGATTAGAAGGCCATTGCCCGTCATCCCTGTAATTTTAGTCAAAAAAGATTCAATTGTTTTCGCGTAAAGTTAACAGACAGACAGAAAAAAAACAAACAAACAAATAGACAGACAGACAAACCGAGTGAAAACAATACCCGTCCCCGAGCCCCTCCGGGACGGGGACGGGTAACACGCGTCACTGAAATGAAGAGGTTAAGCGAGTAGCCTATGCTGAAATGGTTTAATCAGCGAGGTGTAAAGGGATGGAATACAATATGCAACAGTCAGAATACTCTTCAGCATTCATCAATCTGTGCACCTAATACACTAAATCTTACTAAAGGAGCATTCTTATAACTGAGAGGGCAAAAGTGTATGCAAACACCCAGCTTTTGACTTTCATATAGGAAACAGTTGCGAACACTATAATAATTTGATGTGTCCGCATACATCGGTAACAGAGCGCACTTAGCAGAAACGTAATGAAACTAGTTTGCCGGAAACACGCTACTTTTTTTTTTTTCTTAGAATTTACAAATGACTGTCAATCGTTAAGAACGTGGTGTATATATAATGAGTTACCAGCATTTTCTTGGTTGATAATAATCTGCATCAGTAATGAAAAAAAAATCAGTATCTTATATGATGAATAATCCTGTAATGGATGTACGATTCATAATAAAACTACTAACTGGCATGTAACACTAACTCTGATAATAAGGAGCATAGCCAATAAATAACTCCCATTGCGATAATACCATAGGTATCATATATTTTAATAATTACAGTTATATCAATAACTGTTCCAACAACTCATTACCCCGCTGAGAGAAGTCAAAATACCAAACACTAGATGGTTTCAGCAGGGAAACAAACTTGGTAAGAAATGCTAGAGAATTTAGGAAAGGTAGAACTACATCCTAAACCTGCCTAGTAACAATGCAATAAAAGGGGACTTGGCCCTGTAACAGTAAAAAATATCTGTGAAGTTGAAGATAAAGATGATGATGATCAACAGCGAAGATTAACCACATCGCTTGTTGTGTCTCAGTTATATTTGCCACCTCGTTAAAAAGAAACCTCCTGAGCGGCGTGAGTCTAAACATAACAGAAGGAAAAATAATAAATAAACAGTTTCGAATCTACCGCCAGCCATCCGACACTAGTTATAGAGAGGCTAAATCCTGCCATATGAGTTAAGTTCAAGCCACTAGCATTAAGAGGGGCCGTAAAAACACTGTCAACGCCATGCCAGTGTAAACAGCGGAGAGGAGGACCAATGACAGTGAGTGTGGAGAACAAGTTAGATTCCATACGAGGCGGTTGGAGATTTTTCGATCATTAAGGGAATAATCCAATCACCTACCGTTAAATCTTCTAAATTTCTATAATGCAAAAAGGCGAAAAAATATGTAAGTCTGCCATACTTCTATAGAAAACTGAACTAACCAAAGCAAAAATCAAGATATGTTCATTTTGAGATGCCCGGACACATTGTGTTTAAAAGCGTGGAGGCCACAGACAAAGGAAATGACAGATTACTGTGTATAATCTCGGTTTCATACACTCTTGAATATGAGTATGAGACGCACTGTGTGTCTTTACTACCTGTTTCGTAAGAGATCAGGTATATGAGAGAGACGAATGCTTATTTTTTCCATTATGTTGTTGTTTATATAGTTTTGCTCAGGGAAACTTAGTCTTCACCACACACATAATTGTCAGCTTAAAACATTAGTCTTTCCAGAGTGTATTACCCCGCCCTATCCAACGTTACACCACTATCCAAACCCGTCCTGCCCATTCGTCGCCACCCATCCAATCTCTTCCTTTCTCCAGTATCAGACTAGGCAGGGAAATCTGGTATTTACACCTTCGTACAACCAACGTGGCTCCTAATGCACTGCATATCTTCACAAGGTGTGCTCGACTCGTCCTGCACCAAAACCCATCACTATCTTAGCCCATCCCATTCACTACTTTCAGTCCACCAAAAGTATTATTCGTTCCCTTACCCTAGACTTGCACCATAATGGCCTACCTGCAACACCCGTCTTCACGAAACTTCTAAAAGCATGTCCCACTATCCACTATCATTCCAGCCCATCCCACCCACTCTTCTCCACCCACCCAAACAATTATGACTTTTGTGATTTAAAAGAATGAGTATCTCGCCTACCAGCCGACCGACACGATACGTACTCAAAGGTTATAACATCCCTGGTAACTTAATATCCACCATTTTTCCAGGCCATCCTGCTCACTCATCTCTTCTTACCCCACCAGACCTGGCAGACCTGAATCAAAATACTGAATCTAAGGAACCGTTATTCTCATCGGGATGGTTTTTGACACAGACCTCTATAAGCATCACCTGGAGCGATCTGTGCTGACCTTAATTGATCGGATGGACTGTAGGTGATTTACAAAGACCTGAACTGCCGCCGTATCTAAAAACTACTGCACCTTTAATGGATTTGTTGGACAGCTCTCCATAGGCATGACCTGAATTGATACGACAAACTTGATGGACCTAATTGATTCTACAAATCCTTAATTTACATGAAACAGGATATAAAAGTTAAAGGTGGAATCGTCACCGTCAAAGTGGATAGGATTGTGTATCGATGCCACTACAAAATCGGAATATTGTTTGTAAGAGGACGCAATCCTGAAAAACACCAATGATGCCACTTTTTGAAAAGAAATCCTGGTGGTTTGCAACAGAAGGTATAGAACGGTAAGAACGAAAACTTTATAAGAAGGCGTAGCCTATAAGATTGAGTCTGCAGATGGGCAGTGTTGATCTCTCTCTCTCTCTCTCTTACAAGCAAACACACACACACACACACACACACACACACACACACACACACACACACACACACACACACACACACACACACACACACACACCTGAGCTGACTAAACACTACGCAGATGCGGTGTGGTGAGGGGGCACGAGGTGAGGAGATGGAGGCGAGCAAGAAAGAAAAAGGGGTAAAGAAAGGGTTAAAGAAAGGGATGTTGAGGGCCCCACCGTGTCTAATGAGGGTCTGAAGGGAGAGGTGATGAGGGAGGTGTATGGTACCCTTTGGTTAGCAAGTTCTCAAACCTCTCAGCATCAGACAGCGTTGTACCGAATAATGTGGGGTTCACTAAGGTTAAGGGGATGGTGCTAAAACTGTATTTAATCATCATTATTATTATGATCATCATCACTGGCACCATTAACATAACTTTTATCATGATCATGATCATCATCATCATCATTTTCATCATCATATCATCATCACCATCATTTCCAATATCATCACCATCATCATCATCATCGTCGTCATCACCACCAATATTTTCACCCTATCTACCACTAATAAATGGCAGGATTCAGAAGTAGGAAATTCATAATCATTATTTTCCATTATCATCCTCATCTTTTGTTTTTCACATAAAATGAGCAGAAGGAAAAACAAATCAAATGTACAAAAAATGTGTATGATCAGCCTACCTACCACTAACAAATGGCAAGATCCGGATTATATATTTACTATTTTTTCAAGCCAGGTAATTTTTGATACTCACAAGCACATTAAAACCTCCCAATACATTTCTTAAGCAAAATTCATCTAGCGATTACGATATATGGTAATGCAAACATCAGACAACCACGCTCCCAACCTCCCACCAACCCATCTAATCATCCACCCGTCGTCCCACCTAGCCACTAACCAACTCACTTGATCACCCACCCACCAACCCACCTAACCACTCACTCATCATCCCATCTGGCCACTTTTTTTTTTTTTTTTTGATTGATGTAGTTCTTTATTTAGCCAAAACAAATACAAAATATTTTACAATGGATCCGTAAATTGAAAAGTGGCTGAGCCTTGGAGAACAGAAGCTCTCGTAAAAGGCACCTGTAATTTGACAACATCTAAATGATCCTCAGAACATTTGACTTTTCTTAAATTGTGCTGATTATCTCTATCAGAACCAAAGTGATAATACCAAATCAACTCCTAACAAATTTAATAAAATAGTTAAAAAATTAGAATTCCTTATACAGTAAAATAGCCAAGATATGTTATATAGAATTGTCCTTAATTCTAAATTAAAATAATAAAAAAGAAAAAAATGTGGGATGAAATGCATTCAGACATATACATACATACACATAGAGACATTCACATACGCCCAATACTGTACATCCAAACACATGCACGTAATCATTATACATGAATACATATACACATACACACATACATAATTACACATTCAAATACATACACGTAATACTAAACTTGCATTACAAATACAATAAATAGATCACACTTATACACATAGATACAAATCCGTAAATACTCAAACAAATATATATATAAATACACAACCTGTATACATATATTAATACACATATATACATACATACATACATACGTAATATATACTTACCTACATACATTACCACATACATACATACATACATACTTACATACATACTTACTAACCCACCTAGCCACCCACTCACCGTCCCAGCTAACCACCCACCTACCAACCATCCCGCCTAGCCACTCACTCATCGTCCCAGCTAACCACCCACCTACCAACCATCCCTCCTAGCCACCGACCCACCTACCAACCATCCCGCCTAGCCACCGACCCACCATCCCACCTAACCACCCACCCATCAACACACCTATGAACCCACCCACACTTAAGCACCACCCACCATCCCACCTAACCACTCATCCACCCACCCACCTAACCACCCATTACATAACCACCCACCCACCTTGCCTAACCGCATAATCATTAATCCACTAGTCCTTGGGGACAAATTCAGGTGAACTTGGGGCAACAACAACAACAACAACAATAATAATAACAACAACAACAATAATAATAACAACAACAACAATAACAACAGCAACAACAACAATAACATCTATAACCAGCAACACACAACAACAAAATAACTTGCCCACCTAGCTGTTCACTCATTGTACGATCCACCAGTCAACACACACACACACACACACACACACACACACACACACACACACACACACACACACACAAGTAAAAGCTGAAGATCACAACCATCAAGTGATCCTGACGGGCCCGGTGAATTACACACACACACACACCCACACACATCTAACCACCCATTCATCCAGCTAACCATCAACACCAGTCCATCGGATTCACGTGTACTGAACAACAACTACCCAACGAAATGTTCACTCATCACCACTACACTCTTCCACCAACCCACCTACCACCGTCCCACCCAAACCACTCTCCCATTAAGTCACCCACCTAACCACTCACTCAGCTACCACACACTAACTTGATTCTCAGCCACCAACCCACATATAACACCCACCTAACTACCCACCTACCTAACTCCACCCCTACCCACCCACCAATCCTTTTGCCACACACCTGCCAAGCCACCCACGTAACCACACACCACAAACCCACCTACCTCTAACCCACCTACCATTAACCCACCTAACCTCCCACCCACTAGCCTCCTCACCTATCACACACAAACCTAACTGTTGCCCTCACCCATCCACCTACCCACCACACCCACATAGCTCTCACCCACCCACCCACCACACCCACATAGCTCTCACCCACCCACCCACCCAGTTCACCGAGTACCCGTGGCCCTTAAGTGTGCGTGAGAAGGAAGGACTACCGCGGAATGTGAAGGACTGAGGGAGGGGTGGGTAGGGGTGGGTGGGTGTTATCTTTTTGGGAGGGGACTGTGGCTACTTACACCCATCCTCCTTCGCTGGGGGGGGGGGCTTGGGTGGGGTTAAGATGGGGTGATAAGGCAGGAGGGTGTGGGGTGGGCAGGGAGTATGAAGACTGGATAGGTTAAATTGAGTTGGGTTGAGTTTTGGTGAGGTGGGATTAGAAGGAAGGATGGATGGATGGGGAATGATGGGATAGTCGTGGTGTGATTGGATAGACAGGGGTGCTAGGGTGGGATGGGATGGATTAGGGTGGGGTTGGCTTGGTCTGGGCTTTGGAGGAACTGAATGAATAAAGGACTGGAAATCTGTGAAATGGTGGAATGGGTGAGTGAAGAGAAGCGGGGAAAAGTGGATTGGTGGGGAATGGAGTGGAGTATAGTGGGGTTGGTTGGGCAGGAATTGGATGGCTGGACTGGGAATACTGGGATAGGTGGGGTGGGATGAAAAGGGACAATGTTAGAGCCAAATTGGTAGGGCTGGGTGTGGTGGAGTGTGTGGGGTGAGTGGAATGAGACGGCCAGGGAGTGCTAGGATTGGGCGGGCGGGGTTGTGTTAAGAGCTGGCTGGATAGATATTGGTAGGTATGAAGAGGATAAGGTTGGGTTAGAATGAGTTGAATTCTGGTAGGGCTGAATAGATGAGAATGGATTTGATAGCTGTAAAGTGGCAGAATGGGTGGGGTTGGGTGGGGTAGGGTGGAGTGGGGTGGGGCGGGGTGGGGTTGTGTCTACCTAGAACTAAATGTGCCCAGTGTTCCTGACAAAATCAATGTTTGGGGACAGTGCGGTAAGTACAATGGTACTAAAAATACAAAATATTACATTTAGTTCACGTACCAAACTTTATGGAACAATTCTTCAAAGACAACACTACCAAAAACCAACTAACTAAATAAAGAAATAGAAAGTTATGATGAACTATAAAATGTATCTCTTGGTCCCATCTTTATTACAAAAAAGGCATCTTTATACAGCCTAGACCTTATTAAAACTTTCAACCGTTAAATAAATGACAAAAAGTATAGTCATAAGTATAACTTTGCTTGCAAAAGTATCACCTCTAACCAAGAGTTACTCCTCTCAGACCAGGAATACTAACAACACTTCACACAAAGAACAATAATGATAAGAACAACAGCACTGTGTCGGGTGTATCTCCTTCGTGCGGCTCAACACAGCACGTTATAAAACTGACTGTGAGCATTTTACTGTTAAAATGAGGCGCGTCTTAGCACTCCTTAAACCAGTCCTGTCCGTGCCCTCGACATAAATGCTTTTGTTTGCCTTTCTTGTCTCTAACACTGATGCTCACCTCTTCACCTTT
The DNA here is from genome assembly GCF_032717465.1 of Coenobita brevimanus. Lineage (NCBI taxonomy): Eukaryota > Metazoa > Arthropoda > Malacostraca > Decapoda > Coenobitidae > Coenobita > Coenobita brevimanus. The sequence goes on from NC_137060.1 coordinate 9,131,984, forward strand.
CTTCACTAAGCTTCTATACTTCAGTGTTTTATAGTAACAGAGAAATCCAGAATAAAAGGAGTCGACTAAGATCTGACACATGGCAGAATTGATTTTTACTAGACAACGTATTATCATGTAGCCAGTGTCCTATCCACTTTAAATCACTGAGCTTAGGATCGCCTTTTCTTTCATTTTATTCTTGCGATCTCCCAGGGTTTCATTCTCTCGGGATTTATTTTGGAAAGATCAGCCATATTACCTCTCTTGTAAAAACTGCCTCCAAGAGATTAGGTGTGCTAAGCAGACTCCGTGCCTTCTTTACCCCGACACATTTGTTGATTTTATACTGGGGTTTTATTCGCCCCCGTGTTGAGTACAACTCTCATGTGCGGGGAGGCTCCCACATACAGCTCTTCGCATCAAGATTGAGTCAAAGGCTTTTCGTCTCATTAACCCTTCTCCTCTTACTGATTCCCATCAGTCTCTGCCTCTTCGCCGCCCTATTGCATGTTTATCTCTTTTCTCCCACAATTTCAGTGGTCACTGCCTCTCTGAACCGTCAGCTTGCATCCCTCCACCACTACGTCAGGCGCGAAGCACTCGTCTGGCAGCAAACTCCCATCCATTTTCTGTCCAGCTATCTAATGCAAGACTTAAGCGTTACTCTAAGTCCTTCACGTATGCAACTGGTCAACTCTGAAACAGCCCTCCTCTGTCTATATTTCCTACTGCCTATGACCTCCAGTCTTTGAAGCGCAGTGTGTCTATGCATCGATAAAGGGATCGTGACTTTGTCTTTCTGTTATTTTATTTTTATTTTTTCCTCGAGGGAACAATCTTGAGGGATTCTGGCCTTTCGTTCCTTCTTCCTTGCATAAAAAATATTTTAGAAAGATTTTTTTTCTTTAACTTGGTGGGTAAGATATAACCTTAATAAGCCTGCGAAGGCAATTTCACGAACTGATTTCAATCTCCTGGTAACAGCAAAAATACACTGAAATGGACGTCACCAGCCAACGCTCACGGCAGCTCACGTTCAAAGCCCCTACGCTCACGGAAGAGTATATGTCCACAATACCGCCGCTGAGAATTGGTTACAAAGAGTCAGAATCAAACCACTGTTTTTTTTTTTTTTAACTCGTCCAAGATCGTATGCTTAACTCCATCAGTACGATTCTCTCTCTCTCTCTCTCTCTCTCTCTCTCTTATTTTATTTTACCGCCACGCGATTATTTTTAGCTTTGGAGGGACACCTTGTAGTGAAGCGGATTATCTTGCTCCACGATAACCCGCCTGACCCCTGTACGGTGCTTGCAGTCACCACCACAGTGTAGGGTGTGTCGGACGGCGGTGAAGCAGGTAACACGTTTTCTGTGGATATTCAGCTCATACACGGCTGAGCAAATATCGGAAATAAAGGCTTAGTTTCCTCAAAATTTCTTTACGGTACACACTGGCACACACGGAAGACTCAGGTAAATTCGTTGAGGTGTACGTGGGGATAGGGTGGGTTAGAGCGCCGTTTACTGCAGTCTGTCGGAGGAGGTGAGATGCCACCAGTAGTGAGCTGAAAATTCGATGATGCCGTGGTGCTATTTTAAATGGATTGTGGCGGCTTCCCCTTGCAATGTTAGGCGAAAATTTGGCTTACGACTTGGTACTTCGACATGTTCTGTGTCGAGGTGATGACTTCATGAAGGATAGGTGAATAAACTCGCCTTAGAACAGAGAAAAATTAAAAATAAGCTGAATAATTAAACTGATGGTGGTTTTGTATCTCAGGGTGCGGTCACATAACAGCAACACTGTCGGTAACAAGTGTTGTACACGGTGCTGGCAACTCTGGTAAATATGAAACAGTAAAAAAATGTGACAGTGCTGTTTTCTTCATGTGCTGGTAACATTTACTGCCAACATGTTGGCAGCAGTGGTGTGGACTACGTGTGAACAGCATACACCTAACCAAACATAAACTATACTTTGTTCATTTTAACTTATCCTAAAATTGCTATCTCTCCATTCTGAATGTTGATTATGATGCTTGTCACGTGGCAGTGCCACAGAATGTATGCAGAGTTGTAGTAATGTCTTACTTTACCAATGAGATATATGAAATAATCGCAAAAAAGACGAAAATCTCCACCAAGTTATTGTGCACGAACTGTAGGCAGAAGTGTCGTAAGCTAGGTAATGATATAAAAATGCAAAATTCTCACGCGAGTGTTGTGGAACGCCAAGGATGTACTGTACTTACTTCACCTGTTTCAACAATAGTTAAAACTTTTACTCAAATCCATCTAACAATGATACAAACATTGCTGTATTCAAGTGTTCAGTTTTGTTCCCAGAACTGCTGACAGGTTTTGTTCAGTGTCTGCAACACTCGTTCTCAAACTATTGGTCGCCAGAGGAACATTGCCATCGGTCGCTGAGACAGAAGAGACCCGATGCTATCAGTGTATTCTTACTGAACTGAAATTATCATTATTACACGATTAGTATATTTATAATACGGTAACTATGATAGGCTGTATACTGGTGACTCATTATAAGATGCTTCGTTTGTTTTCTAAAGTGTGTTTTATATCACCTTCTTTTTTTACTCTGTGGGTCGCATAGTCTTTAAATATACCAGATAAGGTCACACACACACAAATTTGAGAACCAGTGGCTTAAATAATGTGCCTTGAATTTACAGTTCGGTGAAATTGTTCGAATGGAAGACTCATGTCCGCATGTGAAATGCTTATCTTCCCAAAAACATTTCCATATGTGTGTATCCGCCTGTCTGTACAACAGTGCTTCATACAACAATTCCGTCAGTGTGGCAGCACCTATGGCACCCGTGAGTGTGTGTGTGTGTGTGTGTGTGTGTGTGTGTGTGTGTGTGTGTGTGTGTGTGTGTGTGCGCGCGCGCAGGCTTGTTCCATCAACGTGTGTGGTGTGGCGTTGTGAATGGAGTTATGGCGCCCTCTACTAATTTACGGTGGCATGAAGAGGAACCGTCTCAACTGGCGTAACCTACACACACACACACACACACACACACACACACACACACACACACACATGAGCCATTCACACAAATGGCGGTCACGCAGGGCACATAACACTCACTGTCACTGCTCATCAAGACAACTGCTTGTATAAGTGAGGTAAAGAATTCGTCACACTGAGGTCAGAATCGAACACCTTATAACCTACACTATCCGATTCTGTTTGTCGGGGTAAAAGTTAGATTCAGAGCATCCCTTTTCAGTAGATCACGTCCTGAGCTGTGAGAAACGCGTTGCCTGAAGGTGGCGCAATGAAACATGATATTCTAACTTTTATTCTAACCGGAGCTGTTGAATTGTTTGCCTTAGAATACGGTCAGTTTTCCGTGTGGCATTGGAGGCTTCGTAACACTCCATCCTATGCGATTTATTTTTCTTATGACATTCTCTAGTATCCTGTTTATATCATTTTTTCTTTTTTATATTGACAGTGTGGATCAGTAACATACCATTCGATATTGAAGGATAATGTACTGTATAAATCGCTTCGGGAAATGTGTTGCAATATCTCCAAGGCCACTTAGATTACGACCATATGCCCTATTCGAACTTAACAGCGACGAAGCCCTTGGAATCTGGGCAGAATGGGGCAGGATCGGACATAATCTGAAGCAATTTATTCGATCGCATCAAGAGGAATGAAAATTGGTCGAAGAATATTATGTTTCAGTGGTTCTCATTTTTTTTAAACAGATGATGAACAGAGGCAAGAAGTACAAATAAATAAATCCACACACCAGAAATATAGGTGTCCTGTGTGTGTGTGTGTGTGTGTGTGTGTGTGTGTGTGTGTGTGTGTGTGTGTGTGTGTGTGTGTGTGTGTGTGTGTGTTTACAAGATGAACAGATGAAGGAAAAACAAATTCAATAAAACACACACACACACACACACACACACACACACACACACACACACACACACACACACACACACACACCAGCGTCACCTTCATTACGTTAGGCAGTGTGAAACAGTTTATCATTTTTTTTTTTTCAATTTGTATGTCAACCAATATGGCTTACTTCACAATATATTCGATGCCAGCCTCAGTTTGAACACGCCCAAGAGCTTAGTGGCATGGTAGCTTAGTGTACGAGAAAATCCTAATGTTTTGACAGTATAGGTAAAAAGTTTCGAAGCCTCGCATGATGAAGGCTGGAGGAATCTTGTATATTCATTGGTCACTGTGTTTGCTATTTCCACCTTTGCGTTGTTCTTTTCATCTGTGTATGAGTTCTACCTGCCAAGTTCATATAAAAGAATGCATGACTGATGATGATGATGAAGATGATGAGGATGAGGATGAGGATGATAGTCTAATGTCTTCCTCCTCCTCCTCCACTCCGATTGTTCTCATCTTCCCTCGTGAACCCCTCTTCTTCTTTCTTTTCTCCTCATTCTCCATCTCCATCTCTTCTACTCCTCCCCTTCCTCCTCCTCCTCCTTCTCCTCCTCCTCCTCCTCTCAAACTTCTGGGTTCTCACTTTCCCCCGTATCTCTCTCTCTCTTCCTTATCTCTTCCTCTCTCTCTCGGACCCTCATAAAAAAGCTTCTTTGTTTTTAACTAAGGGTTCTCTCTCTCTCTCTCTCTCTCTCTCTCTCTCTCTCTCTCTCTCTCTGTTCGTGCTGTACTTCCAATATTTTTCTGATCTCACGGATTTTTGCATTATTTAGCGTCTCTCTCTCTCTCTCTCTCTCTCTCTCTCTCTCTCTCTCTCTCTCTCTTTCAGGCACACAGTTATTGAGCAGTAAGCACAAAAAAGGATAGGAGCTAAAAATGGCCAGGATGATTGCAACGATGACAGATGAATAGATGGCCATTTGAATACCATGATGGATGAGGTGACGAGAGGGTGAGTGGAAGGCGAGGGAGGTGGATGAATGATGGATGAATGATATGGAGTCGAAGATGGAAGTGGAAGATTAGTGAATGTTAGGGAGGTGGATGGATGACGGTAAAAGGAAGAGGATGGAAGTGGAAGGGGATGGATGGATGGATGGTGAGAAATGGAAGATGGAATTGGAAAAGGATGGATGGATGGTGAGAGGTGAGAGATGGAAGTTAAAGACTGATGAATGATACGAAGATAGATGGATGATGCAGAATGGAAGTGGGTGTGGAAGATTGATCGCCCAGAACGGGGTGGACGGAAACCAACGATTGAATGAGAAAAAAGCCATTAATCTTCCGTAGTAAAAGGGTTCATGGGGGAGCAGGATTATACTGAACCGAAAATATGGAAGTGTAGCACTGAGTAGGCCCTTAAGGTTCTCAGTCTGATGGCACCTCTTAGTCTACTGTGTATGTTTTTGTCTCTAGGCTATTTAGGAAAGGAGAGTCCCCTTGTAGCGAAAATGTTAATGAGGGCTAAATAGAACTCTCCGTTCCATTTTAAAAAGTCTTCACCTAAATAAGATCGTCGAAGGTATCAAGAATTAAACAGAAAATATGTAACGAGAAGTGAAGGGGGTAATCTGTATGTCTGGTGGCCACGTCAATTTAGCTTGCTGTATTTCCCGCTCGAACAGGGATAGTAGTTCAGTTTTCCGGCTGTTTCTAGGTCTTTGAAATGGATCCTGCAAATAAGTGTTTAGCCTCCCCTGGCACTCGCTCCCTGTAGGAAGCCGGATTCCCGCTTAAAATCTCGGCTGCAATCCATCTGGCTAAGGGAAATTTGCATATGCGTCAATGTGTTATTTCATATTACGTTAGCGCGGATTTGGTTAGTTAGGTTATGTCAGGTTTGGTTAAGTGAATGACAGAGAGTAACAGCAGAGACAGTGTAACTTATGTGCTGAATATCTGACGTCTGGCATCTCTCACGGATCAAATAAGTAATCTAGCAGGTGTCATTAATTTAGTTTGACACAAGACATGAGTTCACTATTGTACCACTCTACCGTGTTATTTTTCATCCATTACAATAAATTAACATTTTCTACATGATGATGTTGAAAGAGTGAGCACAGTATTTATATAACTTTTCACGGCGGGGTCTCCTTTGACAGTAGCTGGAATAAACTGAAAACGACATGACTGCTAAAGGGATTCCATGAAACTGGCCCTAACCTCTTCACTATGAAAGGTCTTCCCTAGGCTGAACATAGTCGTACGATGTTTGCATGATGAGAAAAGACGTCGTGTGGAAATGGAGTTGAACTTTCCCATCAGTAAATCTTCATTCAGCTTGTTGTTCTTGTTGTTTATGCTGTTGCTGTTGCCGTTGGTTCATCTGGACGTGAACCAGGAGGAATGCAGCCATAAACTACCAGCAGTCCGCCATCCTCTTATCAAGGGAGAGAGAGGGAGTTATTGGACGTTTGTATAACTGGAAAGTGAAGCCGATCGGTTATATCGGTGTCATCACATGAAGGCATCCCTCTTCAGCACCACCAGTAATATCATTTAGTTTACAAACTTATCATCAGCTTGGCTGTTGAAAAGAATACATGCACTTGCTGGCAGAATACTATCTTCCGAGAGATACAGTACTTAACCCCCGTAGATCCGATGGCGTATATATACGAGTATATATATATATATATATATATATATATATATATATATATATATATATATATATATATATATATATATATATATGTATATATGTATATGTACAGTATATACTCGTGTATATATATATATATATATATATATATATATATATATATGTATATATGTATATGTACAGTATATACTCGTGTATATATATATACATATATATATATATATATATATATATATATATATATATATATATATATATATATGTATGTGTGTGTGTGTGTGTGTGTGTGTGTATAAGGAGAGAGAGAGAGAGAGAGAGAGAGAGAGAGAGAGAGAGAGAGAGAGAGAGAGAGAGAGAGAGAGAGAGATTTTAAAATTCTTCCTGCCGTCAGAGATGTTTTGTTAACTTTGGAGAAACCATATCTAGTGACGGTCATAGAGTCCCCAGTACTCCCTGCTCAGCTTAATTTTTCTCCCTAACCACAAAGAAACAGTCTGAGGGTAGAAGGAAAAAGAAATCAGACGGTAGAATGGGTGAATACAACAGTAAGTAAAGCTAAGGTGTCAACAAATGTTGGCTAATATCCCCAGGAAGAATTACAGATTATAGGCTACGTATGCTTGATACAGGAGTCTTGTCATCTTTCTCCCATCTGTGCTTCATGAGTGGATTACGTTCCTACACTTTCTTTACGCAACAAACAGTACATTTAGCTAAATCAACGGGTTAAAAAAGTTTTCTTCAATCTGACATTTTAGCATCTGACAGTGCTACTCCAACCTTGGAACTGACAAAGAGCTCTGGAGGATAAAGTTCTCTATGAATATGATAACCATTACCAGACAGATGACTTAATGCATTAAAACATCACGTTATCGAGTTACAGACCAGCACCGTGGACCCCATAGTGTTGGCAGTGGCAGGGCCGGACCTCATACCTGCGGGAGGAGAGACAAGGGTTAAAAGAGACATAAGATACAGTATGTATCGCTTAGGCTATCACGTATGCAGATGCAGAGAGAGAGAGGGAGAGAGAGAAAGCACAGGCTAAAAGGGCAGGGAGAGGAGAATGTGGGAGCGGCGGGGAGAGGGAGTGGTTGAGGGGAGGCAGATTTTGATATATTGGTGGGTGAGCAGAGAAGACAGGGAAGAAAAGGAAGATGGTCTGGCTTAGAAGACTCAGCACTTTTGTCGCTAAGGGTTCAATATTCTTAGAAACATTCCATATTTACCAAACAGCCAGAGATAATCAGCCTGAAAAGTTACCTTGTTATTCACACCTTGTCTCCTGTTATTCCACCTCTTTAGTATGGCTCGTATTCCTGTCAACACTGAAGACTTCGTAGTATTTCTTCCTCAACGATTTACACTTTATATTTCATTGTGATACTCTAGCCTTTTACCCTCTTTTAATATTGACATTTTTTGCGTCGATCACATACAAGAGGATGTTATGATGCTTAAGGAAAAGAAAACGTTGAGGAAGAGATATTACAAAATTTCTCAAGCTAATTAGAATTCGGTTGGGGTTGGGAGATGTACGAACACATTTGCGATCGTTTTCCTACCGTGACCTAGATTTCCCTATGTAGAAAGAACTAACAGGAGAAGATTCTGTATTCCATTCCCTTATCTTTCTGCAAAACAAAACGCTATTTTATTTTTCTCGTAACCAATAATCGTTTTTGCAGGATTAACAAAAGACGGGAGAAGACTCTATATTCTTTGTCCTTATTGCGATATCACATTAAAAGTTGCGACACTAGAGAGACATGAGTTTGTCCGTGAATTCAGGTCCTGGATGTGAATACTATTTGTTAGCACAGGAGGTGGTGGTGGTAGTGGTGGTGGCAGTGGTGGTGAGGACAAGATGGAAATGGTAATCCGGTGATGGAGACAGAGGCGCTGCTGAGGATGTCTTATTTGCCTTGCTGATGGTGTCTGTTTATAGGTACCAATAGTGGTGTATTGTTATAAAATGCACACACACATACACACACACACACACACACACACACACACACACACACACACACACACACACACACACACACACACACACACACGGCCAAAATTATACTATATTAGATGAAGACATGGGAAAACGTCTCTAGATAGGGTATTGTTAATCTCTATATGTCCACTGCAATGACTGGTTTTATGATTCTGCTATTTTCTTGCTAACTTGATCAGATTTTACGAAGAATTTAATGAAGGTTATATCGGACACCTCCACTTCGAAGAGTCTCATGTAGGGTAGGTGAAAATGACTGGGTATAACAAGAACATAAATAAAAAGTTGCCAGCATACCAAATGAACTAAGGGTTGGGAAAGGATGTAGCATGGCGGAAATATGACGATTATTTAGGTGCTTGAGAGAGAGAGAGAGAGAGAGAGAGAGAGAGAGAGTGTGTGTGTGTGTGTGTGTGTGTGTGTGTGTGTTTTATGCAGTCGAAATTGGAAAAAAGATACAATAAAACTTGGCAGGATGGTTGCGTAAATCAGTTTCTTATCTAATTTCTTCTGGGCAATGCACATAACCAAATGTGCAGCGCACAGGGATCTGTGACTTAGCTTATTGTAGACTAAAGCGTCTTTATAGATAGCAAATAATAATAATAATAATAATAATAATAATAATAATAACAATAATAATAATAATAATAATAATAATAATAATAATAATAATAATAATAATAATAATGAACGTGGTACCCAAAATAAAAATGTATTACCGAAAGTGGGTCTTAATGGCATGCTCTCTGTTCAACAGATCCAGTGCCACCGCTCTTGATCTTTTTCACCCATGCACACCAGTGTTTCACAGGCTTCACCCGGTATTAGAAAGGGACGCCTTCACGTGGTAGCACAGATGTAACCAGATAATGGAACTGACCGGCTATGCAAACGTTCCTCAACTCCCTCCCTCTCCCTGACGAGAATGTTGGAATGCAGGAGGGGAAGTTAGCCATGGACTAACATGACTTCTTTTCAGATTCATTGTTCTCGCTCTCAGATGTTATTTTTCAATCTCAGGCGCGTTTTTTCGAATGGGAGAAATCAGATACAATTTTCATTAATGCTTTCACTAACAGAGATCTATCATAAGGGGGAATAAATCTGCTGGAGAATGCAAACACAAGAAGTTCGCAAACTGAAGTAGATAACTGATCATTCACAAAACCCATCGATGTGTCACAGGGATATCTCCGTCAAAACCACTACATCAGTCTTAAATGAGATTGGCCTAGCATTTATTTCGTATGGACAGTGGGTATTAGCGCCCACGATGTGCCGTGCTAAAGGGTGTGAGGCTGTCTTTCTTGCACAGGGAAACTACTGGACCTTGAAGAATGGGCTGTGTGGGTTATATAGTTGATTACATAAAATTTTTGTACGTTGTGTCCGACAGTGTCCATGCAAAGAGAGAGAAAGAGACAGACAGACAGACAGACAGACAGACAGACAGACAGACACACAGACAAACAGACTTACACAGACAGACAGACAGACAGACAGACAGACACACACACACACACACACACACACACACACACACACACACACACACACACACACACACACACACACACAACAAAAATCCACACAGACTCACCCAACTGACAAGAGTACACAAGATTTATAATGATCCTACTAACTTACACACACACACACACACACACACACACACACACACACACACACATACACATAAATCGTACCCATGCACGCAAAAACTGACGCACGTGCCTCACACGCAAACTCTTCGCCCCCGCGCGCACACGCGCGCACACGCACACGCACGCACACACACACACACACACACACACACACACACACACACACAATCAGAGAGAGAGAGAGAGAGAGAGAGAGAGAGAGAGAGAGAGAGACTTATTTTATAAACAAGCTTAATGTTCGCTACTCGTAAAACTGATTTGAAAAAGTTATGATGCAGAACCAAAGGCCCATTGGACCCCTATAAATGTTCACACAGTTCATCATCATCATCACCATCACCATCATCGTCATCATCACCATACTGACCTTATTTCCCACTTAACCCCTGCAACACGATGATTTTTTTTTTTTTCCTCTTTCTGCCACATACAGACTATTGTTTACAGGCGAAGGCAGGAGTCTGGGTGAAGGCGATAAGTCTTTATTTTAACGTCTACAGCTCGAAGTCTTTCCTTAATCAAATCGTCTGAGGGTAAAAAGTATATACCAAAACAAGGCGTCATCCTACTGAAGGGGTTAAGGAAGGGGAGAGATTTAGTCGTGGAACATGGAGAGAGAAGGGCTGTATGTGCTGAAGGATTAAAACTGATATCCTACATTTGGTACACCCTCCCCAAAAAGTATCGCCCTCTTCGGGTACGATGGTTGTGAACATGAGCAACTTCCGCAGACACACATGAGTCTAGAAATGTGGTGCATTAAAACATATTGCCCCAGTATGTGAATCTTTTTGCACTTTTGAGTTCTAATAATTACCAAAGATAATAAATTATTTACACTTAACAGAATGTCCCATATATCATAATGTTTCATCCATGTTTCAGAATGATACGTCCTGTAAGAGTGCCGATACTTTTTTGGGAGGGTGTACATTCCATTTCTCCTTTTCTCTTTAAGATGAGATTCCGGGTCTCTGAGGCTTGGGCTTTCCTTCGGACTGAAAACACAAAATCTGCTTCGTACTTGACATCTTGTGACTACTTCATACTGTCTCGTGACGACTTCATTCTTGCTATTTCATGACGATTTCATTCTTGTCATCTTGTGGCTATTTCATCCACACATCGCACACCTACACACAATCCACCATAGTCCCCAAATACTCCTCAGTCCCTCCTTCCCCTCCGGTACAGTTACATTACACTCACAGATACAGTATACCACTCACATGATCCTTTCTATTTTTCATTTCCACCTACTGTGTTCATCTGTCTGTTCACTTCACCTATACTCAGTTTTTTTTTTTTTTTTTTTTTTTTATCGAGGCGAAGATGCACTTGACAGTTTGGTGATGATTGGATGAATGCAGTATGTCCGAATAGCATCTTTGTATTTGGGTTAGTAAATAAGTTTCGATTCACATCCCCAGGAATTATTTGAAATACAGCGATGTTATTCAGACATGTTGCATTCAGCCAATCACCACCGACCTGTCAAGTGCATCTTCGCCTCGATAAAAAAAAAAAAAAAAAAAAAAAAAAACAGTATAGGCGTAATAGTGCCATCTCTCTCTCTCTCTCTCTCTCTCTCTCTCTCTCTCTTAAATGCTAAGATTTATGATGATGCTAGTGAAGATGAAGTGCAATGGAAAGGCTGTAGAGCATTGTCTTTTTCTGCCACAGAGCCGCGGGAAATAGGCTGCAGTAGGACGAAAACCTCCCCTTATTTAAGCTGAATAAGCTCATACTCAGAGAAATGCCTTCTGGTGATCCCTCTTGTACTTCGTTTATTATTTATGTACAAAGTGGCCTATATATAATTCTCTACCTCCACTCCGCCGGGCGATTTCTCGTGTGTTGAGGGGACGGCTCTATCAGTTTTATCAGTATCTACCCTGCATTATGCATTTCCGACTCTGCCAACACCACGCCCATACTGTCCGACTGCAGTATCCCCGCCAAACCTAAGGTACTGCCACATGAGTATCTAGTGGAGCGCTGTTTACGGACCCTGTATATCAGCCCTATGATTCCGGGTGACGTTCTTTTTTAGCTTATTTTTGCTGCTAAGAAGGGGTCTTGAACTGAAGGCGTCTCTCAAGGCAGTATCTAGCACCGTAGCTCAGAAAGTCCATCCTAAAGAGAATTAAATCGTCAGCAGATGGCAAAAACAGAATAAAAAAGGACACTGACAAGAAACAAGATCGTACTGAAGGCGTCTGTTAAATCTATACCCAACACTTTAGTTCAGAGGGCCTATCCTAGATTAACTTGTCAGGAGATGGCAAAGAAAGAATGAGAAAGACGTCAACAGGATACAGTGAGTTATATCTTTGCTGAATGTCGGGGATGTGTTCCGAAATATCATAACTTTTCCATACAGCTGGTAATGTACGTTGAGGGGAACTGACAAATGACCCCTTCACTCCTATTAGATTTTATTCTGGCTACCCTTACACTGTTGCATGATCTTAGGTGAGAATTTTCTAAATGAAGGCATTAAATACGGTCTTCATTAACCACTTTATATAGGAGGTCTTTCTGAAATCGAATCCGGAAGTAACAAGAATAAACTAGAAAAAAAGGTCGCGTGATTGAAGAAGTTAATATGAATAGCAATGTATCTTGAACATGCTTTTATTTTCTGTGATTCCTATGAACTTAAAAGCAGAAACATAACATCCAGTGCAACATATATAAAGAAGACGTACTAAATTAACTTCCGTGTATTGTCTTCGTGTCCCCATTAATACTGTGCATATATATATATATATATATATATATATATATATATATATATATATATATATATATATATATATATATATATTGTTACGGAACAGAGAAAGATAATGTACACTTTAAGTGAGAATACTAAAAATCAATACTGTCCCGTAAAGTTCCAGGTTCAAAACAAAAGAGTTAGGTAAAATTACAAGTTAAAGTTTAATGCTCAAACTAACAACAAAACATTCAGGACTCATAAGGATAATGTAATGGCAAAAACAGATTAAATATATGGTTAACTGCAATAGCCTCTATTAACACGAAATTAGCAAGAGTAAATTTACCTAAGTCACCCCTGTTAAAATGAGATACCAGATAATACTCAGTGAATGCCAGATATATTATTACAGATACAAAATAATATTAATGATGACTGACATAAAGAACCTTACATGAATTACAAAAAACCCACAAATTAACAACTTATGCTATACAGTACAAGAACAAAATGCAATAACACTTATACTCAAATCACACAGCTGCTAGATGGTTGGAGACTTCCTGAGCACTCACAATAATAACTGTACAGGGGAGGACAGAGATGTGAACAAAGTGAGGAGTAGATCTAAGTGGCAATAATGCAGTTGTTGTTTGGATATTCTCCCCACAGCATGGTGGGGAACGGGCAAACTGAGAGCCCGTCAGGGAGAAGCAGAACCAAAAGAGCACAAAGCAGAAAAAAAAAAAAAAAAAAAAAGCGGGGACAAACGAGCGTAAAGGAGGCAGAGGGTAGTCACGAGCTGCAACAACTGGAGCAGGATGGTATAACTCAAGGCAACTCATCAAAATCTTCGATGTCGGTATATTCTGAGTCACGATCGAGATCTTCGTAAATCGGCAAATCCCCCGAGTCTCGTAGGCTAGATGGACAGCCTAGATCATTGCTCTCCCTCATCTTCTCTATGGCTTCAACCAAGCCACGCTCGAGTTCAGCCTCTAGGAACTCACGAGCAGCTGCAGGATCGACAGCAGCTGTCTCAGCAAGATGGGGAGGCAAGATCGCAACGAGCTCAGGGCGAAGAGGAGAGTGATCAGGGACAGCCACAGGTGTAGAGAGCGAGGCCACGGGCACAGCAGCAGGCGTGAGGGCCACACCCTCAGCAGCAGATGGAGAGTCCTGGGAGGAAGGGCCCTGATGATCAAAGGAATCGGCTGGATCAGGTGAGGCAGCCCTGTCTCCTGCAGCTGCGGTAGGCAAGGGATGTACCTCAGCAGAAACGGTGATCGTGTCTAATTCCATAGCCGTGGTCGGATCCGGGTCGGTGATCGGAGGGTCAGTCAAGCCAGTCGCCCTGTTGATGGGGCCATCCAATCGCAGCCTTTTCCGCGGTGTAGTGCGAGGCCGAGGTAGACGTGGCCGTGGCTGCGACTGCGGCCGCCGGGGACGACGCTCCTGACGAAGGACGAAATGTAGATCGCCGGCAAAGCTCCGAGGGATGGCAAGGCTCGGTAGCCCGTTCTCCTCGAAAATCTGAGGGAGGAGAACGCGCAAAACAGCCTTGTCACCCCCACTAAAAGCCTCCCCAGAACACCAGACTGAGCTCATTATATAGGGGCCGGCAGAGCTTGATACAACTTGTAAGAAGGACGCGCAAAAGCCATAGGGGACAAAGAGCTGACAATCCTACTCTGAACAACAGAAAGGACGACTTACTCTACTATAACAGTAGAAGGGGGGACTGAGGCAGAACACGCTCGTGATCAAACATGCAGCATACTGTGCGTTAAAATTACACAAAGGATGATGAAATCATAGGCTATGTAACAATATATATATATATATATATATATATATATATATATATATATATATATATATATACACGAGTATGTGTCTCCACTGTCTCTAGATCCCACAAAACAGCTTTAGATAAGAGTACCGTTTGTCGTCAAGGTGGCATCACTTGTCTCTTGTCACGTTCGCCTCCCCTTAAGTGAGAGGAGCGGAGTCTGGCCTATCAATCTACGAGGGTGGCATTCTAAGTGACATCTGAGGCTTCGTAGCGCCGTATCGTAAGCGACTTGTTTTGCTTATTATAACTGAACAATATTTTTTTTCTTGTAATCAGTATCGCTCTAGTATTGACAGAGTTTGTTTTAGGATCAGAAATGCTGATTCTTGAGGTGTACTGCGCAGAACAAAACGCCGAGGAAGAGGTGTCACGAAGCATCCAACGGGACTTAAAACACGGGCCAAACTGCCACTATTAATCCCAGCTACCACCCTTACATGTTCAGCACTATTGTTATTTTACTTTAACTGGCCTAAATTTTCATCCTTTTACAGATAATTTCATGTAGCTCAGTGGCATAAAAAAAGAAAAAAAAAAAAACAACAACTACAACTCTACATCCTTTCAATAGCACTTCCTCCTGACTAGCATCAATATTTTTTTTTTTCAACCCAGCATTCAGGATGGAGGGATGGCAATTTTAGGCCAAGTTAGAGTAAAAAGAGTATTGACCACACGTGCTTGGGGGGAAGAAAACGTCAGGCCCCAAACCTTCATCCTGACCCGTGAGCCTGACCTTTGACCAATTTGCACAGGTGGAATTATTTCGTACCATCCATGTATGCAATGAAGTGACAATTTTATCTGAAGTAGACATTCATGAGGTAACGCCGCAACCTATAATTTGACCTTGACCTTTGACCTTGACCTGTGACCTTGACTTGCTACCTTGACCTATGACCTTGACTGTGACCTTGACCTCTGAGCTTGACCTGCGACCTTGACCTGTGACCTTGACCTGTGACCTTGACCTGTGACCTTGACTGTGACCTTGACCTGTGAGCTTGACCTGCGACCTTGACCTGTGAGCTTGACCTGTGACCTTGACTGTGACCTTGACCTGTGACCCTGACCTGTGACCTTGACCTGTGACCTTGACCTGTGACCTTACCTGTGACCTTGACCTGCGACCTTGACCTGTGACTTTGACCTGTGAACTTAACCTGTGACCTTGACCGCAACCTTGACCTGTGACCTTGACCTGTGACGACCTTTTATCAATCTGCATCAAAGTCGAATCTCATCTTCCCATCTCCATACACAATGAAGGAATTTGTGAGACATTTTCTTTTACCTACTTATATAAAAAGAGATAAAAAGACTCATTTACAAGAGGGGGCGCTAACAAGCAAACCCTTTCCACCACCCACCTCCACTCCCACCACCAGCCACACCACCATCTTTACCACTTTCACCACCATCACCGATCACACCACCATCTTCACCACTTTCACCACCACCACAAATCACACCATCACCACCACCATCCACACCACCACCATCACCACCTTCACCACCACCATCCACACCACCACCATCACCACAACCACAAACCACACCGCCGCCACCACCAGCACCGACCCCCATTTTCTCCAGGACAGAGAAAGGGTGGGGGGGACAATATTAATGAGGACGAGGCCAAAATAAGAGTGATTAATTATTGAGGAGAGGGCACATGCAGCCAGTGGGACCAAGGGGTATTAATTAGCATGTCAGCCGGGGAGATCACAAGGTGCGGGGGAGAGGGGGAGAAGAAACAGGAGGGGGAGGTATAAAGAGAAAGAGAACTGTGTGAGAGGAAGAGAAAAGGGGAGAAGGAACAGGAAGAGGAGATGCAGAGAGTAGTACATGAGAGGACTGAAAAGGAAAAGAGAGAAATAAATAGAAATAGGAGAAATAACAGGATGGGGAAGTACAGAAAAATGGAGAACTACTTGAGATGAGGACAAAAAGAGAAGTGGCAGGCAGAGAAGAGACAAGAGAGAGAGAAGTGAGAAGTGAAGAACAAAAGAAAAGAGAAACAATTCGGACGCAGGGAGAAGAGAAGAGAAGGTGACAGACTAGATAAGAAGTAAAAGGTGGCCGAAGAGAAAAAGAGTGAAGAGTAAGGGGTGAAAGATGAACTGTGCGAAAGAAGAAACACACGAGAGGTAGAAGGACAGACAAGAAGAAATGAGAAGCAAAGAGAAGACAAATGAAACGAGAAATACAGGGTGGCCTCAAGTCCCGTTATCACCTAGGCGAATTATTCTGTTAGGAGAATGGAGGAATACATACTCATTCACTGTCTGAGGGGTTTGTCAATTTGTACGCATGCTGTAATATGTATTTCGTCATATTAAGACTCTCAGCCTCCTCAGCTCAGGCTGCCCTTCCCATAAAACTCTGGGGTGTTTTCATAATAGTCATCTGGTGCCACAGTATTGCATCTAGGTGGTCGTATATACAATGTACGAAGCCTCACCGGCATCTATTGAAGTGATGAACCAATTGCTACTTCCACTGACAAGACAACCAAATTACAACAGATTTCGTAATTATGAACTTGCTTTTGGGCATCTGACTGCTGAGCTGCATAAATACATAAAATTAGGTGCCGCCATAAGTACTAAGACAGTTGCCAACAAAGTTAACTCAAACGAGGCTGGATTTCCCGGTCCATGGCTGGGTTCTGAACGAGCAACTGTACATTGACGTATTTATCTACTTACATTACTAAACCAACAGCCACCAAAATGTGATTTCATCAAAGTTGGAAGCCCTGGTGAAAATCAAGTTATTTCCTCGAGATTCTGAATACACAACTGAGCATGCGTAGAGCTACAGTGCAGTTATATGATACTTAATTGAAGCTGCGATGGTGGTAGTGATGGTAGTGGCCGTCATTGTGACAGTTGTGGTGCTTGTGGTATTAACGATATTGTTAATGTGGTGCTTATTTGTCGGCTCTAGCAGCTAGTGATCATGATGATAGTGGTAGTGGCGATAGACACGTCAAACTGTGTAAGTTTCTTATTGTGTTTACCCAGCAACGCCTGTTACGTCCACCAGTAATGGCTAAACACAATGGCCAGAAGATAGAGACTAATGAGGAGGCGGCCATAATTATGCACCAAGGCCAGATGAGGCGGTGATCCTTGCGTGCTGGGGTCACATGGAGGGCGGGAGGCTAATATCCGTACTGTAGACGAGCTGAGTATTTTATGTTTTACAGGAGGGTGTAAGTTAGATGAATTTAGTTTAGGTTCGGATATTTTAGGCTGTTAAGGATAGGTTAGGATTTTGGTTAGGTTATATCTGACCGTTAGGGATGAATTAGGTATGACTCTCAGGCTAGGAGGTATAGTGATGAGTCTGTTGTTCTCTTAAGTTTGGGATTATTTGACTAAGGGGTCAGGTTAGGCTGCTAGGGTCAGGGTGGGTTATTTTGCGCTATGTTAGGTTAGAATATGTTACGGTGTCAGGGTTAAATTATTTTAGGTTATGCTGTTGGGGCCGAGTTTGGTTTGGCTGGGTTGGGTTGGGTTGGGGTGCGTTGATTTGGGTCGGGTTGGGTTTTTTTTTTTCTTCATTTAAGTTATGTTATACACAGGCCAAATAAAGAAAACTTGATAATTCTGAAAGACGAACCCTAAAGCCGCATGACTTACACTTTGGAAATATGTTGAGTGAGGTGTGGCCTGGATGAGCTGCTCGGTCAAAAGCTGCTAAAATGTCGTCAGGTACAGAAACACACACACTCTCTCTCTCTCTCTCTCTCTCTCTCTCTCTCTCTCTCTGCGCATATTTGTGTGTGTGTGTGTGTGTGTGTGTGTGTGTGTGTGTGTGTGTGTGTGTGTGTGTGTGTGTGTGTGTGTGTGTGTGTGCCAAATCCTGGCTTCTCACACCTTCTTTCATCTCTAAAATACCCTTCTCTTACTCACATACAAAGAAATGAGGCCCGTCACCCTCAACCTCCCGCCTTAATCCCCTCACCACAGCAGAGGTCCTTCCTTAATTAAATAAAACTTGGTGGTACCTCCAACTGCAACAGTCTATATAAGGTCCGCTGCAAGAACGGTGTCATACAGAAATCTGGACGCATGGAAAGCTGATCCGTGGGTCACCTTTCTAGTATGGAGAAGTGATCCGGCCATTTGGATAAGTAATTGCTAGTGAAAATATTCCAGACATGAAGTTAGGTTAGACTGGTTAACTTAGGTAGGGCCATATTCTAGTGGAAGTCAGTAGTCTATGTGGCACCGGATTTTCTCCTCAAAGTGACAATGATAGTCAGAATTTACCTTTCTTTATGTTGGCGAAGTACGAATGGGGAAGGGGTATCTGTGGGGAGAATGATGCCTGTGAGAGTGGTAGTCTTAAACTGACTATGTTTGTGCGTGTGGACCTTATATGCTATGGTATGAACTGCCAAGGACGGAACATACGCAAGCATATGAGAGACATTACCAGGACTCTCATAAAATGTCCGCCACTTTTTGGATCTGAGCCTTAAGACTGTGGGAGCTGTTGCATCCTGTGTCCTGGGCGGTACCACTTAGCCTTCATAAGGGTACCGGTGTAAAACGGAAATAATGATACCCGGAGGTGGCGGTGGTGTACAGTAACTGAAAGCAAACACAGCCTACAGTCAAGAGGTCTTGGGTTCCATTCTCTGATAAACCACCATCCTGTTCATACATGGATTTGCAACAGGAACCTGGATTTGTAAATATGGGGCTGCGTCTCGTGGCCTGGGGAATGTTTACTGGGAGTTATTCTTGTCAGTCAGGCGCAGGGGAGAAGGTAAGATTTTTCTGCCTCCCTCAATACCCGAGGTGACTGGGACTTACTGAGATGGAGGGTACTAAGCCTGACAATACCATTCAACATTAACAAGTGTACAATGTGAACGACGGAGTGGTAATGGAATTAGTGGAGATTATCTGACCTCTTCAATATCTGCCGTAGTTGACAGAAATATATATATATATATATATATATATATATATATATATATATATAGATATATATAGAGAGAGAGAGAGAGAGAGAGAGAGAGAGAGAGAGAGAGAGAGAGAGAGAGAGAGAGAGAGAGAGAGAGAGAGAGAGAGAGAGAGAGAGAGAGTGAGAGAGAGAGAGACTCCTGAGATCCTTCAAAAAGGATTAAAGTTCTTGAAATGCTGCATTAGACGTCATCATTTAATAACTACAGTATATTGTTACGAGCATGCAAGCGCAGCGAGCGAAGCGATGTTTACTTTCAGCTGAGAAATATGCCGTTCGACACGACCAGGCCCGGCCCGACACGACACGGCCCGATCGAGATGGTTTTCAGAGGCTAATAACTTTTCTACTATGTGAGATAGAAAAGAGACTCTTCCATCAGGTAGTAGATATATTCAGTAAATTTTGTTTCTAGCCATACGTTTACTCATGAGACCAAAGAAACCCCTTGGAATCCCAGATTTCCATGGGAGTGTACCGAGGTCTTCAATTGACATGCTCCATTATGAAATCGAATTAAAAAAGATTTCCCGTTGTAACACGTTTTTTTCTTGCATGAACTTTAGCAATTAAATATCGGATATTATCCTCATAATTTTACATGAACGTCTTTTTTATGTTTAGGGGATGAAATCAGCAAGGGTAATTGCCCCATTCCTGAGTTTAATCATCGATCAATAGCCAAGCATTTACAGACACAGTTCGTTGACACGGCATGTCGGGGACAGAGAATTGAACATTGCGCGTGTAATAAATGCTACCGCGCCTCGCTATATGCACATCCAGAGAGAAGACTTAAGAGAGAGAAAAAACTTGAGAAAGTAAATATTTTAGCTCAATTATTCTTCTGTTACTGCTCAATTACCTCACCAGAAATGTTGAAAGTTTACATGAATATGAAATTATGATGATAGTCGTATGTACAAACGCTCGCCTGCTCGTCACGCGCTCACAAAGCGCACTTTACTGGTATTCTACCCTGTCACATATCAAGGTAACCTACTGTAATATGACACAAACGTGAATTCTTAGTTATATTTTTACACACAAAAATTTAGGGAAAATATAGCTCAGGTGTAGTCATAGGGAAGGTAGGGCTCCAGGGGTCTTGATACAGTTTTTATTGAGTGTTCTATCGCCAGTGAAAGTTAGCCGATATTGACCTTCTAGGACTGAGTCGGAGAGTATTCTTTCTTCTCATATTCTTTAACGTGTGATTCATATTGCTCACATAAAAAACGAAAGAAAGAAAGAAAGAAATGAAATCACGCAACCCTTTCCTTTGTCACGGTCGGCAGGGGGGAGGGGGGAGTCGGTGAACTGGAGATCGCAACAGTACTTCCCACGTTGGACAAAATCGTGGCGGTAGGTAGGCTGTTGGTACTGGCTGTGACGCAGGGCCTTGGTGCGAGAGGTATGCGTGAGTGGTCTGCCCTGAGTGTAGACTAAACAGACTCCAGAGTGTCGTGGTGGGAGTGACAGGTCAACACACAGACGCACCTTGACATCCGCCACCCTACCACGCTATATAAAGATGATCCCCCTCCTCCTCACACAACCCTAGACCACGCCTTTTTCTTTCCTGTTCTTGTATTCACCAGACCATTTTGTTCTGCTTAAGCAGAAAATAATTTACCCCATTAATGTGATGTCTTTACTGTTGCATGATGAGGAACGACGCACTATATATGAGACCACCAATACCACTCCTCACACAACAACCATCGTCAGCTTGACCACTTGCAAGTTTTGGGATACAAGGATGTTCAGATTGTCGACATTGATAATATACGTAGTATTGGCATAAATTGTCTTCTGAATAGAGAAATAGCATGTGAAAGTAACGGACATGATATCAGATACTTGCTTAACAGCGTTACGCTTCGAATTTGCAGTAAATATGGATATAATAAGGACTTTCTGGAACAAGGCTAAAAGATGAACAGTCTTCGATATTGTACTTATTTACGGCTAAGTCGAAGCACTGCATTGTTCAGCAAGTACTTAATGTTATGTCAGTGCTTTTTCACACGATAATTATAAACTGAAAACAGTAACAATGGTAATTGTACAAAAATTTACATCGATATTTCGAAATTACCTACAGCCCAAAACTCGCAACTGGTTACTTGTCCCGTTTAGTCCAATCATTCACTGCCATCTGAGCCAATCCCACCTGCTCCTTGCTGCCCACCAAAATTATTTTTTACTCTCTCTTCTTTGACATACACCATTTCTGCCTACCTCCAACATCCAGTTTCACTGTGTATACATCCACCAGCATACCTCACCACCATCTCAACCCATTCACTCTACTTCTCTTTACCCATTCCAAAAATATCTGCGTTATGTGCAAATGGTATATGTAATACAAATGGTTGCCAAGACTAGTGGAAGACCTTCAAAGGAGCATATATTCACAAGGTATACTGTACTTCCACCACTGTACCCTGCCCCACACCACCATCCCCGTCCATCTGGCTCACATGCCTTCATCCGAAACACTCAGTTCTGAAAGACCTGGTTAAACACATTTCAAAATCTGTTGCACTCAAAAGGTTGATTTCTTCCACATGTCTTCAGAGGTAAGACCTGAATAGATCTGTAATAACCCTGATCGATCTGGTGTACCTGATAAGACTTAAGTTTCCGTTCGTTGACTCATTGTAGTCAGTGGCTGAATATACAGACAAGTCCTTAATCTACTGCCCTAAGGAGGTGAACAGGCTGACACTGGCTGCTCCTGAGGATCGCCAACACATTACCAAGCCCCCAAAAGGCGGACTGAGCCATAGGCACAAGGGGACAAACCGTCTAATCAAACCCTTGGTTTTCTTCTATCTTAGAGCTCCTTGAACTACACCTGAGAGGAGAAGGCTCACCTCCCCTGCGGCCGTGACCTCCCCACACCAGCAGCGCGGCCAGAGCTAGACTAGACTCGAAGGTTGGGTCACTTGGACTGGAGTCGAATGCTCAATCGACCGCGCCACCAGGTGTGTGTGTGTGTGTGTGTGTGTGTGTGTGTGTGTGTGTGTGTGTGTGTGTGTGTGTGTGTGTGTGTGTGTGTGTGTGTGTGTGTGTGTGTGTGTGTGTGTGTGTGTGTGTGTGTGTGTGTGTGTGTGTGTGTGTGTGTGTGTGTGTGTGTGTGTGTGTGTGTGTGTGTGTGTGTGTGTGTTTAGCTGTGGGAAAACGAGTCACATACCAAACACCATAATCGAGACCATAACACAAGAGAGTAGCTTCACAAATAAATGTGAAGTTAGATTCCTTGTGTGTGTGTGTGTGTGTGTGTGTGTGTGTGTGTGTGTGTGTGTGTGTGTGTGTGTGTGTGTGTGTGTGTGTGTGTGTGTGTGTGTGTGTGTGTGTGTGTGTGTGTGTGTGTGTGTGTGTTTAAAAGACTAGGGGGTGTGTAGCATCTCTCATGTCTTTGTGGTTTCCCTGTAAAATTAATCTTACGGCAGTGAAACTTGTATTCTTTTATGAATCTTCTTCCAGAGATCCTGTGGTAGTAGAGACTCGACTGCTAATATCTTTATCACTCGTAAATGTATGTTTGCAGCTCCACACATCACCCTACCATCCATTACTTTCCTTGTGCGTACATCATGCACTTCCCCCTGCGCCAGTGGATTGTCTTGCATATTTCAGTCAACGAACGCTATGACTTTTTTGCTTATAACATCAGAAAAAAAAAGTCAAGAACAATAACAATTCCACACAGGGTGTCAGAAAATCGCCGCCACCCTGATGGATACTCTCAGTGATAAAGTTACTGGTTCGTCTCATTACCGTCTTTTATCTATTTATTTATTTATCTATTTTTTGTTCATAAGATCGTTCGAGGTGAAGTCTGAATTAGACAAAAAATCTTCATTAATTCCCTCATCAGGACGCTCTCTCTTATGCTGATATCAAGAATAAAGTATAAGACATCATGGCACTGAAGAATTGAACTGATTATTGCTCTCTGGTAGTGCACTAATTATTTAAAATGAGAAAGTTCTAAATTAACGATGCAAGTAATAGGTTTCAGTTTTCACTACTATGGATTATTATTATTATTATTATTATTATTATTATTATTATTATTATTATTATCATTATTATTATTATTATTATTATTATTACTCTCCTAATTATATTTATTATTATTACTATAATTATTACTATTTCTACTACTACTACTACTACTACTACTATTATTATTATTATCATTATTATTATTATTATTATTATTATTATTTTCCCCTGGGGAATGGGGGATAGAATACTTCCCCAGTATTCCCTGCTTGTCGTAAGAGGCGACTAAAAGGGACACTTTTATCTACATTCTTTTTGCTTTCTCTCTTTCCCTTGTACTTTGTCTGTCCAAACCCTCTGCATTTTACTTTCATTTAGTTAGTTTCCTCTCTCCACGGCCTGGTTCCTGCGAGCCACTGGCATTGGCTCCAGGGTAAAATATTTTTCTGCCTAAGAAATCTTGATGAACTCTGGGAGAGAGTTCATCGAGGCCCTATGCATCCCGTGGGGTGTCACAGGAAATGATTGATTGATTATTATTATTTATCTTCCTGCACACTCCCCCCTCTCGACTCCCACCCCAGATGCCAGCTCGCGTACTCCCACAACTACGTGCACCACAGTTATAGAGCCATTGCCCTAAGGAACATACACACTCGCCATAATCACAGGCAAAACATGCACAGGGTCACTTTCAACACTACAGTTCATCTAGGGTTCAATACCGTGCAGGAATGACGCTTGTGGGTGACTGTGGTGGGGGAGGGTGATTAATCTGCCTGTCAACACGACCGTTTGTCAGGCCGGGATGGGAAGAGGGATATTTCTAGATCGATTTAAAGCCCACTTTCCCCCTCCCCACCCCCGTTGTCTACGTGCAATCGGATCCGGGAGAATATCTTTTTTTTTTTTTTTTTCTTTCTGACAATCGAATCCCAAGGTCTGACAGTCAGCTTACCACTCATAAATAGAGGGATAATCTCCAACAACCTTCCAATGTCACCGTTTGGGCACTCATATCCACCACGTCTGTTGTGATACGCGGGTGATATCTCATTTACATCTGGTGGTATGGCACTAACAGGGGTGTTTTTATGACGTGTCGGTGAGGTTATACGATTGAGTAGGGAACATGGTGATAACGAATTGCAGTCCTCACACACACACACACACACACACACACACACACACACACACACACACACACACACGAGAGAGAGAGAGAGAGAGAGAGAGAGAGAGAGAAATGCATCTGACTGGTAAAATAACCCTGATGAACAGCATCCAGTAACAAGAGAAATATAGGGAACCAGCTCAGCACTTAATCACAGTTGCTATAAAACTTAGGCTAAACACAAAATATTCCTTAGGCAGATCAATATACCGTGATCACTTGACTTTTTCAGCTTACGATAAATCCAGTCTGCAAATGATATACTGTACTAAATGGATTCCTATATATTTTTAATGGCACTCTCCAGATTACTTCGCTGCTCATGGGGATGCCTTCATGTGGTGGCACTGATATAACTGGGTGGTGGAGCTGCCTGGTTATACAGACGTCCCCCAACCTCCTCCCTATCCCTAGAGAGTGGACTGTCGGAGAAGGGCAACATTAGTATGCAATCCCCCGGGTTCACGTTTCAGATGAATCTGGGGCTTCAACTAAAGCAACAACAACAACAACAACAACAACTACTACTACTACTACTACTACTACTACTATTACTTCAAATCACTACTTTAATATGATGATTTTAATTATAATATGGCTGCCACAAAACATATTAACCCCATCAGTGCAGTAACTTTTCTTCTATTTCAGAATTATAATATTCAGTTTAGGAGACACCTGTGAAATTCAGAGGATTAACGAAGGCTATGTCTAACTTCTCCGCATGAAAAGCTTATCCCAAACTTAATGAAATCGCCTGGGGATGGCAAGGAATTAAATGCAAAAAAAAAAGTCATCGGAGTGAAGGGTTTATTCGGTTAGGAGGAAATACTCGTACTTAGACTGAAAGGGTTAGGGATTGAAGAAGCTTACTGTATGAGGGCGAACACAGAGCAGCAGGACACTGATGCTGCATGGTACTGAGGCTGCAAGCATATTTTGGAGAACTTGGCTTGAGTTCCAGCATCGTCTTAGTAGTATTTTGGTAGCAAGAAAATGCTTATCTTGAGGCAACTAGTGTGCAGCTTGGTAAGGAAATTTTTTCTTGCACTGTACGTCCAAATTATTTTATGTCACGAGGCATTCACTTCCTAAATCTCTAAATTCCTGAAGTGAAAGAGAGCGCTCGCGCCTGTGTATATGTGGCTTGTTTGTGTTAGGGGAGTGAGTGATAATGATCTGGTACTTTTGGCCGCCAGACAAAGCTCTCGGATGCTTCATTTCAAAATAGGCGTAAAAACCCTAACGACCGCCCTCAGACACTGAGTTCCATGTACGAGAAATATATGTGAAGAAGAACACGGCGCAGGATTATTGCCTGTCGACTGCAGTGGGGACATCATGGCCTTTTGCTCGGTGTGTCCTGCTGGGGCGTGGTGACTGCCGCTACTTTTGACGTTTTCACTGTCCCAGGAGCACAGATATGAGCAAAACAACCGTTCTCAGGACACCAGTTCCGACCCCTCCCCCTCCCCCCTTTCTCTCTCTCTCTCTCTCTCTCTCTCACACACACACACACACACACACACACACACACACACACACGTAGATGCATGTACACCATCTAATATTTCGAAAGAGAGTGCATTAGAGAAACATCATACACCTCGCCACCCACATTTCACGAAAGAAGCCGTCACAGGAACCCAGACGAGACCAAAACACCCACGCAGAGGCCATCAATCTGGACCACACTGAAATGTCCCTTGTTAAACCTCTAAGGGCTGAGTGTGTAAAATTTAATCAAGAACACGTGCAGGGGTTCGGACTATTGTGGTATACAGTACATACATACATATATACAAATCCATCCATCCATCCACTCATACATACACACATCCATTCATGCATGCATGCATCCATTCATCCATCCATCCATCCATATATACATACAAAACAACGTACATACATATATAAATACAATTTCCAACTTCAATATCACAGTTGATTCCAACTAATTTAAGATGATTTTGTTCAGCTGAGAATGAGTCAGAAGCCAGTAAGAGTTAAATTTTAAGCAAACAACTCTTGAGCTCGCATTCTACTTAACACTTCTTCCTTACCAACTTATTAATGGATACGCCACGGTACTATTTTCATCTCTATTATTTCTGTAGTTTGTGCAAGAGAATATTAAAATGTAGTATTCAGCAAAAATCGCTAAAGAAGTGGTGCTAGAAAGCCTCCCAAGCCCACCAGAGTGCGACCCTCGGATTCCTCACGGCCCTCCCTCCGTTCGGTGATCCCCACAATCCCTTGCTTAGCGAGTGAGTGAAGCGTACCGTATATTTTTACTGAGTGGACCCGCACGACTCCTCTCACCCGCCGCCACGTTTGTTTACCCGATCAGCTGACTCTGTGCACCGCCACCTGGACCACGTGTTGTTGATCACCCTCTTCCCTGGTGCCGAGATCATAAACGTTCCTAAGGTTATAGCTGTGCAAGAGAGAGCTTGTTCAAACTTTTTTTTTTTTTTTTTTTTTTTTAATGCATACAGCTAGCGAACACTTTAAAACTAGAGAGAAAATTACAACCAAGCTACCATACACATAAAGGTTCCTAAACTTATAGTAATGTCTATGATGGCTTGCTTAAACGTTTACCCTCATTTTTACGGCTAGGACACATTTCATGACCTTAGTGATTATCAGACAACCAAACCGTCGTATCCGTAAACGTTTCTAAGCTAAAACTGTATACTGTATATGAATGAAATTGCTTAAACGTTTATCTTCTTTCACACACTTAAACACTTCACAACCAAACTACAGTGGATATCACAGAATAAACGAGAGCGAGTAAAACAGTGAAAAAAAATACGACCATAAAAGTTAACCTAACATTGTCACTGCTACGGACTCTTGCATATCCGTAAAAATGCCTTAGTTAAGATTCTTGATAAATATTTGCCGAGGCGTATGTAGACCACCTCAGGTACTTTGATGACTTGGATCAAAGCAGGTGCAGGTAATGGATCATGGTGGCCGCACTTAATGGATGTCATGCCGAAATAATAAACTACCAAAGGGCTCGTGTTCGCTTGAGCACACAAGTATGTGAAACACACACACACACACACACACACACACACACACACACACACACACACACACACACACACACACACACACACACACAAACTGCTGCATCAAACACCTACATCACTAGTCATAACAAAGTAGTCAAGTTCAAGTATACACACACACACACACACACACACACACACACACACACACACACACACACACACACACACACACACACACACACACACACACAAGATCAAACAGGAAAATGGACACACACAAATACACACACAAGATGGAACACGGCGAAACAAACACATACATGAGATCAAACAGTACACCACTCACATACTCACACACATACACGCGATCGCACACACACACACACACACACACACACACACACACACACACACACACACACACACACAATCAAACGCAATATAAATCAGAAAACACAGATACTCACAAATATAAACTTAAAATCGAACACATATACCCCTCCTCAAACGATGATCAAACACAGGCAATCACATACAGCACAGCAGGTAAACACACACACACACACACACACACACACACACACACACACACACACACACACAAGTGAAGGAAGGGTAGTTGTTGCAAGGTCATATGAAGACGCCAAGGCCAGTGTTGATTATTATTAGTGCGGCAGAGCATCACTTAGTACACCCACTGCCTCACCAACACCCCAGCTCTGTACTCTTACCCTTTCGTTACGAGGGAGGGTGTCTGTTAACCTAAAAAAAAAAAGTCTAACAGGAACAGAAATACTATCTTGAGGGAGTCCCTCAAGACGGGGACATACTAATAATTCCTTCACATAAATCTCTGTTCACTTCACTTATGTTGGGCTAAGATTAAAGAACTCAGTAGTGAACATGGCCCATATGTGGACGATACCTACCAAAATACTAAGAACAGAGGTTGTAAGTATGTGTCTTCAAAAGCTGGGATCCCGAACAAGCAGAGTAAACAGGCTGATAGATATACTGTATACATAAACTAACACACAAAGAAAAACATAATCTATCCATAACGAGGGCAGTAGAACAATACATCCTTGTACCAAATAGTTTAATGAGGACAGTTTCTATCCTGTTGAACAGAAAAGATTTCCCTAATGTGAATGATATCGCTTTGCAATAGCAGGAGTGAAATAATGCTGCATCATACTGATGGTTAATAACGAAGCAGAAGTAAGTCAGGGGTCTGTGATATTTGTTATGGTTGTCCACTGAGGATATGAGAAAAGTGTTGGAGTGGGACAGGAGTATGTGACGTCCACATGATTAGCCAGTGAGGTTATGAGAGATGTACGAGTGTGACTTGGGTGTGTGATGTCCCCGTGGCCTTAGTGATAACATAGATGGAGTTAAAGGAAATGAAAAAGAAAGTGGAAATCAGGAGAGAGGGAGATGGGAGAGGGAGACGTCGCGGATTGTATCATGGACCGTCATCACTTTCCAAGATAAACAACTCTGCATAGCTGACTGCTAATTTGAGAAATCGCTTTGTCTTGGGTTCTGTTTGACGTTAATATTTACTCCAGTTTAAATGAGGTATACGGTTGCTAGATGAATGAGGCCCAAAGAATATATATAAACACCATAATAATAAGCTTGGGAGGCTTTACAAATGCGGTCCCAGCAGGGAGCAAACTACGAGGAAGAAAGGGAGGTATTTATTGATGGAAGATTATGGCTGCAGGAAAACTTAGGAAGGAAGGAAGGAAAGAGCAAAGTAGGAAAAGTCAATAAGCAAGGAAGAGGTGGGCGAGTGAAAGAGTGAGGAAGATGAGCCATGGATCTCTCTCTCTCTCTCTCTCTCTCTCTCTCTCTCTCTCTCTCTTGTGTAAGTGTGTAAATACATGTGACTGGATATTTATATATGCATATATATGTATTATATAATTAATATACAGTATTTACGATAAATCTATAAATATCTGTATACAGTGTATAAGGTATGTATATTTACTGGTGTGTGTGTGTGTGTGTGTGTGTGTGTGTGTGTGTGTGTGTGTGTGTGTGTGTGTGTGTGTGTGTGTGTGTGTGTGTGTGTGTGTGTGTGTGTGTGTGTGTGTGTGTGTGTGTGTGTGTGTGTGTGTGTGTGTGTGATGTCACCAGCTCAGCCTGCCAGCCCCTGACTCACCATCACACAAGCATACCCATAAGACAAGAGTGAATCTGTGTGTGTAGACGCGGAGGTCACACTGCTGGCCTCCTAAGACGATGCAGTTTATATTATCAAAACCAAAAGTATGTCATGTTTATTCTTTTTACTACAAGAAATCCTCAAAAAAATGTCTTACCAAATCTAATAACTGCGAGAAGCTCTTCCACAGTAGGTCTTATACTGTATAGTTCTTTCACTGCCACAGCTCTGAATTAAATCCTCTGGTGACAACAAAATTAAAGTAGGCACACCAAGACTGAAATGATGGAGTTGATTTTTTTCTTTTTATTAGTTCTTCAGTCAGTGACTTTAAATACGTCCTGAATTTAATCGTTCGGAAGACACCAGAGTTAAATAGAAAGAGTTCACCGTACTGAAGTTTAAGTTTCGTAATTATTTCTTAACGTGTACTGCAACAAACCTGAATAAAACTGACTCCATCCTACTCAAGCGATTGACAGAAACTGATAAAGTGATTCTTCAGTATTCTACGGATGTCAGACTTATACCAGGTTTACATGCTTACCTCTTGATCACAGTGCTTATAAAATCTAAAAACAACATAAATTTAAATCTGAGGACTTATAACCACTATGGAATCAGAAGCTCTTGTGAAGGCAGTGAAACATCTAGAGTCCGTTTGTCCTAACCCAAGAATGATCAGTAACCCCTGTCAGCTCAGTTGATGGACAAGTGCAGCCAGACTAGGGGGTCGATTTAACTATCAAGCAAATAGATTCATCCCTACCTCATTATTAAGATTCATCGATTTTAAGCAACCACAACTTAATACCGTATTCAAATTGTGGTAGTGGCCTATTTACGTCAGGTGAAAACAAGCCTACTACACATAATTCGTCCATTTTGCTTGGACATTAGCTACAACTGACGAAACATCAATCAAACAGCATGGACAGTAACATGGGATTTGCAACAGGAAGCAGCCTCACCGTGCATCTCAAAAGCCTCTCGCAGCACATCCCAATTTCTCTGCGCATTTTTCATGGGATTCTAACCTGTTATAGAAATTGGGTTTCGAGTACAAACGAAGACGACTGGTTGATGACAGAAGACCTAGCCAACACCATTATATCCACTTTGCTTTGGAAATAGGGGTTTAGTTTTCTACTATACTCTTTTCACCTTAATTGGGTCAGATTTTCGTCCTTTTGCAGCTTATACTGCATGTCTCAGTGGTAGATAAACATAGTACCACAGTTTTTAATCCTTTCCATAGCATTTCGTCGTGACTAACATAATATTCTAATGCTAATCAATTATTGTTTCAACTTAGGCTTCAAGATGGAGAGATGACAATTTTAGGCCAAACTAGAGTAAAATAAGTACAGTTGTTAGAAAATACTCATTACACACGAAAACTTAGAAGTTTTCAGTGTGAGAATGGTGTGGATAATAAGCTTTCGGGAGCAGTCTTATGTTGTGAACAGCGCTGGAGGCGTTCTGAGTGTGCAATTAAAATGTGCCAGCCGTCTGGAACTAATATTAGCGCTGACACACCACATGCTGGCTACTGGTGCCAATGCTGCAAAATATTAACACCATCAAGGACGTTTTTAATATAGCACTGATATTTTTACTCCAGTCAGTTTGTTTTTACTTGGTTGAAATGGGCCACTTCCAGAACTGAAATATTTACTCGCGGGTGCGTGAAATTTCATGTCTCCACTAAATTTGATAAGTCTCCTCTACGTGGTAGAACTGTTTCTAGTCAAATTAACCCTCCAGTCTGACTGTATTAGGATGAGCTGAAAAGGGTTAGCGATCTTTGTCAAGTTAGAACAAACGCGCTTATGTCACCAAATTTTTTCAGTTTAGAGGAGAGCTCTCGTAAAAACAAGGGTTACGAACATCCTCTAACCTTTGCAATTCCATGACGTCTTCGTTATTATATTTTCGCTATCGTCATACAATATTTTCAGCTTCGGGAAAACCACTTTTTGTAAAAGGCTAGAAACAGTGATCATTAAACCCTCTCAGTATCAAGTTTGTAATAATTTCATTCTTGCTGCCACTGGACGATTGCTTACAGCTACGGGGAAACCTCGTACTGAAGTAATTAGATGCAAAAGAATCTACAAACCTACATTTTGGTTATCAGGAAGATGCAGCTTTTCCATGCGTGGGTATATTTCTTCCTATGAAGCAATTTACGAAACTGTGATACTACTGTATCAAGACCAGATCATTTAAAATTTGCTCACTCATCACCCACCAGGATGATTTAATAGATGAATCACACACACACACATACACACACACACACACACACACACACACACACACACACACACACACACACTAATACTGTTGTTACTGAGACCTGTTCAGCCCGGTCTAAGCTGTCTGAACCTCCCTAGTTGGTCGCGAGAATCCACCAAATCCCCTCCCGTCCAGAATGCCTATCCTCTTGGCTGAAGGTTGGAATGAACGTAGCCATGAAGAGACCAGCTGATAAATGAGAGCAGAAAGAAAGAGGAGATAACAGATCACTTTAATATCACTGGCGGTATTATTATTATCGCTTCCACGTCATGTGAGAGAAGTGATAATTTGACAGTTCACCATCACAGTCATAATAATTAGATAATAATCAGGGTTCTTATGACGCGATAAAGAGGAATGAAGGTGCAACTTGAGGTGTTAATGAAAGCCAAAATGCAACTGCCTGAAGCAAAGGTTACGGTACTTGTTTCGGGGGAATTTTCACTTGGAAATGCTTGAAACCGCCGTCATTACCTTAAAATAATAGTAATAATCCACAGCGATTGACAAACTTTGTGCTTCTGACGAAATATATTTAACCAATTCATGGACAAGTCAGTGGCTTCTTTTCAGCTAAGGCTTGAGTAGTTATTCATCTCAATAAGCATCTACCATATATCACTTACCAACGTCAATTCTGAGCGAAATTCGATTTTTAAAAATATTTATCTTTTAATTACCTTCGCTATATTTGTGGTATCGGCTGTTTACTCCCGGCACAGAGGTCATGGATTAGCCTCGTCTGGATTGCTCAGAGGTGCTATTTTACTTATTAATTTTTGGTACTGGAGAGGGACGCTTTCACGTGATGGTATTAATATAAATGGGAGGCTCTGGTGTCTTCTTATACAAATGTCCTTGAATGCCATCACAATCCCGTGAAATGAATATGGTGAAATGCAGGAAAGTATCATCTTTGGCCTTTAGTCCATCGGGTGCATGTCCAAATTAGCCCAGGGCAAAAACAGCATCAATAACAACAGGATGCTGCGAGCTGTCCCTGCCTGCCAGTGCTACCGTGCAGTACTGTGAGCAGGGAAAAACTGAGATCGTTCTAACCCAGCCCTGCCCCGGAGCCAGAACTGCACTGGACCAGTCTTCACCCATCAAACTATATCGCCAGATTTGCCAGAGGATTAGTCCCAACAAATCTCGGTTGGTCTAAATAGCTCGCCAAAACTTCACAGACTGGATGTCACCGTACCGATGGTGTTGATAACACTACCTGAGTGATGAGTTTTCAGTGAAAATTGTTCCCATTTCTCCCTGCTCACTCAGGATGTAACATTTATTGCTGCGAGCTGTGTTCTTGAGGAAGAGTAGAACTTGATAAAAAGACGTCTGTCTTAACGACCTACGTGCTGGCAATAGACATAAATCCAAGCCCCCCCACAATCCTTTTTTTTTTTTCTTTCTTTTTTGGCTTATCCACCGGCCACCCACCATACCTGTGCAAGTTACAGCTGCGCGTGATCAGGTGTGGAGAGATACGGCTGGCCCCGGCAAAATAAAGGAGGCTGTAAATACCGCTAAGCGCACCATTAGCCCTGTGTGGTGCTGAGGCCGTATCCAAAAACGTTCTTGCGATTAAACTGTGTGTAAGATTGCGATAGTGGGTTTGTTTTCATCTGACGGAAATGGGCTACTCATACAACTCGAATGCTAAGTCGTGGTTGCATGAAATACGATAGACAGGAATGAGCCTCCTTGGGTTAATACTCTTTTTAACCTAATTTGCCTGGATTTTCATGCCTTTGCGGCTTATTTCACTCAGCTTAATGGCGGAAAAAGACAATGACGCAGCTTTAAGTCCTTTTCATAACATTTCTTCATGACTAGAACCATAATCTAGTGCAGATATACTGTTACAGTTCAATATTCAAGATGGAAGGATGGCAATTTGAGGCCAAGTTAGAGCAAAATAAAGAACAGTCAGATCAACCCATCATTCTTAGTACACCTCGCCTTCAAGTGAGCTGCAAGGAGCTTAGGAATTTTTGCCAGGTTAGACAAAACACACTATAGTTCATACGTTTGTCTTCACTTGTACATGGTGAAAATATGACAAAAGCTAAAATTATTCTTGATAAATGTCAACCACCATAACACTTGTTTATCGCGAAAAGTGGCTTAATATTCTGTAACAATACTTCCCCTGGTCCGGCCGCTAGGATAAGCCCAACTACACTCCACGACATAGGAGCAGTGTTCTCGCTAGATTAATTCATTCAATACGAGGACGTGTTCTATGTTTTATTTTTGTTATCGCTAGACAATTTTATTACGATTTTGGCGAGACTCTGAGAACAAGTGAAGTTAAGATACAGTCTTCATCTGGAGATAATTTCGTAACAAAAATCTCTTAAAAGTGGCAAAATTAACTATATATATATATATATATTATATATATATATATATATATATATATATATATATATATATATATATATATATATATATATATATATTATATATATACCGAACTGAAGAGAAGGATACCCCTTGCACCTCTTGCTTAACGATATATTTTGCGTGTATTACAGGCTTATCCATCTATCTATTTATTTACCTATCTACCTATCTATCTATAGCCAAACGCCGACAGGTTGGCCACAAACTAATCTCCTCTACGTCGTCCTGTGGCTCGCCATCATGCGGTCGTTCTTCCATCTCATAACTGCCATTTTCATTCAAACAGTCTACAATATCTAGCCATTCGTCCCACCACCTCATCCTCGGTCTCTGTTTCTTTCCATCTCACCCAACTACACATAGTTAATCTTTCACTCTCCGTTCGCTCCACACGGCAGAGCAATGTCGGAGTACTTCTGACACACTCCAGTTCATCTTCATGAACACCACAACACACCCGAATTTCCTTATTTGTCTATCTGCATATGATACTTAAGGTCTCCAGGGAAGTTATTTGCAGCTTTCTAATATCGATATACAGGATGATCCATATATAACGCTCCTCTTGTACTCCCCCAGGTGACTTCTCGTGCGATGCGGGAACTGTTCGGTCATCATTATCAACGTCTGTCCTGCATCATTTGTTTATTTCCTACTCCCACTGCCACAGTCACACCCACACCGACAGACTTAGCTGTCTCCGCAGCGCATAAGATACTGCCAGGTGAGTATGGAGTGTTATTTACGAACAACCATGCAGTAAAAAAAAAAAAAATAGTTTGCCAAAATCAGAGGAATTGACAAGGAAGGGTGTTAGAGATCCTGCCATGTCAACAATTTAAGTGGCTTTGGAGATTTTGTAACATCACTTCATTGGCAATGCATTCCACATATTTGTCCTTTAATTTCCTCCTAAGTTGCTGATGTAAACTATGACGATATTAAAATTATATAAATACCATATATGAGACTTTAAGGTGTAACAGGCACTTCTATGGTACCTAAATTACTGCCCTACGTCCCAAGGTGGTCGCGAAGGTAAACCCAGTGACCCATCCAGACTTGCTGGGCTGTGGTGAACCTTTGGAAACCACTCAGGCTAGGCAGTGACTGGCGTTAACATCCTGTAAACAACTAACTAGGATACTGATCAACGTCAAGGTGGTCTCGTTACTCCAAACCTGACCCGCTGAAATGCACTTTAATTACTCCTGAGAAGACCCATTAAAATTCACGATGATATTCACTTCAGTTATCTCAAACCTGACTGTGAAATTCACTTTTGTCACTCCAAACCTGACACGATGACACTGACTTTTTTTTACTCCAAACCTGACACGATGATACTGACTTTTGTTACTCCAAACCTGACACGGTGAAATTCAGCTTAGGGAATAGCAACCACACCCAGAAGAGAAAATCCATGTGCCCGCTAACCCTCTCTGCGTCAACGTTAAGACCCTAGATAAGCGATGAGGGCAAGACCACACCTGCGACTTATCCTCTACACCGGCTGCCATGGATCCAGGGGTCTTATTCTGAGTGGCTTTGGAGATTTCGTAGCACGTTTTCCTTAACGATTTACTCTGCACATTTCACCTCGACATCTATGTTCCTGATGCAAAGTACGTCCACAATAAAAGGATATTCATAACATAAAAGAGAATGCTATGGTCCACTGCAAAATGTACCGTTTAGGAAGAGGTGATGCGAAGCTTGAACTGTAAATACGGTACGGTGAAGGCAGAAGTGTGAGAAAGTAAACAGTAGAGTACAGGGTAAGGGTGGCTGCTGGAGATTAACAATTTTACAGTGAATTTCCTTTAAAAACTATGAGATTTTTTTCTACAAGAAGGACAAGGAAAGGAGGCTGTAGAAGGTTCCCAAGTCTCTCATTCTTCCTGCATCAACAAATCTGTGTCATGAGAAGGAAATGATCGTATGTCTGTTAGTGAATCTCTCTCCTGGCCTCCTACGGCTCAAAGGGGCATCTCGCTAAGACCAGACACTCTTTATCACAACCAGCCTCCCTAATCTGCCGTCACCGTCGTCTGCCACTCGTTCAAGATTTGCAGTTGAATCTCATGGACCAGGGACTGACTAGGCTCCAGGATTTTGCCTAAAAGTAATTCAGATTCAAGACTGAGAAATGAGCCAACAGTTTTTCGAGCAAGAAGATAATTATACAAAGGATAATTCTCTCTCTCTCTCTCTCTCTCTCTCTCTCTCTCTCTCTCTCTCTCTCACTTTGATATCTTGAAGCCGGCATCCGCTAGCCATGTGTTAAGCTTAATCCAATAAATCCGGTAACTATTCTTTTTATATATATTCCTGGTGCCTACAGACGATTATGCCAATGAAACTATTTGTAGTGAGGGGATTATAAACACTCTCTGTCAACTACTTTAAAACACGATGCCTCCTCTTGAGCTTAGTAAAAAATAATCTGAAAGTGGTAAGAATAAACAAACAAACAAACAAAAAAAGCGTCGTAGGAAGTACAAGAATGCTCAGTACTAGAAATCGACAGCACGAAAGAGCATTAAGGCAGAGAGTCGCGTTCTGCTGAGGTTCAGTTTTCCCTTTGAATATAGTACTCTATGTATAGCCAGACGCCTTAATCCCGTAAGAGGTGGCCACAAACAAATCGCCTCCATGCCACCCTGTCCCCTGGGATTACTCTAACCTCCACCCAGCTCACATACCCCTCTCTCATATACCCCTTATATCCCTCCCTCCCTCTCATCCTCGATCACTCCCTCCCTCTCCCCCCTCCACTTCACTCACATACACAATCGTACCGCATATAAATCCAGGTCCCCAAGTGTATTGCTGGTTGAACAGGGACAAGAGGATGAACAAAGTTCGCCTAAGAGTCTGACCTGCCCGAGAATGAAACTCAAGGTCTTCCAGTTGTGAGCTTCATCTGCTACCACTGGACCACCGGCAGCAGATAACACCAGGCAAGGAAGGGATGGTATAGCCTCTGTACCTTAACTTGGCCTAGATTTTTTTGTCCTTTGCAACTTAATTCGTTTCATTCAGGGGCAGAATAGGATCACACTACCATTTATCGTCCTCTCCATTGCACTTCTTCGTGACTAGCACCATAATCTTGTGTTGATCCACTGCTACAACTCAGTATTCAAGATTGAGAGATAGCAATTCGAGACCAAGTTAGAGGAAAAAGGGTATAGGGAAGCTTCTGAGTCCACAAAGGTAGGCCCCATTGTTAAGTGAGGGTTACTGATAGCCTGGCTGGACTAATGATGTCATTGTATTGTACCTCTCGGGTCAGGAACAAGGCCAGAGCTGATCCTTAACCTTTTAGCTGCGGTGGGTCTCTCTCAGCTGAATAAAATCGTCTGGCGTTGGATGGAATACACATAGGGAGCCTTTGTTTGGTGAAGGATGTTGATAGTGTCGATGGTCTGATGATGGTGACTGTATTCTCTCTCTCTCTCTCTCTCACTCTCTCTCTCTCTCTCTCTCTCTCTCTCACTTCTTTCCTTGTTCATCCATCAGTGTTTTCTCTCCATATCCTGTATTCCGTTCTCTCTCTCTCTCTCTCTCTCTCTCTCTCTCTTTCTCTCCTTCAAAGGGACACAAAGGAGACTATGACTACGGTATCAGTTCTAAGAGTCGCAGATAACGTCAGGAACAAGGCCACACTCCACTCTTACGGCACGCAATCGTCGTGGGTATAGAAGGCTCCCTAGCACCTCCGCTTTGGCGATTTATTTTGTATATACAGGGTGGCCCATATATTACGCATCGGAATTCTCGTGTATTGTGACGACGGCTCAGTTTGCTTCTGTGTCGAGGGAAGATGATTTGGCTACTTCAAGCTGAAATGATGCCCTTCCCACAATACACAATAACTGAGTTGCGTAATATATGGGCAACCATGTACATATATTTGTTTACGTAAGATGAACAGAGTAAGGAAAAAAAACACTAAATACACCAGATTACAGGTGTCCTCCATTTATTAAAAAAAAATCAGTTAACAGTTGGAATTGCTGTAGGTTGACGTTGGGATGGGGAGAACATTACCTTTAGAGGCATAACATTATCTGCTTCACTCTTGCCACTTACAGACGATTTTTATCACCTTAAACCCTTTCGAACTTTGGTTGGTCAGGTATAGTTTTAATTAACCCACTCACCGCTGGAGATATTTCCTGTGCTGAAGAAAATCGTCAGGAGATAACAGCAACACATTACAACAAAACACCAGGGTGAAAGGCATATTATTCTTCTGTATGTTACCTTTGTCCGTTTAATCCTTGCAGTCTATAGTGTGTTCAATCACTTTTGACAAAGATTCCTAACCTCCTTCAGCTTAGTTAATGGCCAAATATAGCCAGAGTGGAGGATAAAATTGAGTAATAACCAAGGAGACTCATTCCCACCTCATAGCTAAGATTAAGCAGGTTTCCTTAATTTTCTGTTATATTATCGAGTGGCGGAGATTTAAAAGAATTGTTCGAATGCTGACCTTGACTCGGACTGTTATAATACTTTGTTGACTCATATTTCTATCTTTACCAAATTTCATTGTTGTTAAGTGTATAACGGATTTCTTATTGCTTTTGACGATTGTATTTTCGATAAACTCAGT
The DNA here is from genome assembly GCF_032717465.1 of Coenobita brevimanus. Taxonomy (NCBI): domain Eukaryota; kingdom Metazoa; phylum Arthropoda; class Malacostraca; order Decapoda; family Coenobitidae; genus Coenobita; species Coenobita brevimanus. The sequence goes on from NC_137060.1 coordinate 9,171,523, forward strand.
ATCACATCTGATAATAAAAAGGGTATCAGTTTCAGTAACAATGAAATCGAACAAACACCTCCAGCCAATTAGAATCTCGGCAGGAACAGTGTTGCCATACATGCCTGGCCAGATTAATTGGTATGAGGTATAGTACACTACAACACATACAGGTCGAATGTTAATATCACCCTGTGACCTTGACTTTTGACTGGTTGTCCTCAAAATCGAGTCCTTCATTCTTTGCTTACTCGGAACACTTCCATAAATTTAGTTTAAATCGAATAAAATAGTTGACCTCCCCTGTGACCTTGGCCTTGGGCCTATTGTTTTAAAAAACAATAGCTCAGCCCCTTGGCTAACCCACAACCCTTCCACCATGTTTGGTCCAAATCAGATCATAATTGCTTTGGTTATTTACTTGACAAACAAAAACACACAGATCGAACTTAGACATACAAAAACACACAGATCGAACTTAGACTTATGTTTTTCAAAAATAACTCGTTTCGCTCTTGCTTTACCTTAAACTCTTCCACCAAGTTTAGTGTAACGTGGACCACAAGTGTTTAAGTTTAATTGCTACCATGACCTTTGATTGTTTGTTCTCGACACAATATGGTCAGCCCCTTGGCAAATGCCCAGTCCTTCCACCAAGTTTTGTTAAAATCGGATCAAAACTGAAATACTTCGTACACTACAACTCGGTCCGTTAGTCACATACATGACCACTTACATAATCAGCCAGAGACAGTTACATGTTGCGATACGAGCCACCAACTAAAAAATGTATTGTCCAGCTGGGATTTTGACTTGGTGCAATGATAACGAGAACAATAACAGCAGTTTACGACATTTCATATTCTTTTATTATCTCTTTCATTACAAGAGGAGAGATGACGTCTTCTGAATTTTATTATTGTTACCGTCACATATTCATACCAGCCTACGACAGACCTAAGGGGCGCTAAATATTCTGGGCTACCGCAGCCTAAACTCTGGTCCCTAAAACTGACAACGAATTAATATGAACTGGAGACTCGATACTCTCACCTGAGCCAGCATAATCAGAATACATTTACGGCCAGATTAAGATATAAACTTACAGTCTGTTCTCTGTTGTATATATATATATATATATATATATATATATATATATATATATATATATATATATATATATATATATATATATATATATTCACAGGTACAGAAGACACGGCGAGATTTTGCAATCTTTCCCTGCGCTTCTTGCAAAAACTAATCTAGCCCCAGGCACTTACACTTGGCAAAGGATAAAGTTGAAGTGGGTGTTACGATGCTGTTACCCGGACCAACGCAAGCGTACAGTATTGGTTTACTGTGCCTTATCGGTGAGGTGGTGGTCAGTGGTGAGCCGCAGCGGACGATAAAACTGCCAGTTAATTAGATAAGCGACCAGCGGACACGAGTTGCGTCAAACTGGTTCACACAGTAAATTGTTCGGACTTCTTTTTCTTTCGTTCTTTCTTTTCATGCATCTGACTCTGGAGAAGGACTAGGAAGCTTGTATCTAAGGTTCAGGATTCCAAGTATGACTCAGCAACACAATGCTGATTCCTAGCTCCCATCATACGTCACCTAGCTTGTTTTCTTTGTAATTAAGACGATAAAAATGAAGAAAAGAGTCAAATTAAAGATCTTTTCTTTATGAGATCCCTGGACACATTACGTTTAAAAGGCCGGAGGTCACACCTGAAGGAAAAACAGACTGATGACGAAAGCTCCGCAGATGACCAGTTGCATATGAACGACGGTAAATAGCTGTTAGCCCTTGCATAGTCGTAATGTGCATAAAAAAAAGCCACCGTCCTTCCCTAAACCTCACCCCAGCACAGGCAGGGGGTCAGGATGGGGTCTGCTTATCAGCCCCACAAAAACTAAAATAGGCCAGTCTCCTCGACGGTCGCTACTTAACATGAATTTATTGTGTGGTTGGGTTCGGCCTTGGATAGTGATCTGAGGGCAGGACATCCAGTATATAAGGGAGATAAAGGAACGCCACCTGCCACCTGCCTTGTATGGTCAACCTAGACGCCTACACCTTCCTGACGACAAGCCGTAGCTGTTGCCCTTTATATTATGTACAGGGGAGGTGCTGGTAGTATGGTCTTTCATATGTCTCCATACGTTTGCACTCTGTCGGTTCTACCTATGACATATTGCATACAGATTCTGACAAACATAAACATAGCCAGTACAACATTTTATCTTTCGTTTGCATCGCCCATCCAGCACATTCGTCCCCCTCATTCGTACTGTACCAGCATGGGTAAGGTTTAATTCTGGCTATCAGTCTCCTTCCGAGGTGAAAGTCCAGCCATGAAGGAGACCAAATGGAGACTGATACACATACAGATATAAATTACTATTAAGTCTGTGAGGTAAAACTTGGCTTTCGGGGGCAAGCATGACGTGTACTGTAGGTGATTACGTGGTTCGTTTTTCTTGGCATGTTGCAGAGTTCTATGCAGTCTGGTTATACAAAAGTAACTCCTTCCCTATCCTCCGAAAGAAGGATGTTGAACTGTATGAAAAGGGCAACTTGCAATTCATCGGGCTCGCCTCCATTGGCCGGAGACAACAACAAAAACTCTTCCTTTGTTTCTGAGTCATGACCTCCCCTGGTCTGAGGGTGAAAATGCCATGATGATCATAATGGCTAACACCAGGTGATTATACTATGATGAGAGACACGGTGCGATGCAAACTAGAGCAAAAAATAATTTTGTGGCATTACAGAATTCGTATACTGTACTGTACAAGTTATATGATATTACAGAATATATTCTTTACATCGTATAAATTTAATTAGTTGTTGGTATAATTTCACATCAATTCCATTTCGAGCACCGACATCTTGACTTAGTTACTAAATATACTGGTATTTAGCGAAGAGTCAAAGCTACATTATTAATTCTCATAAATGTCAAGGGCTTCAGGCGTCACTGCAATTACATAAACCTGTGAAGTGGACCCCCCCAAAAAAAAACGCACAATACTCAAAAAATTACAACGCCCGATATCAAAACCGTTCCCACGTCACCTGTGCTGTTAAGATGAAGTGTCGTGGCCCCAAACTGCCGTGGTCCCAGCGAGTGGCCCTGGTGATCCCTGAAACGATACCATCACCAAGGAAGGGGAGCGTGAGGTGCCTTTCTCTCTCTCTCTCTCTCTCTCTCTCTCTCTCTCTCTCATACACACACATCTTCATAAAAACAAGCACCTACACCCACAAGCAGTTAAGAGAAGGCCGTCCTCTGATTCCAACATATAAACAGCCTTGGAGTCGCATTCTCGAGGTCATCCCTTGGCACCTCTTTCTTGCCGATATATTTGTCCTATTACTCATTTGCTCTGCCACTACGCTGATGCTTTACTTCAGTTAGGCTAATTTTTGCTGTGTCTGGACGATTTCGCTCAAGTAAGAATGGATAATGAAGGCTATATCCAACTTGTCCTCCTCGAAAACTCTCTCCTAAGCTGAATAAAATCGACATAAGGGCAACAATCTATATAATAAAGATATCCTTGGTCTGAGCAGGTTAAGATGTATGTGCCATATTTCTCAGCACGAGGATGTCAATGGAATAATTTCTTGCTGCCACCAGACATGTTTACACTGTCTACGAGAACTCTCTTTAGTCGGGTTTGTTTTCAAGTGCCAATCCCATAACTTTAATGCCAAGTCAAGGCTGCACGGAATTCGGTAAGGTCAGAGTGAGTTTGGTTACTAATTTGACTCTCCCTTCTGAAAACATCTGACTAGGCTAACTAAGCTGCAAGGAGTTGAGGATCGTCGTTAGTATAAGCCAGTCGTGTCATAGTAGTCATACTCATGAAGCTGACTCTTTTAATAGGATGACTTTTTCTCAGTATATTCCTCCTATCTCCAGACGCGTTCATTCAGCTTTGGACTTTCTCAACAGTAGTTACTATCGAAATAAATACTCAGCAAATAACATAACAAGAGAATATGAATATACACTTTTTTTGCGAGAATGTGTGTGTGTGTGTGTGTGTGTGTGTGTGTGTGTGTGTGTGTGTGTGTGTGTGTGTGTGTGTGTGTGTGTGTGTGTGTGTGTGTGTGTGTGTGTGTGTGTGTGTGTGTGTGTGTGTGTGTGTGTGTGTGTGTGTGTGTGTGTGTGTGTGTGTGTGTGTGTGTGTGTGTGTGTGTGTGTGTGTGTGTGTGTGTGTGTGTGTGTGTGTGTGTGTGTGTGTGTGTGTGTGTGTGTGTGTGTGTGTGTGTGTGTGTGTGTGTGTGTGTGTGTGTGTGTGTGTGTGTGTGTGTGTGTGTGTGTGTGTGTGTGTGTGTGTGTGTGTGTGTGTGTGTGTGTGTGTGTGTGTGTGTGTGTGTGTGTGTGTGTGTGTGTGTGTGTGTGTGTGTGTGTGTGTGTGTGTGTGTGTGTGTGTGTGTGTGTGTGTGTGTGTGTGTGTGTGTGTGTGTGTGTGTGTGTGTGTTGTCCCTGTCTCCCCACGATCATTTGTATACAGTACGTCACCTCTCTCTCTCTCTCTCTCTCTCTCTCTCTCTCTCTCTCACACACACACACACACACACACACACACACACACACACACACACACACAAAACCACTTCATACATCACTCCATCTTGTCCTTTCTTATACTTCCCTGACACAACCATTTGTCTGTGTTTTCCTTTTCATTTCCCCCTCCAGTCAACAAAAGCAGTATTGACACTCCTACGCTCGGTGACTTCGGACCTGAGTGATATATTTCTGTACGCTTCAGTATATAGAAAATTCTGATTGACTAAAATATCAGTTTGACGCCAGATTATGACACGTTATTACTGTATTTTTAAAAGTGTATGATGTGACTTGTATTTTGATTTATATTTAATTCAAGGGTTTACTGTAATTGATTCGGACACGGTTTTTTATTATTATACAGAGTGGTCTGCAAATAGCACTCTACTAGAAGATTGGTGATGCGTTGTGTAAGGCCCAGTCTGCGGGTGTGGTCGTGAGTGTGGCTATGGGAGTAGGAAAGGACTAAATGACGCAGGATAGACACTGATAACTCTGGGTAAGCAGCCTCCACAGCACACAAGAAGTTGCTTGGCTGTAGAGCAGATTTTTATTCATAGATCACCTTTTATTCTTCTTACAGACGATTTTATTCAACTCAGAAAACATTGCTGGTACTGAAGGAGTAAATGAAGGCTATATCTAACTTGTAACTTCTCCGTTTCGAAAAAGTCTCTGCAAAGCTGAATAGAATTGCGTGTTGGCAGAAAAAAAAGTCACCGAACTGAAGAAGCTACCCTCAGCAATGGAGATACTGAAGGTGATGGTCAGTGAGATTGAAAAGGAAGTCTCAAAAGTGGTGTAAAGATGAACGTGACTAAAACAAAAGTGACGTTCAGAAGTTAAGCCAAAAGAAATGTATTTAAAACTGAGGGTGATATTCTTGAAAAAGTTTCCTGCATTTCTCTTGTTTATTTATCTTCCTGTCTATATATCCGTCTGTCTATTTATTTACGTATCTATTTGTTTATAATTTATTTGGTCTTGATAATATTGGCCGAGATCACGAAAACTAAATTAAAAGATGCATCACAAAAGGATGGAAAACTTTTGGTAAACATCAAACCATCGTGAAAAGGTCGCTGCCAAAATATCTCGGAAAACCAAAAATTTATAAACACTGCAAACTCCCAAACTTTGAATTTTGGGTCGGAAACTTGGAAATTCACAAAATCTGTAGAGAATGAACTGAGGGAATCAAGAGCAGTGGTGGGGATGCTGATTTTGGGAATATCAACACTCATAGGCAAGGGTAGCAACGTGGCAAATCCCTCTCAAGGTGAAAACAACTCCGGATGATTCTCTCTCTCTCTCTCTCTCTCTCTCTCTCTCTCTCTCTCTCTCTCTCTCAAGCTTAGCATAGGTCGAAGGATCCTGGCAAAATAACACTGAAATCATTAACAGCCTCACGATCAGGACAACTCTAGTCCTGTACTCCATCTACCACCAGACGATTTTATTCAGCTGGGAGTGAGTCAAGAAGCCACAGAGAAAGGGGAGCAGATTAAATTGAAGGATATTATAGAAAAGATAAAAAAAAAAAAAAAATGGAACTTGTACCTAGGAAAGAAGAGATGGTAAAGCAAAAAACATATTGGCTCACATGAAATGGTGGGAGTAGTACGGAAAGACCAGACAAGAGGTGAACAGACGAGAGGGGTAAGGATGCAGAGTAAAAGGCTATGATGATGATGATGATGATGATGATGATAATGCATGATGAAATTATGGTTGATGATGGTGATAATGATAATGATGAATATACAGCTGATGATGATGATGGATATACGGTTGCTGCTGCTGCTGATGATGATGAATGCGATACTACTGAATGAGGCCACTTGTTTCAGTAGTCATCAGTCCATAAGAAGTTCATTGCAGGACCGTATCTTCTCCAAGGTGGGAGTGTGATATCCTGAAATAACCTCCTCCAAGCTGGCTAAGTACGAATCGAGAAGGAGTGACCGTCATGGGAGAAGTGCATGTGAAAGCTGAAGATGTCGTAATGGGTATGTTTATGTGTGTTAGCGTCTGTTTATGTCTTCGGTATGGGTGCGAACATATGCACTCACTTTAGATGCCTGCTACGGCTCGGGTTTCAAGTAGCCTATTTCAGGGGTTTTCTTCCTGTGCTTTAAAATGTAAAGCAAAGAGGGAGTGTTTGTGTTTTGTTTCTTGCTGCTGCTACTAGATGCGAAAGTACTGTAGCCTTTCCTGATTCCCTCTTTAAGGACCTCGAAAATATGGTGAATTAGCGGTAACCGACTCAGATGACACTGATCTACAGCCAAATAAAGTCGTCATTGTCGGTTGCTGCGGGTTCACAAGATTCGTCATTAATTCATAAAAAAGAAGTATGAGAGGCAACAAGACTGCTGTCAACAATACACATTGTTTATATGTGCATACCATAAGCACAGTGAGCACAGCAGCAGGTAAAGAGTTGCTATTTATAGAAAGCAGCAAAAGCAGGAAAATAAAATAAAGAACAAATAAATAAATTGTCCTAGCCATGTTAACTCACATTTATATATATATATATATATAGATAGATAGATAGATAGATAGATATAGATAGATAGATAGATATAGATAGATAGATAGATAGACAGATAGATATAGATATAGATATAGATAGATAGATAGATATATAGATATAGATATAGATATAGATATAGATAAATATATAGATAGATAGATATTATATATACAGAGAGAGAGAGAGAGAGAGAGAGAGAGAGAGAGAGAGAGAGACAGAGACAGACAGAGACAGAGACACAGACAGACACACAAACAGAGACACAGACAGACAGACAGACACAGAGATAGATAGATAGATAGATAGATAGATAAACAGATAGATAGACTGATATAGATATAGACAGATATACTCTATTGTATTTTGTTTTTCTCTTGGAGGGAACTGTTATTGCGGGCTCATGGCCTTTGGTTCCTTCATCCTCGCATAAAAAAAAAAAAAAAATACTGGATACAGTCTACAAACATGAAAAAAAGTATACATCTACTAGGAAGAAAAGAAACTGTTTGATTAAAAAAGTGACATCTATGAATACTTGCAAAAAATGAAACGTCCATTTAACCCCTGCAAGAAAGTGCATTAGTGGTCACTGATATGGGTGTGACCGACACTCTTTAACCACTACATTATGATGACAACATTATTATGATCTTGCTAACTTCAGATTTTCTTTTTCTTAGACTTTTCCAATTGGAGGAAATAGACAGCCTTCAGCACATGACCCCCTCTCAGAACTGCATAAATTTTTATGTTTGGCAACCGTCATGGAACTAACAAAGGTTGAAACATTAATTTTCTGGTTTATGTTTTTCGTTCGGAAATTTGTCTAGGAAAGTACAAGGAAGGGCGCATTCCACTTCTCTCAGTCTCGTCCGTCTTCTTTGCGTCCTTCGTTCACGTATTCCTTTGCCTCTTCCCCCTCTATCATTGCCTGCCCTCGTTCTTTCCTCTTAACTTATTCGGTACATCCTTGCTTCCTTTATTCTGTAGATTCTTTTTTCTTTCTTAATTCTTTTCATTCTTTTAGTTTATTTTCCATTCCTCCCTTCTTTCATTCTTCCTTCTTTTCTTCCTCTCTTTCTCCCTTCTTTTCTTCCTCTCTTTCTCCCTTCTTTTCTTCCTCTCTTTCTCCCTTCTTTTCTTCCTCTCTTTCTCCAATCTTTTCTTCCTCACTTTCATCCTTCTTTCCTTCCTCTCTTCCTTATTTCTTCCCATCCGTCACTTCTCTCTTTCTTCCTCCCTTCTTTCGTCCCCCTAGTCCGCTCAATATACATCTTCACTGAGCATCCATAATTCTCTCATCACCACTTAATTTCAGCTCTCAGTTCTGTTTCCTAGCGCTTTACCACCCAGCTCTCTTATATACATCACTTATCAGTGCCATCACACACACCCACCAACACCCACCCCCACTCACATACATCATCATCTACACTCCACTACACACACTCTCCACTGCTCACCTACACTATCCCACACACTCTAACACCATTTCACACTCATCCACGCCCTCAACTATTCACAACACTCTTCCACAATCACCTGCCCCCTCATTTACACTCCCTATCACCCTGCAGCACTCACCTACACCCTCATCTACACTATCACCCTTCCACACACTCCTATACCCTAACTACACCCTTCCACACTCACTCACCCCCAATCTACAGACTCTAACACCCTTCCACATTCACTCACCCCCCATCAACACTCTCTAACACCCTCCCACTCTCACTCACCCTCCATCCACACTCTCCAACACCCACACTCACTCACATACCCATCTACACTCTCTAACACCTTTCCACACACACTCACCCCTATCAACACTCTCTAACATCCTCCCACGCTCACTCACCTCCCATCTACACTCTCTGACACCCACACTCACAGCTCCATCTCCTGTCTCTAACACCCTCCCACTCTCACTCGCCTCCCATCTCACAAATACCCTCCCACACTCTCCCACATCCTCATATACACCCTCTAACATCTTCCCACACTTATACACACCGTCTACACTCTGTAACACCCCCCACACACCTCCTTATTCACTCTTGATATACGATGGGGGCAATCAAAGCGGTAATATTATCCACAGCCTCTCCCCACACCCTTTACACCCTCCCCCACTCAACCATACCCTCATCCAGTCACACCCTCATCCAGTCACACCCTCACCCTCACCCTCATTTACGGTCACCTCCACACACCCACACCCTCATCTACACCATTCCACACCTTCCTCCACACTCATATTAGCTCACACCCTCAGTTATTCACGCTTCTGATATTTTTGCGGTGTGGGGTCAATCAAAACAAGTCTTACCCACACCCTCCACCTCTCATTCTCACCGCATAACTGTAGCTTTAATGGTACAATATGAAGTCAACTGCAGGGCTAAATTTTTTCTTCACAGGCAGAGTGGGAGCCAGAATTAACACTTCCTGTGCTGGCGAAGTATGAAAAGGGGGGAAGTGTTTGTAGTGACAGTGATGCATGTGAAAGAGTTAAGTGCTGGAATGGGTATGTTTGCTTGTGTATGAATCTGTATATCATCGGTAGGAGCCAATAGCGTGCAAATCTAAGCAAGCATATAAGAGGACATACTCGCACTCTAAGCATCCACTCTACATGTCCGCCACATTCAGCGTTTCCTTCTCTAAACAAGGGACAGACGCTTAACGTGGAATGAGCCTCTTAACTCACCCCTCCTCCTGGCATACCTAAGATCAGGCCATACCCTCCTATACACCCATATTCATTAACACAGTCTCACACTCTCCTCAGCACACCCAGTCTCCGCCACACCTCTTCACTCTTCCTCTTATGGTGCTTACGGTGAGTGGTGCGTTAAGCACCATTAACCATATTTCACCCGCACCCTCACTCACTCACACTCACTCACTCACACTCTTGACATTTTTGTGGCGAAAGTTGAACCCAAAAGTATTCTCCCCCACACCCCCACACCACCTGACTGTCCCTCATGTGGTGCGTGCGTGTGGTGGTCAGGCAAGCATCAGTGTGGGTGGCCGCCATCCCGTCTGGTGTGTATCACTTGGGCTCTTCACTTTATCCCTTGTTATATAAGATGATACTCCCAGGCCCGGAGAGTAAACAGCCAGGCACATACAACAGTTAACCCTTAGAGGAAGATAAGAATACGTTTCCTGGGCGACCTCGTCTGTCGTCGTCTGATGAGCAGAGAAAAAGCGAATAAAAAAAAAAATCAGAATTGTTTAAGTGCTTGCAAATTTTATCCTTTTAGAGGACAGAAGTTTCTCTCAGCTGAAGAAAATCGCCCGGCGGTAGTCAGAATAAAATCAAGAGTAAGATCCTGACCCAACAGCAGCAGCAGCAGCAGTTAGTAGTAGTAGTAGTAGTAGTAGTTGTAGTACTAGTAATAGTAGTGGTAGTAGTAGTTGTAGTAGTAGTAATTGTAGTAGCAGTAGTAATAGTACTGCTGTTATAGCCCCAAGTTCATAAGAATGTGAACTCAGTTGACTGCTGGCTGAAGTTGTCCTCTTCCAGCAGTTGACCATCCTCCATTCGGGGGATAGGGAGGAAGCTGAGGGACGTTTGTATAACCATGCAGTGGAGCTGCGTGTCTGTATCAGTGTCACCACATGAAGGCGTCCCTCTCCAGCATCGACTTTGCCCAACAAAGATTTAATCAAGTCAGCCAGTAACTGAGAAACTCTGATTTCTGAACAATACCCTTTTAACGTTAACTTGACCCAAATTTTCATCCTTTTGCAACTTGCTTCAAGTGATAGGGTGGCGCAGGAAGACATTGCAACGGTTCTACATGTCTTCCAAGGCACTTTTTCGTGACTAGCATGTTTTAATATCAATGTACTGTTTTAACTAGGCATTCAAGATGGGAGAATGGCAATGTTGAGCCAGGTTAGAGTAAAAACGGTATAGGACACAACAGCTGAGGCCAATGATCTATAACCCTCAAATCTACTCCATCAGCTTAATGAAGTAGTTAATGGGTTGTTATAATACAGAACCTACACTATGTCCGGCCTTACAGTGGGTCGATGGGGATATTTATACTCTTTTCACATTAACCTGGCCTAAAACTTAAGTCGTCTCCATCTTGTATGCTGAGCTGTGACAAGAGCATAACATGAGAATAGGGTCGATCTTTTCACCGTGGGCCACCGAGAGCCATTTTATTTTTCTCTTACATGTTCGTTGTGTCATTTTTGGCATCGACGTACAGTACATAAATCACATTAATAGGATATCAACGTTTTGTCTGCAGGGAAAAAACGAAAAAACGGTAAGGAAGGGTCAGTCTTTCAAGGAGGGACACCGAGAGCCACCTAACCTAACCACACCTAACCTAACCCCATCTAACCTAGCCTAACCTAACCTAACCTAACCTAGCCTAACCTAACCTAACTTAACCTAACCCCACCTAACCTAGCCTAACCTAACCTAACCTAACCTAGCCTAACCTAACCTAACTTAACCTAACCCCACCTAACCTAGCCTAACCTAACCTAACCTAACCTAGCCTAACCTAACCTAACCTAGCCTAACCTAACCTAACCTAACCTAGCCTAACCTAACCTAACTTAACCTAACCCCACCTAACCTAGCCTAACCTAACCTAACCAAGCCTAACCTAACCTAGCCTAACCTAACCTAACCTAACACTGATTTTCCAGTGTCCCTCGGTGAAAGGACACCCGTTAGAATATGGAACTATACTACATCTACTCTGACTTGGCCTAAAATTAACACATCATCTTGTATGGCACTAGTCACGAAGAGGTGCTGTGGAAGAGATGTAGAAAGGTAGCATTGTTTTTTTCTACCACTGAGCTACGGGGAAACAAGCAATAGGAGGAGAGTCTGGGCCAGATTAAGATAAAAGGGCTATAGTTATACAGATATTGCAGTCACACGCTCCATAAGCTTCTTACGCCTCGCAGACCTGAATATTAATGTCTCTGTAGGCGATGACAAAGGCACGCACACCACAAAGCCAGTCAGGAGGCAGGACGTGTGTGCTGGGCATTCCCCAGGTCCTGTCCTCCCCACTTACTCTATTTTAATCAGCCCATACACCACTGACCGGGCTAATGTATGGCCCGGCCTGCACTATATGTGCAGGGAAACTTTCAACGATCAACGAACGATGACAAAGGATACGATCTTTATACGAAATTTAACGCAGAATTTCCCGGGGCTGAACAAATTTGTCTGGTGTTTGTTGGAGAGAGAGAGAGAGAGAGAGAGTAAATGAAGTCGCGAGATTATGCATATTAGTACCTCTTAACTCTTATCGTGGTATCTCCTCTCGTTAAGCACACTTGTCTACACATTAAGGCAAGTTTCTTTACAACCACTCTTTTTTTTCTCTTTTTTTTTTTAACTCCTTCACTCCCAGGACGTCTCTCTCTCTCTCTCTCTCTCTCTCTCTCTTTCTCTCTCTCTCTCTCTAATCTTTGAAGGCGGCAGGAATGAAATGGAAAATGCGTCGCCGGAGTGAAGGGGTTAGACTCTTCAGCCCAATGAGGTATATTTGTCTCTCTTCTTGCCATCAACAGACGATTCTACTCAGCTTATTTATTTTATTTTATTTATTTATTTTTTTTACTACATGGGTTAGATGCAGCCTTCATTGCTCCCCTGAACACGAGAGCTCTCCTGAATAGTTCCTGAGTAAACTGTCCCTGAGTAAAATTGTCCCTAAGTAGAGTAAAATTATCCCTAAGCTGAGTAAAAATTGTTCCTAAGCAGAGTAAAATTGTCCCTGAGTAAAACTGTCGCTAAGCTGAGTAAAATTGTCCCTAATCTGAGTGAAATTGTCCCTAAGCTGAGTAAAATTGTCGCTAAGCTGGGTAAAATTGTCCCTAATCTGAGTGAAATTGTCCCTAAGCTGAGTAAAATTGTCCCTAAGCTGAGTAAAATTGTCCCTAAGCTGAGTAAAATTGTCCCTAAGCTGAGTAAAACTGTCCCTAAGTTGAGTAAAATTGTCCCTAAGCTGAGTAAAATTGTCCCTAAGCTAAGTAAAATTGTTCCTGAGTAAATTGTCCCTTAAAATGAAATTGACTCTAAACTGAGTAAAACTGTCCCTAAGCTGAGTAAAATTGTTCCTAAATTTAGCAAAATTCCTAGACTAAGTAAAATTGTCCCTAAGCTGAGTAAATAGTTCTTAAGCTGAGTAAATCGTCCTTAAGCTGAGGAAAAATTTTACCAAGATGAATGAAATAGTCTGTAAATAGCAAAAATATTATGGAACAAGACGTCATTGAGTTGAAGAGGTAACACAGCCGGTGGACCTTATTCTTCCTATCTTCAGACGATTTTATTCAGCTAGGAGGGAAATTGTCGATGAAGAGGAGTTAGGTATAGCCTCGATCAACCCCTCCAGTATACATAACCCTTCAAAGCTGAATATGCTTACGACTGTCTGGAGCCTTTAAAAATCCCTCCAAAACTTACAATGTCCACAGTCGTCCGCAGGCAACAAGGATAAAGCGTAAAATATTTCTTTATACTGAACGGTTTAATCCCTCCAGTAAATGGCGCCCCTATTTTTGTGTTATACAGATGAATTTGCTTAGATTATATGGAACTTATAGAAATGAAGGGTTAGATATGGCTTTCCTTAACCTCCTCAGTACGAGAGCTCTTCCCTGCGATGAACAAAGTCGCCTGGAAGTGCCTGGGTATACTAAAGAAAGACGTCATCGCAGAGAGAGAGAGAGAAAGAGAGAGCGCCATGCCAAGCGTTAAGATGTGGTAATATACATAATTCCGCTCCTTCATTTGCATATGGAGTGCACGCTAATCTCCAGCTTTCATATCTGCAAACTTTCTGGTGCTTGAGTTGAGTATATGATTGCTTGCTGATAACATTGTCTTCACTCTAAATACAACGATCATACACAGCTAAATTAGTGAATATCAAGCTGTATGTCACGTTTTTTTTTTTTGTGTCCATGCATACAACCACCATACACTTCACACCCTATCGACAGTACAGTAAATGAAACCGCTCTTTTTTTTTTTTTTTTTTATAAGTAATTCGAGTTTTCGCCTAGTATACAACTATTACAAAATTCACAGACTAGAGTATTAAACTGTATGTGACATATGTTTATACACAACCTAACTACAGTAAACATTAGATTGTGTATAAGAGTGTCTGTTTATTTTTTCTCTTCATCATAAGTCATCACACACTTCAAAACCAAGCAAGAGTAAACATTAGGGTGTGTATCAGACTGCATGTTTACTCTTTGGCCACACTCTATGAGGGTATTTTACACTTCATAGCCAAACCACAGGAAATACTAAATTGTATATGAGACTGCCTGTTCATACTTCTGTCTTCACTCATACAGCTGCAGCACACTTCACAAACAAGTAAGAGTGGATGTTAAATTTATGACTGCTTGTTTATACCTTTACTTTCACACTATACATGGCAATCGTATACTTCACAACCAGCCTCGTGTGAATATCGAGTTGTGTATAAGTGTATGTGTAGAATTAATTGTGTATACTTTCGTCTCGTCTGTATATACTATTGTTGTACGCCTCACAACCAAGCAAGAGTGGATATTGAATTGTGTATTATACTGCCTCTTTGTAATTTTGTTTCCACTCATACAGCAATACGACCAAATAAGAGTAAATAATAAAATAAAAAATATATGGAACAAAACAATTTCTAACAAGAGTAATCTATTTATACTGCTTGTTTATTCTGGATATTATTAAGAGCCTTGAGAAATTAACGGATCTTGAATTTAGATCTCTCTGTATCTTGATTTTGTTTTTTCACGAAGGGAACGATTTGCAGGCTCCTGGCCTTTTCTTCCTTCTGCCTTGAAAGAAAAAAAAAAATTACGGACCCAGACCTGCGCTAGTGTGTGTTCGTTTGGTCAAACGCAAAGACCTCCTGAATCCAGTGACGTGTTTTTTATTTTATTCTTGCTACCACCGGACGATTTTATTCAACTGAGGCCAGAGCCCCTCAATACTCAAGGGGTTAAGGAAGGTTTTTGTTATCTTCTCCAGTACTTAAAGTATCTCAAAAAGCTTAATAAAATCGTCCGGTGGTGACAGTAGAAGAATATAAAAAATGCGGTATCTATAATACCTGCATCCTACATGTCTTGATAGGCATGACATGGGTGATATCCTTAACACTATCCCTGCAATGACGTCTTTTCTATTCTATTCTTGCTGCCACCAGAGGATTTTATTCAGCCTGTACAAAAATTAAAATTGAAGGTGTTATGAATTAACCCGTTTAGTTCGAAAACGTCCCGCAAACAAAATACAGTAATGAAAGGAAAACATGAACGAGGATGGAAATTTGATAAAAAGGACAGGAAGAAGTTGCTTTGATGTGGCGAACTGGAAGAAAGTTGAAGAAGAGTAAGAAAACTAACTGATCGAAAGAAAATGAACGAGAATATCGCTAGGTAGGTAGGGAGATAGGTAGGTGAAAAGGTAGGTAAGTAGGTGGATAGACTGGTAGGTCGGAAAGTGTATGGGTAGGAATGCGGGTAGGTAAATGGACAGGTAAGTAGAAAGAAAGAAAAAAAACACTGGAAAGAGAGATATCGTGATGGGAAGGGGAAAGCGGAGGTGATTGTGATGAGGCGGGAACAATGGCTGCATCAGTGGCAATATCTATCACCTCTATATTCCTCAACCTTATACCCCTCACTCCTATATCTCTCATCTCTATACTCCTCACCCCTATACCTCTCACCCCTATACCCTTCACCTTTATATTTCTAAACGCTGTATTCCACACCCTTGCCTCTCACCACAATATCTCCTTCATCTTCCTTACATGTTACCCTCCTCACCCTTATATCTCCATCCTCTCCCCCCAAGACTTGTAGCCATCTCCGCTCTCCCTCATGCCTACACCTCCCTTCATCCCTCTCCTCCCTCTCCCCCTCATCTTCCTCTCTCACCACTACCAGGAATAATAAACCCTCCATTGCAACACATACTGGACAGTACAATGGTGTATCATCATCATCATCATCATCATCTTTTTTCATCTAAGCTATAACACACGATAAGAAAGAACAAAAATAGGGAAGATATGAAACAGGTGGAACGGGGCACACAGCCATCCATTCTCCACGTGGCATATTGGAGAAATGAAAAGATATGGTCAATGTTTGCTTAATTTATAGCGCGTCATTCCCTCATCCCTTAATCCTGGGTAAGTCATGCACCGACCATCACTAACTCTCTCTCCACTCAGCGTTCATTTCACCAGCCTCAGTATCGGCTAATCACCATCTCTTCACTCCTCCCACTTTTTGCCCACGGATCAAGTGTGCAACTCATCTGTCTTTTTCATGACGAAGCGTTGATCACGACTTGAGGCAAAGCAACGGTTTATGTGCTATAAAATGGCTGGAATCTGAAAGTTTTATATGCGTGATGCTCCCCATTTATCAGATTTATTTTCCATGCAGTTTGAATTACTGACTTTTTTACTTAACCCTTTGTAGAACAGCATGTCATTGTCGTTTTCTTTATTTTATTACTGCCGGATTTATTTATTTATTTATTTATTTATTTTTTGCTGCGGCACACCTTTACCTGACATACTTAGTAATCATTAATTCTCTGTTAGCTTGGAAGTTACAATTACATTTAACTTTGGCCACCTTGGGACCAATTATTCAGTTTTATTCAGTTTTCATTCAGCTGAGAGAAAGTCTTGTTCAAGAAAAGATGTACAGCAGTAGGTATTTTACTGTATATCCCAGTCTAATTAATATGCGCTACTCACTTGGCATTTGTTCTGCCATTCACCATAACACATAACATACCACACACACATACACACTATACACCATAACACATAACATACCACACACACACATACACACTATACACCATAACACATAACATACCACACACACACATACACACTATACACCATAACACATAACATACCACACACATATAAACACTATACGTGATAACACATATCACACACACATAAACACAATACATCATAACATATCGCACACACATATAAACACTATACAACATAAGACATAACATACCACACACACATACACACTATATGTCATAACACATCACACACATAAACACCATACACCATAACACATAACATACCACTAACAAATACACACTATACACCTCAACACATAGCATACCACACACACATAAACACTGTACATCATAACACATAACATACCACACACACAAACGATATGCATCATAACATATAACATAACACACACACACACACACACACACACACACACACACACACACACACACACACACACACACACACACACTATTCTTCATAACGCATAACCTACCACCCTCTTTCCTTATCACGCATGAGCCAAACTTGCTACCCACTCTCACTGAATCTCCCTTCTCCATAACTTGTAGATTGTCGTCCTCTCCCATTGCTCACTGGCAGAATAATACTACCGTTCTACATCCTTTCCACAAGACATCTTCGTGATCGCCACCATATTCTAGTTTCAATCTATTGCTATAGCTCAACAAGGAATATGGTGAGATGATAATTTTTAGCCAAGTTAAAGTGAAAAGTTTATAACTTCCCGTCACTTCCCGTTACCCTCCCTACCTGCCATTACCGCCCCCTTCCCCGCCTTAAATATTCCCTACACTCCTTATATGTACCAGCTCAACTCCATCTGACCTTAATCCACAGTCCTCTCCTTTTATGTCGCCTATTTTTCTCACTCTTCCTTCATCATAGCTATCTTCCCAATCTGTGTGTGTGTGTGTGTGTGTGTGTGTGTGTGTGTGTGTGTGTGTGTGTGTGTGTGTGTGTGTGTGTGTGTGTGTGTGTGTGTGTGTGTGTGTGTGTGTGTGTGTGTGTGTGTGTGTGTGTGTGTGTGTGTGTGTGTGTGTGTGTGTGTGTGTGTGTGTGTGTGTGTGTGTGTGTGTGTGTGTGTGTGTGTGTGTGTGTGTGTGTGTGTGTGTGTGTGTGTGTGTGTGTGTGTGTGTGTGTGTGTGTGTGTGTGTGTGTGTGTGTGTGTGTGTGTGTGTGTGTGTGTGTGTGTGTGTGTGTGTGTGTGTGTGTGTGTGTGTGTGTGTGTGTGTGTGTGTGTGTGTGTGTGTGTGTGTGTGTGTGTGTGTGTGTGTGTGTGTGTGTGTGTGTGTGTGTGTGTGTGTGTGTGTGTGTGTGTGTGTGTGTGTGTGTGTGTGTGTGTGTGTGTGTGTGTGTGTGTGTGTGTGTGTGTGTGTGTGTGTGTGTGTGTGTGTGTGTGTGTGTGTGTGTGTGTGTGTGTGTGTGTGTGTGTGTGTGTGTGTGTGTGTGTGTGTGTGTGTGTGTGTGTGTGTGTGTGTGTGTGTGTGTGTGTGTGTGTGTGTGTGTGTGTGTGTGTGTGTGTGTGTGTGTGTGTGTGTGTGTGTGTGTGTGTGTGTGTGTGTGTGTGTGTGTGTGTGTGTGTGTGTGTGTGTGTGTGTGTGTGTGTGTGTGTGTGTGTGTGTGTGTGTGTGTGTGTGTGTGTCCCGCAACTTTGTACCCACATTCTCTCTCTCATTCATTTCCTTGTATTTTTTCCCTCCCCTTCTTATGCTCTACACTATCATGTCGCCTCTTTCCATCTCTTACCTTATCACAACCGCCTGTCTCACTTATCTCCCCCATTTATTTCTCTGTATCTTTTGCGTCCTCTTCTCTCTCTTCTCCCCCAACTCGTTTTTCATCTTACCCCTCTCATCTTTGCTCTTGTATTACCGCCCTTTTCAGTTCTGTTATTTTTGGAGACGTACGCTCTTCAGCCATTATTTTTGCCCACTCTCTACCCCTACCCTTGGCTGGGAGGTGCGGGAGAGGAATGCCTTCTCGTGGTGGCACCGATATAACCGGCCGGTGGAGCTGCCTGGGGCAGTCTAGTATTAGGTAAGCAGTCTGTTGCAGTTATCGTATTATCTTACATTATATTTTCTTCTCAGTATCCCGAGTGGATCCCTGGTTAAATATGTCCATTCGCAGTATCTATGCCCACACTTATTCCTTAACGCACAGGATTTGGTGGGACGTCCGGACACATAGTTATACTGAATGTTGAACCCACATGTGTCCACCACACCTTGTGGGAACCCGCACACTTGCTGGCTATACCTCCCAGCCCTCCACATCTTCTACCCTGTACTTGTCTTGTGCGACAGACTCCCTACCCTCTTATTCCACCTCATTACCACATCTCTTCAATCCTCCACTAGCCCTACCCGCTGCTGGAATGACCCTAGCGGCGCTAGTTGAGGACCCTTCACGTCTGTCAATGTGCGGTGGCTTCTTTAACACCACCGCAGGAATGTGTGAACTGAGACCAGGGCGAGAGTTAGGCGGCTCCTGGACAAATATTGAGGTCACGGGCATAAACGACTGAAGTATGAGGAAAAACGAGGAGATGAAGTGGTGAATATCTACGTAAATAAAAGGGACTGAGGTGGTATGAACACTGAAGTGGGCGTAAACGACTGAGGAAGGAGTGAAAACTGAGAGGAGCTCAGGTGGTGAATATCTAAACAATACTTGGAGGGAGATTGAGGAGGTATTGATCACTGACAATTTTAACAATAAAACAGAAATCATAAAGGTACTTACTAGTTCTCTAGTTTCTAATACTCATTTATAATAACCACGTAGAATATGAAGTGTGTCTTTTCCATCTAGCTGTTGGACAGGGACCCCTTTATGTAATGGTAACCGGGAAACTACTGCCTAATTATACAAATGTCTCTCACCTCCCTCCTTATCTCACAAAAAGTAGATGGCGGTCTGCAGGAGAAGGATAATTTCAGCCAGCAGTCCACCGGGTTCTTATTTAGATGAGCCTGGAGCCACAGCATCACCCTCGTCGCCGAATACGCTATAAGGTGTCGTGCAGGCTAACAACATAACTCACGTGTTCCATGAATGAACGTCAGAAACCGGGGAAGTATAAAGCTTCCCTCAGCGTCAATCCCTTCGGAACAACGATGTCATAACCACTCTATCCTTGTCACCGCCAGACGACTTTACTCAGCTCAGGGTACACCTCTTGTAGTGAAGTTTGCCTTTTATTTCGACGAAGTGATCATTATCCAGCTCTTGCTATCTCCAAACCATTTAATCCAGTCTGGGAGAGAGCCCCTGTTGTGATAGGGGTAGAGGAGGCTGTACTTAACACCCTCATTTCGAAAAGTTTCCCCAAGCTGAGTAAAATCGTCTACGAGTGGCAAAAATAAAAGTAAAAGTAAATTGCCTGACTGGAGGGGTTGAGAGTACGGTCGATAGTAGGACGATTTATCTCTCCAAAACTTTTATTTCATTTCATTTTTGTTGCCACTCGAGGTTTAAATTTAGCCCACGAGAGCCTCAAGTAGTCAGGGGGTTGATGACAGTATCTAACCCCTCCAGTATCTATGTTCCTCCTAAGCTGGATAAAATCGTCTGATGGCTGAAAGGAAAAATTACTCTCTCATGCCCGGGATTACCTGAGGACTCTAGTCTAGCTAACTTTAGGCGATTTTACTAAGCTGAGAGAGAGAGAGAGAGAGAGAGAGAGAGAGAGAGAGAGAGAGAGAGAGAGAGAGAGGAGCCCAAGTTTTGACGAACTCTCTCATGACTGGAACAAATCTATCACATTCCATTTAACACCAGACGATTTTATTCAGCTGAGTCATAAGAGTCACTGGTCCATATTCTCATCGGTTATGGAAGTTCCCTAACACCTTTTCCATAGCGATCTATTTTTGGATGCGGCTGGATAATATCGCTTTGTATCTTATTTATGTTGAGTATGGTGACATACGAATGATTTAAGTGACACAGAAGAGGTCAGTAAAGAAGTGAAAAGCAAAATAAATCGCTCAGGAAAAGGTGTTAGGGAGCCTCCTTAACCGACAGGACTACATGCCTTAGTGTTAATACTGACACCATTAAGCCTTTCACTATACCCTGTTTACTCTAATTTGGCCTGAAATTCCCATCTCTCCACCTTGAATGCTGGGTTGTAACAATAGATTAAAACTAGAATGTGGTGGTAGTCACGAGGAAGTGCAACGGAATGGATGCAGAGCTCTAGCCTTGCCTTTCCCTGAGCTACATGGAATAGACTACAGCAGGACGAATATCTGGGCCAAGTTGGTGTAAATGGAGTATAGTATTCTCATATTCACCTGAGAAATTCAAAGGAGCCTGAGTGAGTTAAAAAATCGTCCCCGGGCTGAAGGAAATAAACTATAATGACTGGAAAACGTAGAGAGAAGGAAATCAAGAGAAAGACAGAGATTTCAATGGAGAGATGGAATGGAAGAAGATAAGTATGAACAGACCGGAATGTACGCCGTTATCTGGTTAAACTAGGAAACTCCGTACCACCCTTTACTTAGCGATTTATCTTGCCTCTTCAATCTGAACGTTCCCTTCCATGTTACTGAAGCAGACTCTTGAAATTAACACGATGAAGTAAAGCAGAAGAGAGTATCGAGGTGTTGGATTAAAAATAAATGTTAAAAAAAAGTCCCATATGAAAATTTAAAATAGAGCCTTGAGAGAGTATGATAAAATATGAGATAAATATGGAGAACTTCTATCAAGGCAGCCGACCACTAGCGAAGAGTGATATCGGAGGGGAAGATGGAGGGAATGATGGGATGGCAATTAAATGGAAGTGGATATAGTACAGCTTGGGTTCACTGTCTTCCCCAGGTTGAAAAAGTCTCCTCTGAATTGAGTCGACATCTGGAGATACAGGAAGAACTGAGGGGGGAGGATGGAGATGATAGGTAAGTATGGAGAGGCGTCATCAAAGCAGCTAACTCTCAGGGAACATGGATATCAGCTTGGAGGAAAGACGGAAGGAAGGAAGGATGGAAGGATGGATAGATGAATGGATGGATGATGGATGGATGGAAGGAAGGAAGGTAGAAATGAAAGAAAGGGAACATAATAAGGAAAGAAGGTAGAAATGAAGGAAAAAGAAGGAAAGGAGAAAGAAGGAAGGAAGGAAAGAAGGAAGGAAGGATGGAAGGAAGGAAAGAAGGAAGGAAGGATGGAAGAAAGAAAAGCTTTGATGAGTGGTTATCGACTACACAAGAGACAATAAGGCAGACAATTACCTGTTTTACTAAATCCTAATCCTCCAATAAAATACGACACGCAAGAATCGAATTTCCATCAAGGTCCTCAATATACTGCTGGGGAAGAAGATGAAAGGGATAGGTTGGAATGCCAGATGTAGGCGATTACTACTGGGTCCACCATTCATCACACAGCAGCTACGAGTGGTCAAATATCCCATTAAACAATTACACATACTGTCAGTAGCTTAAGTCTGCCAACATTTCTCTGCCAACATTCTCCTGCCAACACTGTGTTCTGCCTTCCATATTTCCAATTCCTAGCCAGACGTTTGAGACCCCTTCAGGAAGCTATTGGATCTTGACAATACTTACAACTTCATTATTTCGGTATAATTTCCTCCGTCTGAACAACTCAAAGCACTATCCAAAGACCAAGAGAGCAGTGTCCTCATATTTCTTTTCCCTTCATGTGAAATAAAATCTTAGTTACGATGGAAAAACTCATTATGTTGCAAGTCAGTCGTGAAAGTAAATTGTTTTCCTAGTTAGGACAAGGAAAGGAAAACAAAATGCTGTCTTCGCATGTCAAAAACAAATGTTGGTTATGAGATGAAACTATTGAAGGTTGATATATTTCTTTTAGCAGGAAGGACGATGAGAGTACAGATTCATGTCTTTAGTTCTTCCTGCAAAAATCAGCCCAGTTACGACAGGGAACTGATCGTAAATAATGTTCAAGAATTCCACTTCAGAAGGACAAACGATGGACAGACATAAAAACATGAGACAGAAGAGGTGGTCCTTGCGCAACGGAGGATGAGAGGGAGGACAGAGCACTTGAGGGTAGAGATGAGAGGATCAGATAGGTTTCGTACGTGCATGTTTGGGGCGACTCGGTGGCTAGGTCGGTTTGGCACTGGGGATGTATTAAAGACTGTTTCTCTATACTTTTATGTCAACCACTACAACTAGCAAACACTTGCACTTTTAGTTTCATTCTTATGGCTGTCAAACACTTCGCCCTAAAGGTTAAGTTGTATGTTATACAGTATTAAACATTCTTATTATACTTTTATCATTACTCATACACTTATTAAGCACTTCATCCTTCAACTTAAGTCATATATATATATATATATATATATATATATATATATATATATATATATATATATATATATATATATATATATATATATATATATATATATATATATATATATAAGATCGTTTGCTCCACTCATGCACCCTCCAAAAGATTCACCCAATTTAGAGATATGTCGAGACTCTCTGTTTTATATAGTAATGTTACCTTTAACAACAAGCAAATATTTAATTCTTGAGCTTTGTTACATTTAATATCGCTTTCTTATACTGCTACATTCACTCACGCACATACCAGATACTTCACTCTTAGCTATATAAGACTGTTTGCACTCATACTACTACAAAACACTAAACAAATATATATATAAATTAATGACAGTTAAAATGAAAGGTAAAATAAATGGTTTTGGAAAATCATGAAGTGATATGGAGATGTATAAGTAGTTGTAACTGGTTAAGATCGTATAATCGAAACGTCTATTGGTCTAATATTCGAACCTCGCTGACTGCCAGTGAGTTTGTGGGGCGGGTGCTCACAAGGTAACGTTTGTCCACACCAGTCAGATAACCAAACCTACACCACACCACTATTTTCTGTTTCACTGCCTGTACTCTGTGTCTTACCTATCCTTCCTCACACCACTGTCTAATACTACTATCGTCTGTTTCACCATCTGTGCTTTATATGTCTTGTCTTCCCAAACACGCCATACCACTATCTACTATTACTCTTTTGTTTCACGGTCTGTGCCCTGTATCAGTCCTACCCTCCTAATCTAAGCTATACCGAAAGCACTGTCTACTACCACAGATCTATGTTTCACCATCTGTGCCTTGTATCTCTCCTACACCCACTCTAATCTCTCCCATGCCACTGTCGACTATCACACTGTTCTGTTTCACCAGTTGTTCCTATTATCTGTCCTGTCTTTCAACCCCTCTGTGACTTTACCTTTTTACCATGGATGCTGTTGTAGCTTAACCCATTTACACCCAGTGCCCTCAGTATAGGACGGAACTGGGCATTTTCAAAAGTTAATAAAGAAGGGAACCCCAGGGTAGGGACCTATGAGCTTCGCGACGATAAGCCGATAAGCGTAGGGCAGTACGCTTAGTATCCTTCCAGCACAGTCCCTCACAAAGGAACCCTGGGAGCTAATGGGTTAGTGGAAGGTAAGATGGGAAGGAGAGGAAGGTAAAAAGAAAAAGGAGATATACAGACAGGAGAAGAAAAGGAGAGAGACAATGATGATGGGAGATGATGGGAGAGGAAGAAGAGCAAAAAATACTGAAGAAGAGGATACTCTGTTAGAAACAAGAAAATAAGAAAAAAATTTAATTATTCGAGAAGGGAAAGAAGAGAAAAAGGACAATGAAGACAGCAAGACAAAAGGGAAAAAATGAAGTTGAGGATGATACTGGAAATGAGAGGAGGAAAGTAGGAAGAAAAAGTAACTGATGAAAAAAGAGTTTGAAAGCCTCCTTGCATTCCTTACCTTACTCTCACATACTCTTTCCACCACATTTTTTACAGCTCACAAATCAATTTCAATTTTTCTCAGAGGCAACTTGGATTTCATATCTTCACTTCCTATCTCTATATAATTTCATAGATAAGGAGAGAACTTTTGAAATGTACGAGTAAAATGCAACTTTCCATAACTCATTCAGGACCAAAGGACTGTCTCAAACTGAAAGAGAACCTCACACTCGCTAAAATATAATGAAAAGGTGTATGACTGAAAGAGTTTGGCCTTGTGCTGGCACATAGTGTTATTCTCAGGCTCCACGAAAGTCACACCTCAGACAGTCACAAGCCCCAATTCGTTCCCAAGTCTCGTTCAAACATTCTCGCCCCAGGGAGGAAAGGGAGAACTGGAAACGTAAATACGGCTTGTTTATTTTGTCCACACACACACACACACACACACACACACACACACACACACACACACACACACACACACACACACACACACACACCACACACACGTACATACATACATAAATATACTTACTGGACAGAACAAACAATGATCCAAAATGACAAAATCTATACCCCATACATCATAAACATACTGACAAAAACAACATACATCTACGTCCTAGAAAAAAAAAAAAGGAGTAAATTAAACATGAGGATATTGTATTCAGTAAAAGCTACACGGTGTTAGAAATGTCTGTGTAGTAGGAGAAGGGAGGTGCAACTGTGTGTGTGTGTGTGTGTGTGTGTGTGTGTGTGTGTGTGTGTGTGTGTGTGTGTGTGTGTGTGTGTGTGTGTGTGTGTGTGTGTGTGTGTGTGTGTGTGTGTGTGTGTGTGTGTGTGTGTGTGTGTGTGTGTGTGTGTGTGTGTGTGTGTGTGTGTGTGTGTGTGTGTGTGTGTGTGTGTGTGTGTGTGTGTGTGTGTGTGTGTGTGTGTGTGTGTGTGTGTGTGTGTGTGTGTGTGTGTGTGTGTGTGTGTGTGTGTGTGTGTGTGTGTGTGTGTGTGTGTGTGTGTGTGTGTGTGTGTGTGTGTGTGTGTGTGTGTGTGTGTGTGTGTGTGTGTGTGTGTGTGTGTGTGTGTGTGTGTGTGTGTGTGTGTGTGTGTGTGTGTGTGTGTGTGTGTGTGTGTGTGTGTGTGTGTGTGTGTGTGTGTGTGTGTGTGTGTGTGTGTGTGTGTGTGTGTGTGTGTGTGTGTGTGTGTGTGTGTGTCAGTATACGGTGTGGCAGTGTGTATTTCATGGACAAAGCATGATTCAGACACACAGAGGCTAACTAGATTCACATACAGTAAATAAACAGACCAGTAGATGAAAGACAGGAAGCAGAGACAAGCTATTACGTATAAATTAGTCTTAGGATGGTTTTGCACTACCTCTCCGAACATATAATATTGCAGAGACTCAGGGAAAAGCTAGATAGACAAACACATTAAGAGACAGACAGAAATCTAGAAAACAAAGACATATCAAGAATAAGTCGTAGGAGAGAAGTTGCAACATACTGTAATATTTTCTTATATCGTGCATGATTCAGCCACTAAAAGACAAGCCAACTACAGTGTAACTACTGTGTGTTTCATTAAGGGCAATTGCTTCATCTGTATCTTGTATCACCCTCATCCATTTTTCTATCTCGTTTCCTTTCTCCCAAACTTCATACTTCCCTTCTAACCTGCTTTATTATATTCCTTCCAGTTCTTTCTCCCTCTCTTCCATCTCCCTCTATTCTTCAGGTTCTTCTACGCCCATTCTTTCCGTCTTTCTCCTTTATCCACTTTCGTCATTATCTGCTTCTCCTTCTCCCTTTCGTTCAATCCTTCCATCCCTCCCACCTTTCCCCCTTCCCTCTCTCTCACCCTCTTTCTTCTCTGTATCCTGTTATTCCTTCTTTTTCATCCTCTCTCTCTCTCTCTCTCTCTCTCTCTCTCTCTCTCTCTCTCTCTCTCTCTCTCTCTCTCTCTCTCTCTCTACGCACTACAACCCCACACAATCACTTTCACTTTCTCTCTCCCCCTCCTCGCTCCTTCCTACCTTCCCTCCCTCTTAGTCATATCGCCTCCCTTCTCTCATTCATTCATTCATTCCCCTCACATACAAACAATCACCTTTTCTCCTTCGCTTCCCTCGTCCTTCCTCTCTTCTTTTCTCTTTCTCTTTCTCCTACCCTTTCTCCCTTTGGTTTCTTCTTCCTTAAAAAAGGAAAAATCATCGCACCTCTCTCCTTCCTTCTGTCCATCCTTCCTCCCTCTCTTTTCCTCCCTCCTTATTCCTCTCCCTTTCTGAGTAGCCTACTTCGCTCTCTCCCTCAGTCCTTCCCTCCTTCCCTACTTTCCCACCTTCCCTACATCTTGTTTGCCTCTAGTGACCGCTTGTGTGTGTGAGAATGACCCAAAATGACCACACTATTTGTCCCATACCTTCCCTCCCTCCCCACCTCCCTCCCAATCACCTTCCCTCCCTCCTTCCCTCCCTCCCAGTCACTTTTGCCTCCCCCCCTCACCCCTCCCTTCTCTCCACCTCTCCTTCCTTCTCTCCTTTCCTTCATGTTTGCCTCTAGTGGTTGCGTTAATGTGTGAGAGAGACCTCAAAAGACCATTCTACTTGTACCATACCCTTACCACAAACACTCTTAAGCGCAGTCTCCTATATACAATCCTAAGACACACACACACACACACACACACACACACACACACACACACACACACACACACACACACACACTCAAAATCGCTCATAAAATCAATGTTTGCAAACACACATTCAGAAACACAAAGACGCTCAAATTAATGCACTCATATATTCATCTACTTTATAATACTAATTCTCTTAAATATACAAGCATTCTCTCTCTCTCTCTCTCTCTCTCTCTCTCTCTCTCTCACTATGGACACCATTCATACACACCCTTACCACAAATAAACTATCGTATAAGGGTTCTGTTAACGCCCCGGCCCACCTCCTGTAGTACACGCACTCTCTTACCCACACGCAAGCACCCTCACACACACACAGACACAGACACACACACACACACACACGCACACACACACACACACACACACACACACACGTACGTTCGAACTCACGCAGGAAAACACGCTCTTATCCACAGGCTCTTTCATACTCACGGACTCTACCACACACACACACACACACACACACACACACACACACACACACACACACACGAAGTAGGAGAACATACCAAAACATGACTAGTACCACCGCATACAATTCTCTTATTTAGAAAGCAAGAGGAATCCGAGATTGCAAACCTCCGCCAAGACTGAAGTGCACGCAAAGTTGGCATTATTTACCGAGTTAGAAGCAAAAATGTTGAAATTGCCACTATCCCGCAATGGTAAAGAATCCTTTAAAAAATTCTTCGAGCTGGATGGTGATCCCGATCACACTCTAATGGATTATTCCTTGGGTCATACCATATCTCTCGGAAAAAAAAAAAAAAAAAAAAAGCAAAATCCGTTC
Organism: Coenobita brevimanus; assembly: GCF_032717465.1. NCBI lineage: Eukaryota > Metazoa > Arthropoda > Malacostraca > Decapoda > Coenobitidae > Coenobita > Coenobita brevimanus. The sequence goes on from NC_137060.1 coordinate 9,199,813, forward strand.
ACAACTTTTTAAGTAATCTTGCTAACAGACAAAGAGTCAAACCAACTCCATCAAAAACATACCCTCCTTGGTGGAGGTAAAAACCTATGGAAGACAGTCGGCAATAATTATCGGACACATGGGAGTAACATCAGTTTCCATATCAACAGAATGATGGGTAATTTCTGTTGATGTTGTACAGAAGCAGGGAATTATCTTTTTACAGGTTGGGGTCTTCAAGCCTATGGTTGGGGATTACAGCCATTCCAACCTAGTCGATTATAACTCATTAATATAACAAAATATTAAAGCTTTGACCCAGCGTAAGGTATTTTTATTTAATTAGCTTAAGACATCACAATACAGGTGCTTTCCTAAGACTTTTATACATGGGGATTCTAAGACTTCTCTACGTGGGGATTCGGCTAAGACTTCTCTACACTGGGGCTCTGCTAAGACTTCTTTACGTGGGGGCTCTAAGACATCTCTGCGTGGAAGTTCACCAGGACTTCGCTACATAGGGGTTCCGTTAAGATTTCTCTACATGGGCGTTCTGCTAAGACTTCTTTACATGGGGGATCACCTAAGACTTCCCTACATGGGAGTTCTCCTATGACTTTTAAAATCGTCTGGTAGCAGCAAGAATAAACATGGTAGGACCTCGTGCTGAAGGGAATGAGTTTTATGATCGTTCTACTGTTGCATAACAGGACAATTGATGGCAACTCTCTCTCTCTCTCTCTCTCTCTCTCTCTCTCTCATTTATTTTTCTATTTGTCTGTCTATCGGTCGGTTTATCCATCTAGTAACCATACATCTCTCTCTCTCTCTCTCTCTCTCTCTCTCTCTCTCTCTCTCTCTCTCTCTCTACCTATCATTTATTTATCCATCTACCTATCTATGGGTCGATCTATCTACCCATTAAGTTAATTACCTTTGACGGGTGTCCTCGATAATGGGACCTTCATGAATTTCTGTCCCTACTCATGAAAGACCCCTCTTCCCACCACACACCACCCTCCCCTCCACGCTCTCGCACCATATGTATCCACCTCGTTGTCGGTTTCCCTCCCCTTTTAGCTGCACAGGCGGGACCAAAGGTGTCGCACTGTTTCACCTCTTACTTTCCCCTACTTGATATTCCTAAGCTGAAAGAGGCTAGGTATGATTTTCTTTTATACATTTATGATTCTCTTTAACGTAATTCAGTATTGGTGTTGCTGTTGTTGTTGTGGCCCCAGGCTAATCTGAAACGAGAACCCGGTGGACTGCAGGCTTAAATTCCCCTTCTCTAGCAGTCCACCATTCTCCTTTCGTGGGATAGGGATGTAATTAAGGGACGTTTACATAACCAGGCAGCTGAGCCGCCTGGTTATGTCGATGCCACCACATGAAGGCGTCCCTCTCGCATCCATATTATCAGGCATGGAGGAGACGGACATGCCCTTTGCGTGATGTAGAAACAGTGGAAGAATAGGCGAATTTTTATCCCTGCCTGTACATATAAAAAAATAAAGCTAAAAAATGTCTCACTCGCACTCCAGCATAATCATCATCATCATCATCCATCATCATCGTCCCACTCCGGCACTGCAACATTAATTTTGCTCAGGGACGTATTTTGAGACAGGCTCCTTGACACATGATTACTCCCTCTCTCAGACAGATATATAGTTACATACACACTCACACCCACACACTCACACACACAAGCACTCACACAGACACACTTTCTTTTCGCACAGTAATATTTATACACATACTCATGGTCCTCTTACTGTCAATAAGCACACACACACACACACACACACACACACACACACACACACACACACACACACACACACACACACACACACACACACACACACACACACACACACACACACATCTCCTCCCAATTTAGGTACACTGCTGGTAAAAAAAACACGGCTTTTGATCTCTGATAAAACACGCTCATATTCATTCTTATTTATCATAGATTTTCTAGGTACACACACACACACACACACACACACACACACACACACACACACACACACACACACACACACACACACACACACACACACACACACACACACACACACACACACACACACACACACACACACACACACACACACACACACACACACACACACACACACACACACACACACACACACACACACACACACACACACACACACACACACACACACACACACACACACACACACACACACACACACACACACACACACACACACACACACACACACACACACACACACACACACACACACACACCTCCTCCTCCCAATTTAGGTACACTGTTGGTAAAAAAATCACAGCTTTTGATCTCTGATAAAAAACGCTCATATTCATTCTTATTTATCATAGATTTTCTAGGTACACACACACACACACACACACACACACACACACACACACACACACACACACATATACATGCAAACGGCACTCATGTATATGGTCAGAAAAGAAAAACGCCTTTTGATCTCTGATATATTACGCAGCTTCCCATATTCATTCTCACTAATGGTAGAACACACACACACACACACACACACACACACACACACACGGATAAAGACTCACATATACTGAGCGGTTGGGGTAAAACGCCTTTTGATCTCTTATATAGTGTACAACTTCCCACACTCATTCTTACTAATGATGCAATACTCCAAGTGTGCTCTCTCTCTCTCTCTCTCTCTCACACACACACACACACACACACACACACACACACAAACAATGTAGCTCCCGATCTTCTCCCCGTCTTCGCTTCCTACTCCCTCAGTCCATTACTGTTGATGATGATGATGATGATGATGATTATGATGATGATGATGATGATTTTTGGGAAGATCTCTTGAGGCATGAGACTCTCTTCTTGTACTGAAGAAAACTGTTCGATAATAAAAGTAGGCTAAAAAAAAAAATGACGTTCTTGAGATGAAGTAGTTTTTCCCTTTTGGAACGGAAATGATTAGCCAGTGTAGACTATATGGCGGAAAATTGCATGATAATATGTATAAAAAAGATGAGGGGATTGGAAAAGTTAATCTCTCTCTCTCTCTCTCTCTCTCTCTCTCTCTCTGTCCGTTACTGACCACCACCACGCCATCTATAAGTCACCGCCTTGAGTACTGCCAATCACCAAGGGACAAATGGCACTCACAGTTTATGGGTGGAGGGTCTTGTGGGGAGAGGGGGAGGGGCTGGGGTGCAGAGAGAGGAGTGGGGGAGGAGAGGGGAGAGGGAAGACGAAGAGAGGATAGGGAAGAGGGAAGACGAAGAGAGGAGAGGGGAGAGGGAAGACGAAGAGAAGAGAAGGGAGAGGGAAGGGTGAAGGATAAAAGGGTAGAGGGAAGACAAGGGGAGAAGAGGGGTGGAGGGAAGAGGGGGAGAAGAGAGGAGAGAGGGAAGAGGAGGAGAAGAATGAGAGGAGTGGGGAGGGAGGGACATGGAAAGAAGGATGAAGGGCAAGGGTGCAAAGAAGTGGAGAAAAAAAGAGAAGTGGATGAGGGAATTGGAGCCTTCTTGCTTTTCTGTCCTTGCTATAGTTTTATTAATTACAACCCTCCCTATACCAAACAGCCACGAAAGGACTAACAGGTCTGTTGCTGTTTGCTTTCCTTTGTACTCCTTTGTAGATTTTGGAGAGGGGAATGGGAAGGGAGGTGGGTGAGAGGGGAATGGGGAGGTAGGTGGGTGAGAGGGGAATGGGGAGGTAGGTGGGTGAGAGGGTGAATGAGGAGGAAGGTGGGTAAGAGGGTGAATGGGGAGGGATGTGGGTGAGAGGGGAATGGGGAGGGAGGTCGGTGAGAGGGGAATGGGGAGGGATGTGGGGTAGAGGGAAATGGAGTGAGGAGGGAAGCGAGAAGAGCGTGAGAGAAGAGGATAGGCTAGGTGTTGGGGGAAAGAATAAGGAAATTGAAGAGGAGAAGGGATGAAGAGGGAGAAGATAAAAGAGGAGAGACAGAGTAGGCATTAAGAGGAAGACGTAGGGAGACAGAGGGAAGGAAGGGAGAGGTGTAAGAAAAATGGGGGAGGGGAGAGAAGGAAAGAGGAGGGAAGAAGGAAAAGGAGAAAGGTGAAATAATGGTAAATGTTGAGAGGAAGGAGATGGAAGAGGTATACGATGAGGAAGGGAAATGAAAGGAAAAGTGAAGATCAAGAAAGAAGAAGAAAAAGAACTAAGATTATTTCCAGTCGACTAAGCAGGAGTTAAGACAGTCAAGCGGTTTCTTCCATGTCACAACCTTCTCCTGGAATACAACACACAACAATCGATTTCACAACCAAGTTCCTAATTGTGAAAACAGCTAGAGGAGAGCAGAGGGTAGGAATGGAGGTTATGGGAAGAGGGGAAATTGAAGAGGAAAGAAGAGGAGAGGGAGAACAAGCAAGGATGAGAAATTGTGAAGTGAAGCGGAGGGAGGAAGGAAAGGAGAGGTATAGGGAAATGAAAAGTGAAGGGAAAGGGAGGGGAAGGAAAGAAGTCGAGGAGGAAAGGAGAAAGGGGAGGGAAAGGAGAGGGGTAAGCAAAGGAGAGGGGGAAGGAAAGAAGAGGGGATGGAAAGGGAAGGAGAAAGCAATGGAGAAGGGGGAAGGAAGCGCCAGGGGGAAGGAAAGGGAAGGGAGAAGGAAAGGGAAGAGGAAGGAAAGGGGAGAGGGAAGGAAAAGTGAGGGGGAAGGAACGAAGATGGGGAAGGGACTGGGGAGCAGGTTGGAAAGGGGAAGGGGGGGTCACGAAAAGGGAAGGGAAGGGGGAAGGGAAGGGGGAAGGGAAGGGGGAAGGGGGAAGGGGAAGGGGAAGGGGAAGAGAAAAGGGAAGGGGATGGGGTGGGGGTGGGAGGCAAGGAGGGGGAGTGGCACCCTGACCATAAACCTCTGTCCTCCCCCCTACCCTTGACACGGCTGGACACACACATCGCCTCTCAACCACCACATGTCAGTTCCCTCCCCCCCTCCCTCTCTCTCTCTCTCTCTCTCTCTTTCTCTGATCCCTTATTTTTTCAATGTTTCCTTCCTTCCTTCAACATCCCTTACTCACACCTTTTTGTATCGGCATATATATATCTCCTTCCTATCTATCTGTCTACCTGCTTATCTACCGGTATGTGTCAGTCAAATATTAGATGGCAACCTACTTCCTTTCCATGACAGATTCCATTATTATACGCACCGAATTTACCTGTTCTCTGGATACAGGTGTACGGGCGGTGAACAAGCCAGATCTCTTACCTGTAGGGATAGAAACACAAAGTAATCAATGGTACAGCAGTAGGAAATACGAAATAATATCTTAGCAAAATTATTATTATTAGTAGTAGTATTATTACCCGTCCCCACCTCAGACCTCGGGGAAGGGTATTGTTTCCATTCAGTTTGTCTGTTTGTCTGTCTGACTGTCTGCCTGTTAACAACTTTATAGAAAAACTACCGGTGCGATGTTGATTAAAATTACAGGGATGATGGGCTATGATCTTTTGATCATTTAAATAAATTTTGGACCAAATTAGGCCAAGGACCAGGCTGTAGACCCAAAAAACGTAAAAAAAAAAAAAAATCGGTATTTTTGCCATAACTCTTTTCAAATTCGTCATATCGACATGAAGTCAAAACCTGAAGGTGCATCTTTCAAATCTGTATTCTATAACGTTCCTCATTACATCAGGGAGGTCACCCCGAGTTAGCGGTAGGGGGGGTCAATGTCAGGTGGGTCGGGCCTAAAATTTCAAATGAGCATAAAATCGTCAAGCTTCACCCGATTTACTCCAAAACTGATATGTGACATCTTTGACTAGATATCCTGTTGTTTTTATACGTCAGCACTAAAATGACTGCCGGGGACGGGTTTGCTGTGCCTTGGCACCGCTTCTTGTTAATTATACTGAACAACGACAAACCGGCACATACTTAACCTTTCAGTACGAGGACTCATACCTGAAAGAAAAGAAACAAATACTAAACAAAGATGTCTTTTTAGACTAGCGCCTGGTGGTCTAGTGGTTAGATGGTCCAGCTGGAGAGATGACAGTAGGACAGGCGTAAGTTCGATTCCAAAAGCGTGGCTGGACAATATTCGATCATACCATTAAAGGAAGTAGGCTGATCATCTACTTTTAACTGTAATGGACTACGACAATCTAACCTCGGGCCTCTACACCTCAAAGATGGTAATATGGGATTGGCTGTTATCGCTTACTAATTTCAACCTGTTCGTTCCGGTGTGTGTGTGTGTGTGTGTGTGTGTGTGTGTGTGTGTGTGTGTGTGTGTGTGTGTGTGTGTGTGTTTAAATTCTAATTCTTGATACCACTAGTCGATTTTGTTCAACTTGGGACTTCCCTCTATGGTACTAAAGGGTTAATAAAGGTTGTATCTAATCCCTGCAGCTGAGTAAAGATATCTAGAGGCAGGTAGAGTAAGCTTAGTCACCGATATCAAGTGCCTGAGGGGAGGGGCGCCGAGGGTTGGAAGGAACTGGAGTGAATCGTGGGCAGTTCTAGTGGTAAAGGATGAGGCTGAAATTTAGACGAAGATATTAACCACTTTCCTCTGAGGACGTAATTTTCAGTTTATTCTTGTTACTACCAGACGACGCGTTGACGAGGAGCCTACACGTAGTGACACTGCGCATCCTGGGTGGAGCAGGTGTGGCGTCCACCCGGGAAGCAAACCTCCTCTTATTTCCCTGCACCTCGCCGTTGGAAGAACCTTGGTTTGATCTGGTGAGGCGCTGTCTACCACAAGAGGGAGTCGGATCCCCACACGCTATTATGTACTGTGTTGTATCTGTAGGACGGCCCCACAAAAACAGTGGCTTACCTGTGGTCAGTGGGTCTGCTCAGTTAGACAGACAGGAGTTAAGCATCAACGACAACCATCACCAGACGATTTTAGAGAACTTCAGGAAGATGACTAATTGTGCAGTACTTTAGGTATGCTCTATTTGACCTTGAAAATAAAAACTTAGGTAAATAAACCGTCTGTTGATACGATTAAAATATAAAGTACGTCACAGGACTGAAGGGGTTTAAGAGATTGGCCAACAGAGGGAAAGTCCCGGGAAAACGTGACACGGAAATAAAAACGAGTTAAGTCTGGGCGATGATAAACCAGAACTTCAGGTACAGAACACGGTCGTAAAGTTAAATCGAAAGGGCCAAGATGTGTGCAAGTCTGCGCATTCTGACAGTCAGTTATGGGGCGGATGGAGGGGGAGAGATTGAATAGAAGGGTGTATGTGAGTGAGGTGGAGGGAGAGACACTGAGGATGAGGTGGAGGGAACAGGTGCATGGGAGTAAGGTGGAGGGAGAAAGCGGGGGAAGACCTAGGATGAGGTGAAGGGACTGAGTGAAGGTACATGAATGAGGATGGTGTGAGACGGAGATAGGGCAGCTTGATGGCAAAGGACAGGGTGCCAGGCTGTAAATAGATACACTGATTTATGTAACAGTGTTAGGACTCCATATTATAATTACAAATCATAATAGATAGATAGATAAATAGATAGATAGACAGCTCTATGCGAGCCTGGGAATGGGAAATGAGCTTGCAAATTACACTGAGGAAAGCTGACGACAGTGGCCAGTAAGGAGATGATGCAGTTAGTTGTCAGCAATCCACCCGTGAACAAAGCCCTAGTGACCATACACACACATACACACATACTCACACACAGGCTTCTTAAACTTTCCATCCACAAGGAACACACGTGATACGTCTCCTGTTTCACCAGAATTTAGGAAAGGGAGCTCAGAAGGAGACAGGCGATAGAAGGAGACAGGTCGCAGGGAGAAGGGCTTAGCAACTTGAGAGAGAGAGAGAGAGAGAGAGAGAGAGAGAGAGAGAGAGAGAGAGAGAGAGAGAGCGAGACAGGGAGACAGGGACTCTGCTCAACTCACTCGTGAGTGAGAGACTTGTTGATATTTCCAAGACGAATAAAAATAGTCCCATACTATTCTTTACCTCTCCTGTCACTACATGACAAATGGGAAAGAAGATTATCTATTTACAAGCTACTCCAATATAACAACCGTTCGCCCACAAGTCTAATATATATATAACTCCACTACAAGTAACCACAAAGGAACTACAAAGTCTTTTATGACAACAGTTTGAGAGCATTACACGTGTCAGCATGCGTGCCAATGTTTACAAAAGGCATACAGCAGTGAGGTCTAGATACTTATTACACACTGCTTACTTGGGTGAGAGAATTTTATTTTTCTACCTGGCGTTCGTTCGTTCGTAGATTTCCTTCACCTATGGTGCAGGCCGGGCCATACATTAGCCCGGTTTCATAGGCAATAAATAGCTTCTGAACTGGGAACCTTCCTGCGTTTTCACAGTCACAGTTTTACCTCTTGTTCGATGGAAAATCATTGTTGAGGGGAATAAGTTCGTCTGTCGGTTGCTATACTCTTCTCATTTAGACATGGCCTATAACTGCCATCTCTATTTTGAATACTGAGCTCTGACAACATATTAACTATAGAATATGATGCTAGTCACGAAAAAGTGCTATGGAAAGGATGCAGAGCCGTAGCATTGGATTTTTCTGCTAATGAGCTACAAGATATATGATGCAAAATGACGAAAATCTGGGCCAAGCTAATGTGAAAAGAGTATAAAAATAAACTATAGAATATGACGCTAGTCACGAAGAAGTGCTATGGAAAGGATGCAGATCCATAGCATTGGATATTTCTGTTGGTGAACTACAAGATGCAAGATGCAAAGTGACGAAAATCGGCGCCAAGTTAATGTGAAAAGAGTATAAAATAAACTCTAGAATATGGTGCTAGTCACGAAAAAGTGCTATGGACAGGATGTAGAGTCATGGCACTGGATATTTCTGCTGGTGAACTACAAGATATAAGATACAAAATGACGAAAATCTGGGCCAAGTTAATGTGAGAAGAGTATAAAATAAAACGGATTACATTTCTCACGTCCGGGAAGAGTGAAGAACGCGACCAACCACCTGATAAAGAGTGGCCCGACGTGACCTGGGCTGCAATACCTGATAGAGTGACCCGACCTGACCTAGGCTGCCATATCGCACAAGGGTGAGCCAGTGGGGCGGTGTGGAATGGCAGGGCAGGGGTCAAGTGCTGTGGGGAGATTGGCTGGTGGAAAGTTATAAGGGAAAGAAGAGAGAAAAACCAGGGTGAAAGACCGTAGAGAGACCAGACGGAAAGACCAGAGGAAAGGACCGTAAAGAGAAGAGAAAAAGACCGTAGAGAGACCAGAGGATTAGTTAAGAGGGAGAGAGAGGAGAGGAACCAGGGGGAAAAGCCGTAGAGAGAGACCAGAGGGAAAGAGCAAAATGAGACCAGAAAGACCAAAATGAGACCAGAGGGATAAACCCGCGAGAAACCCGAGGGAAGAGACGTGAAATTAACAAGGGAGGAAGACCTGAGGGAGACCAAAAGGAAAGACCTGAGAAAAACCACAAGGCAAGACCTGAGAGAAACCACAGGGAAAGACCGTAGAGAGACCAGAAGGAAAGACTGTGGAAAGACCAGGAGGAAAGATCACAGAGAGACCAGAAGGAAAGACCGTACAAAGACCAGAGGGATAGACCGTAGAGACCAGAGAAAATAGACCGAAGAGACCAGAGGGAAAGACCTGAGGGAAACTAAGGGGAAAGCCCTTTGAGAGATCAGAGGGAAAGACCGTAAAGACCAGAGAGAAAGACCATAGAGAGACCAGAGGGAAAGACCGTCGAGACCAGAGGGAAAGACCGTACAGACACCAGAGGGAAAGACCTGAGAGAAACCAGGGAGAAATATCACAGACCAGGGAAAGACCAGAACCAGAGGAGAGACGGGGCACCAGGGAAAAAAGACCACGGAGACAGACCAAGAAAACTATAACAGACCAAGAAGTAAGACCACGAAGATATATTTTGAACTTAAGAGGAAGACCAGGGAAAAAGACTGGAGAGAAAGAGAAAGAGAAGAGACCAGGAGAAACACCACATACCAGGGAGAGAGACAAAGGGAAAAAGATCAGGGGAAAAAGACCAAGGAAAAAGACCAAGGAGAAAGACCAGGGGAAAAGACCAAGTAAAAAAACCAAAGGGAGAAAGACCAGGGGAAAAAGACCAGGGAAAAAGACCGGGGAGAAAGACCAGGGGAAAAAGATCCGGGAAAAAGACTAGGGGAAAAAGACCAGGGAAAAAGACTCGGGGAAAAGACTAAGGGAAAATGACCAAGGAAAAAGACAAGGAGAGAAAACCCAGGAAGGAAAACCAGAGGGAAAAGACCCGGAGAAAGAGACCAGGGAGAATGACCTGGGGATTTAGGCCAAAAAAAAAAAAAAAAGGAGAAAGACCAGGAGAGGAAGAGGAGGGGGAAAGATCAAGGGAAAAAGACCAGGGGAGAAAGACCAGGAAGAAAGACCAGGGAGAAAGACCAGGGAGAGAAATCAGGGAGCAAGACCATGTGAGAATGACCAGGGGAAAAGAGCAGGGAGAAAGACCAGGGAAAAAAGGCCAGGAGAAAGACAAGGTGAAAAAGACCAAGGGAAAAAGATCAGGGAGAAAGACCAGGGGAAAAAGACCAGGGAGAAAGACCAGGGAAAAAGACCAGGGAGAAAGACCAGGGAAAAAGACCAGGGAGAAAGACCAGAGGAAAAGACCAAGAAAAAAGACCAAGAAAAACCAGGGGGAAAAGACCTGAGAGAAAGATCAGGGAGAAAGACCAGGGGAAAAAGACCAAGAGGAAAGACCTTTAGACTCTTTTTTAATTCAAGAAAAAACCTTGGACTGAATAGGTATATAACAAAAAATCTCCATAGACCATTTAAATACAGTGATGTCTTTTATTATTATTATTATTTTTCCAAACAACGACCATTTTATTCTGATTTAAACAAGTAGTCATCTAAGGCTAAAGTGCTTAATCTTTCTCCTTCAGGAATCTTATATACAAATAAATAAAAATAAAGAGAGTAAATAAGACTTTTCCCTCGTCCATTCTCACACGTGTAGGCAATAATTCCCCTCCCTTCTGAATGGTTTATTGCTACAATTATTTTCGGGACTGTTTCTCGTGGGCCTGACAGGATCCCCAGACCTATTCTCTCTCTCTCCATAGCACATTAATATAATCTTATACTGCATGTTATTAATGAATTCTATGACGTTATGAATCAGACTTAACACAGATGAGAATACTATCTTGAAATAGGCACAATAATACTCTATATTCTTTTCCTGGGCATGCCACTTAAATACTCTCTTGTGTGGTATTTATGCAATATATGATGACGACAATGAATGAATGGGAGACTACTAAGATGCAATTGACATAATATATCGCTAATTCATTCTTCCATGTGACACTTTAATTTTTTATCTATCACTATACTTTTAGTCCATCGGGTATCGATTAGGATAGTGTAGTAAGATCGTGTGTAATTTACGAGTGCCTTGCTACGGGAGAGACGCAAAGTAGCCTATTAATCCTTTCAATACCAGGACCTCATTCTTCTTCATTCGATTTCGCTCTTCTTGGAGAAGGTTTCACACACTGAGGAGGTTGCACAATCTCCATTAGTATTTTCAGTATAAAGACGTCATTTTAACACCATTCATGCCATTGCCATATGATTTTACTCAGTGAAAATTCCTCGTCTTGAAGAAGTTAGATAATTTCCACTGTTCACTTTCAAACTGATGACTTCTTTTGTATCAAGTATATATTATTCTGGCTCTTACTACGATTCACTTCACCTTAGGATAGACCCCTAGTTCTGAAGTGGCTAAAAATAGCATATATACAACAGATTAACGCCTGTTTTCCGGTGTGACATTTTTAAAAACAGTTTATTCTTGCTACGTACAGACGATTTCATTCAGCTTTAGGAAATGCGTCTCGTAATGAAGGGGATGATGAAGGTCACGTCTATCTTCTCCAAAAGGAAACGCCTATCCTAAACTGAGTAAGCGTAGCACATAATCGAAGGGAAGGGGATGGCAAGGTAAAGTAGTTACCTAAATTTATCTTCCCCTTTACTACTGGTTGTCCCGTCTAAGCTTAATAAAACTGGCTGACGTCGGCAACAAAAAAAAAAAAATATATATATATGTATACTGCAAGAGTTATCACGTTCAGTTAGGTGACCTTTACCTTCAGACGATTTTCTTCAGGTTGAAGGAGACATTTTTAACTAGAAAGGTTAAAGCTTGCCTTACTGAACCCCATCAGTACGACAGCCCTTTCCTAAGACGAATAAAGTTATCCGTAAGTAGCAAGAACAAACTAATTAAATACGCCATCATACTGAGGGGGTGAAAATCGCAGTCTCATGGTCTAAGGAGTCTCCCAGTACCTCTTCATTATCAGTTTACTTCTGTATGTGAGACGCTCATATTCTCCTGTATGCGACAATTTACTTTTTAAAACCATTTTGACTCAACGCTACTGCCCGCGTATTTTGTGGAGGAGGTGGTTAACTTACGGCCCTTGCTTGGACTGTCTGGTCAAAGTCGCGAGGTTCATAGGTCCAGACTTTTGGGTTACCCCCACTGTTACCTCATAATGGGCACGAAAAGGTAAACTCTTTCACTTAAATGACTTTAGTGTTATGTAACTGTTAGCTTCAGACGATTTTATTCGGCTTGCGAGTGATTTCTTATACTGAAGGAGTATAAGGTCTCCAGTAACTCCTTCAGCACGATGATGTCTGACTTGAGGAAATACTCCAAGTAGTAATGAAATTAATATCCACATAACTGGCCGAAGTACCACCATAATCTGTTCAAAAACTTCAATGTCTGGTGCTCGTAAAAAATTGTTAACACCAATTTCTTTCAAAACTTTCTTGGGGTTGACCTACCATTCTGATATTTTGCATGTAGGAAGTAAAGTTCAGGTCCATTCAGTTGAAGCTAATGTAGCAGAGTCTAGCCAATTCGAGCGACTTAGCGACATCAGGCACTTGTTCTCCTACACTCTTGAAAATGTAAACCAGTGTCATGCAGAATTACATCACTGCTGGGTGAAAAAACTTTAGGTTATCCAAACAAAGTACTTTACGAGAAGAGCCGAAACCCGCGTCTGACCTTCAAGGCGGACGACTGTACCTCGTTCATAAAATATTAAACCCTTCAGTGTGATGTATAAAAGTGAGCTTTTACCCGACTTTTGCCTCTCATTCAGGATCAGTGAGAGGACTGGTGAGAGAACAGTGGACCTCACTGCACCTAACATTCTACAGTCACACTCCATCCTATCGTAGACAGTCGTCCTCTGGCTGGTGAGTGAAAACTTACAACCAGTCATGTGTTAGGATAAAGTATATTTAACATGTGTCGTGTACTGAACCAGCTGCTGTATGTAGATTTGGCACTGTTAAGTGGACAGTGTTTTGCAATATAAACCTATCAATGGTTCTTGCATGTACAAAGAAATTCAAGGAACTGTAAATAAATAATTCACTGCTTGTTGACTAGAAACTTGTTCTAGACGGCTCAGTGACAACGGTCTTTCTCTTAAGCATTCCAAACTAGTTCAGTAATTACTGTACTTTCTACTGCCAAAGGGGAGGGCAGTTACCTTCGAATCGTTCAGAACAAACTTTAAGTCTACGAAGAGTAAGTTTTTACTGACATGCTGCCCACGTCATTGTTAACACTACTCACTTATCAAGGTACTGCCTTAACTTTAAGTTTTCATTCCATTTAACAGTTGCCTGGAACTGTGCAAACAGTAAGCAGTGTCATATTTACCAGAAAATTCACTTGACCTGGTATGTGTAAGAAAGGTGAGGTAGGCAGTGGACAACAGGTGTTCACCGTGCAGTCTGGCTGGCTTCCCGTCCCTGTCCCCCACCCTACCACCCCCGCAACCCCCTCCTCTCCCACGCCCATATGCATGTCACGACCCTGCTGCGGGACGGGCACGCCATCACCACCACCGAGACAAGACTGGTTCAGAGGTTGTCTCATACCAACACCTCGTCATGGGGTTGTGCTTGTAACAACAGGCTATATCAGTCTAATTTTAGTTGCACCCCTGTATACTAATCATCTCTCTCGCTGAAGACACATGGTATTTCACCGACTACCACCAACCAAATTCCCTACTTACCACATCACAGTGAAACATCTCTTAATTCAATGGCCTATCTGGTTTCCCCCTAGGCGACTTTACTCAATCCATGGTAGACTTTTCCGAATTAGTGGATGTAATGAAATGACTCATCAGTATGTCCAGCGAAAAGGAAGAAGTAATGGTAGAGTTCTAGCCTACTCAACACACCTGCAACTCCAGTCACACCACACCAGCACCACAATCAAGTACCCAGCTTGAGCACACCCAGGATATGGATGGATTCTGAGTACACCTGACCTCCCGACCCGGCCCGGCCCCTCACTCAGCCGGCACGTGAGGTCGGACAGGCATGACGCAGTAAAGTGTAAGGCTAATGATCAGTCCAAGACGCCGGTGTTGTAGTCTCGCGTGTGACAACCCCACCTCTATTGGGTACTGCATACTTGATCTCATGACCACCATGTACTCTTTTGTACTTTATTCCTACGAGTACAACCACTAGACGATTTTATTCAGCAAGTCCCTCCACGATGCAGATATTTGGTGTATGTGAAGAACATAATATAGACGGAGAAAGAAAGAACAGGGTTAATCTTCTTGGAGAGCCTCTTGTTTGGGGGACAATATGTGCGGAGGTGGGGCTGAAGCTAGCTTGGTAGCAGGGATGAGTGGTTAGAAGAAGTTTAGGGAGTTGTTGCCTCTCCTGACACTGAGCTCTCTTTCTACGTTAAGGGGTGCTTGTATGCAGCAAGTGTCTGGAACGTAATACTGTATAGTTGTAAGATTTGGGTAGCGAAGGAAAACATTCACAGACTCAAACATACAGAGATGAGAATGATCATATGGGTATGTAATGCGTCCTTGAATGACAGGCATGGAAGGAGGGATTAGAAGTGCTAATGAAGAGTTGTGAGGAAGGATGGGGCTTGAATGTATTAGTGGTGATGAGAAAAGGCAGATTGAGATGGTTTAGCTTTTTGGAGGATGACAACTTGGTGCGGAAAGCGAGAGGTTTGAACGATGGGGTGGAGATGAAAGAGGCAGACCGAAAAAGCCTTGGGATGAGGTCATACAGTGTGATCTCAGGGATAAAGGACAGTATAGTGAGACTGTTAGAGATCAAGCAACGTGGACAGCCTCCATGAGGTGACCAAGGCCTACTCAAGCAAGCATGCTGGAACCTTATAAACGAAACGAAACGAGTGTGTGTGACAGCCAGAGTTGTCTAGGATATTACATGGACCTATTTAGCTTTTGAAGCATAATGGCAGCTATTGCATTTTGCTTCTGTTACCACCAGAGGATTTCATACAGCTCATATGAAACAGCTCGCAGTGATAGGGCTAGAAACACTCACCTTAAACCTACTTCCCATTTTATTCAGCATACAAGAAACCCCTCGTGGTGAAGGGGAAATTTGTGACTAGCTTTTAAGCAAGAACCACGTCCTGTAGCTCGACATGCCATAATAACCTGAGAGGGGATATTTCTGTCAATGTACAGCCAGTCAGATAAGAGACAGAACTGTTTCTGTCTTTATATTTTGAAACTCTGTAGAGACGTCTGTAAAAAAAAAAAAAAAACTATAACTTTTGTTGAAAGAGTATCGTGCTATTGTTATCATGAGACCAAGAAGAAGAATTTTGTCAGCATGTGAAATACACTATGCATTCAGAAACATTTATCTTAGGAAAAAAAAGAACAATGCTCACCAATCTCACGCTCATGAACTTTGATAACCATCTCCATTCGTTTCAGATGTCCTCTAAAGAATATCTGCAACATTACACCACACCTCCACTTCACTTGTCTACACATTCGCTCCTTGGTTCACCGATCTCCCTAAGTAATACCACATACACTCCTCAGATAACTCATCTCCGTGGCTGTAAATCGCAACCTCTGTTCTTCTAAAAGGGACTTGGTATCGTTCCCGTTTGTCCAGGATGAGGTCAGTGCAAGAATCCCTTTACCTGCATACTCATATTCCTATTCTTAATCACTGCTTTCTGTACACTGCCACTTTTCAGCTCTGACGGATCCTCTCTTCTGTTTCCTCATTGGATCCTAATATCCTTGTTCAATACAGCTCCAAGATATTTGCTCTCCCTTGCACACTCCACACCTTTAGTTTTACAGAAGTGATCGTGAACTACTAGCCATTCCCTCAGTCGCTGCCTCCAAGCTGTGACCATCCATGCATCAAAGCCGCAGCCAACCAAAGGACAGGATGACTAATGAAGGTTTGGCCTCTAGAGTGAAGAGTCATTCCTAACTCCTGCATCAGTACACAACCACCCCATTATATCACAACACACTCTCCTCATGCACTCCACTGGGTTCACGTCAACATCCTCCTGAGGCAAAAACACAACAACAACAACAACAACTACTACTATTACTACTACTACTACTACTACCACTACTACTACTACTAATAGTATTTATATGTATATATATGTATATATGTATATATACATATTTTTTTTCCATTTATATATATTTGTAAAGTACATCACCTACTATGTAATATGCATATGTACAGTCTTTTATATATACAGTATATGTACTGTTGCTACTGTTGCTGCTTAAACGGTGCTGCAGCTGCTGCTGCTGTGCTGCTGCTGCCTTTATGATGATGAAATGTATTAGCTGTCTTTTTTTATGTATCGAAAGATATGAAATAAAGCCGATTGAATTGAATTGAATTGACTACTATTACTTCTACAACTACTACTACTACTACTACCACTACTACTACTACTACTACTATTACTACTACTACTAATAATAATATTACTACTACTGCAAATGCAACAGTCCCTAACACCAATGTCCCCACATGAATGGCTATACAACCATACCCAACAAACCAAACTATCCTACTGTTGCTATTACTACTACTACTGCTACGATACTTTGCTATTATTACTACAACATCAGCAACATTCCACCAGCAGCATAAACAAGGTGACACAAACAACAGAACCACACATACATCACCAACTCTTCAATAAACAGTATTGGCCGTAACTTCCTTCTCCGGGCAAGCCACGCACAACCAGACAACCAGAAAGGGCAGCTTAAAAGGTCAGACAGGATGGATCTAGCTACATCACCCATCTTTCCTCTCATACCAACACAGATTAGCTCTTCACTCATACCAACACAGATTAGCTCTTCTCTCATACCAACACAGATTCCACAACACTATAAAGTAAACATGTACACAACACGCAATGCACACTAGGCATCAAAATTCCTGTCGCCTTATCTCTTTTTTTCTCTTCATGGACTTTCAAAATCAGTGAGGTGAATTTGCAATAAGTGACACTGCTAGACTTAACCGTAGATCAGTGTCATCCGTGTCGACTGCTACGGGTTAACCACACTGATTGTCAATGTCCGTAGATAGAAACTTGGAGACGCACCAGGACATTTGATGCCGACTGTACTGCATGCTACATCTTATGCCATACAGTACACAACAGAATAGTCAGGCATTTTCATAGTCGACTCAGCAGTACAATATGTCAAAGTTTAGTGAACCTATGATCTGGCCCAATAACACATTTCCTCATTTAAACCATTTCAACTCCTCAAGACGTATTTTATCACCACTGGATGATCGCGCTTACCTAACTTAACCTAATTCACCCTAACCCAATCAATTCTGACCTGACCTGACCTAACCAAATCAAACCTAAACTAAACTAACTTAACCCAGTCAGACTAATCTAACAACCTAACAGACTAACCTAACCTAAGCTAAGTTAACCTACCCTAACCTAGAGTGTCCTGGCTAAGAGAAAGTGCCGAAATCGACAACATTTTGGCAAACCTTCGTCCTGTTGGAGCCAGACTTCTCTCTCCACGCAGCAGGTGTGTTCAGTTAGATGAGATCATGATACTGTCCAGCCACAACAACAACAACCCAGGAGAACTCAGCATCAGTGAATCTGTATCAGGGGCGGGATTCTCCAGCATATGAATGGTCGATTAACTGATGTAACTTTGATTTGCTGTTGAAGGAAGAACTACTGTAAAGCCGCGGAGAGGTTCTGTACTCGGTATTTCCTGTTCTTCCTGCATAAATCAGATATAACTTGCAAACATTTTCCTCTCCCAACTAAGACTTTATTTTTTTTTAAGAGGTGAGACATGGGAACACTCTGCACTCTCCTTCCTCTGTCTTTCCTGAGAAAGTAAATCACAGTTAAGACAGGGAATGTATCGTAAGTCTGTTCTTCAATCTGGCCTTGGATTTGATGTGGCCTGGGTAAATTATACAACGACAGCTGGGTGAAAAGAGAGGCAGGTTTGGTAGGAAATCCAAGCAGTGAAACCTAAAGTAGGGGTAGAGTCACGCGGGGGTTAGGAGGAGGGCATGGGGCAGATACAAGGCATAGACGGTAAAACAGATGGTAGTAAACAGCGGTATGGTGTAAGTTTGATTATTTGAATTCTGCGGATTGGCGTTAGCTTGTAATTTAATATTTCTTAATTTAGATCGTTGCCTCTTTCCAAGGTGAGTATAATTTTCACACCTCATTTCAGTTACAGGAGCCACAGCCAGCAACTGGAAACAACAGTGAGCTGTAAGCACATCATTTGTTTACTCTATCTGATACTAGTCGACTCATGGTAGTAAATGAAGTTTCCAATTCAACACTAATTTAACCACGATTTATTGTATACAAATCTGTGCAAAATTACCATCCACTCCACAAACTGAATGGCAGTCAGTGGGGCTCGAAAAAAAAAAAAAAAAAAAAAAAAAGAGGAGACCAGTTCCAAATCTACCGAGCCACCGAGTCTCCTAACAAACAGTAACAAACGTGTCTCTTCTGTTCCTTGGGCATTATTTGGTACGGTAGCGGCCACTTAGCGTTAGGTAGTGACGGTAAACAGAGGTGCAGCGGTAAATGGTTAGCGTCTGGCCCGCTTATCCAGCATATGAGGAGCTGTAGCCAATCTGGAGTTAATTTACAAGGCGTGACGGCCACACCAGACGAGGATGAGGGAGAAAGGCTGGGGAGAGGGAGAGACTGGGAGAAGGGGCGAGGGGGTGGGAGAGGAAGAGGGTGGAAGGGAGGATTAGGGAATGGAAGGGGAGTGGGGAGAGGGAGACGGATAGAGGAAAAGGGAGAGGGAGAGGAGGAGGGGGAAGAGAGGGAGGAAGATGGAGGGGGCGATAGGGACAGGGACAGGGGAAAGGGAGAGGCAGTGAGAGAGAGAGAGAGAGAGAGAGAGAGAGAGGGAGGAGGAGCAAGAGGAGAGAGTGCGAGAGAGGGGGGAGGGAGAAGAGGGAGAGCGATAGGGAGGGAAAGAGAGAGGGGGTGGGAGAAGAGGGGATGGGGAGGGGAGTGAGAATGGGGTGGGGAGAAAGAGATGGCGAGGTGAGGGATGAGGAGAGGGAGAGGGAGAGTGACAGGGAGGGAGAAGAGGGTACGGGAGAGTGAGAGGGAGGGAGAAGAGGGTGAGGGAGAGGGAGAGTGAGAGGGAGGGAGAAGAGGGTGAGGGAGAGGGAGAGTGAGAGGGAGGGAGAAGAGGGTAAGGGAGAGTGAGAGGGAGGGAGAAGAGGGTGAGGGAGAGGGAGAGTGAGGGAGAGGGAGAGGGAGAGGGAGGGAGAAGAGGGTGAGGGAGAGTGAAAGGGAGAGGGAGAGAGAAGAGGGTGAGCGCGGAGGGTGAGTGAGAGTGAGAGGGAGAGGGATAGGGAAGGAGAAGAGGGTAAGGGAGAGGAGGGAGAGGGAGAGGGAGAAGGATGGAGAAGAGGGTGAGGGAGAGGGGGAGTGAGAGGGAGGGAGAAGAGGGTTCGGGAAAAGACGAAGAGGACAGAGAGGGGAGCGGTGAGGGGGGGATAGAAGGAGAGACGAAGGGAGAAAAGGATGGGAAGAGCGGGAGGGATAGAAAGAGAATGAGGGAGACAGCTAACGTGAGGGTGAGGGAAAGGAAGGAAGGAAGGAAGGGAGGGAAGGAAGGAAGGGAGGGAAAGAAGGGAGGGAGGAAATGAAGGAAGGAAGGAAGGAAGGAAGGAAGGAAGGAGAGAGAGAGAGAAAGAGAGAGAGAGAGAGAGAGAGAGAGAGAGAGAGAGCAGACAGGCTCAGACGGGCTGGGTGGAGCAACACATTCTTCTCTTTGTTAAGTCGAGGGGGCGAAAAGAGAAATTTCCCAAAGATTATTCCAAGATGATGGGAGAAAATAATGTTCGTGTAAAACCTAACAATAACCTGCTAAATAAATAAATAGTGAAGTACTGGTTTGGTAAATAACACCTGGGTCTCTCCATATACAGTTGTTAGATACGAAAAAAAAATATATATCACAAATTATTAAAAAATGTCGATGATGTAATGATGGATGAAATGGGTTCGGCTCATTATCGCTGGATACTCTAATGATGCCTCTCCCGTTCCTGTGTTTTACTTTTTCTTGCCTCTGGATCCTGCCCCACGTACTTTAATTCAGGATCAAGATAATGATGATGATGACACCAATGATGATGGTGATGATGATGATTAATTACAAGATGATGATGATGATGATGATGATGATGATGATGATTATACAACAGATACAAGATATTATTTGTTTTCCTGTTGACAAAAACTGTTCTTTGACACACAGTGGAGGTAAGATTTATCCCTTTCAGTCAAAATTGCCCTTTTGGGATGGATAAAACTGTTCGGAGGCAACCAGAGTGAAGTTAATCGTACTTAGGCTATGTTGCAAATGACAATAAGGCAATAGAGTTGTTACGAAGCTTTCTGAAAATATAAATGAAGAACTGCGGAAGACGTGTGTGTGTGTGTGTGTGTGTGTGTGTGTGTGTGTGTGTGTGTGTGTGTGTGTGTGTGTGTGTGTGTGTGTGTTTAGAGTGGGGCATTGGAATGTTTACGTTTCCCAGAGGCCTGAGAGTGCGAGGTATGTTATCAGTGGCAGGTGAGACCCACGTGTGCCCACCACAACCACAACCTACCCTAACCACAACCACACCACTCCAACCACAACCACACTACCACAGCCTCAACTACAACCACAACCAGAACCACAACCAAAGCCACAACCACACCACCACTACAACTGCAACCATAACCATGACTGCAGAGCCTGAGCCCATGAGAACATATCCACTAGACACCGCCAAGCAGCTCTCTCATGTACCCTCACGCTTCACCCTCAACCCCTCTAGCCCTATGACCTATTCTGCAGTCGATTCTTCCTTCCCTGAGACGATTTTATGCAGCGTATAGGAGACTTCTCGAGCTGGAGGAGTTAGATCTAGGCCATGAATAACCCCGCCATCATTTAAGGTTCCTCGTTTCTTTAAAAATTGTCTGGTGGTTGCAAGACTGAATTGAAAAATGCCATTCGATTGTAGGGGCTAACCACATCATTCCTATAATAATTTCTTAAGCGATTTTGTTAACTCTGGAGAAACCATTTGTAGCCAGGGGGTTACAAAACAGTCTCCGTCAATCCGTTCACACACTGATATCGTTTCCTAAGCTATGTAAAGTAATCTGAAGGACGCAAGAATAAACTAAAAAAGGAATTAAAAAGGGACATGACCCTCTGGTAAATGTTAAATATTATCGTCTGACTGTAGAGAAAATAAACTAAAAATTAAAGTAATCGTTGAAACAGGGTAATGGGAAGTAAGTAAAGGCTCTGTAATATGACAAGCCTTTTTTAAACTGAATAAAATCATCTGGACGTAGCAAAAAACAATGTCATTTGTACTGAGAGAGAGAGAGAGGAGGGGGGGAGGAGGGAAGAATATAGATGGAAATTCAAGTAAAGAGACTGTCTGGAAAGTCGTGAGGTTTTTGCACTGATAGGGTCACTAGGTCATTCAAGGATAGGCTATTAAGGAAACGGGTAGATCGCTGCGTCAATATAGGGAGGTAAATTGATGGGATGGAGGGTAGATAGGGTAGTATAGGGAGGGTAAACCATAGGGGAGAAGGGTATTAGGGGGAAGGTTATCTTTAAACTACCATGACGTCTCTTTTCTTTTACTTTCGTTCCAACGCACGATTTTTCTCCAGTCTAGGAAAAGCTTTATAGAGGGACGAGATTAGAACATTTTTTTCTTCAAACATGCTCAGTACAATAACGCATCATTAATTAATTCAGTTTGATCCCAATATATTATAAATAAATTCGGAAATGCCTCTCATGCTAATTGTGTGAGTATCGAGATGGTGACTGAAATGCAGGAGAAAGAAGCAATATAAGTACTGTATATAAAGATGGGATGGGGTCAACTTACATCCATCAAGAAGGTGATATTTATGATTGTGTGTGTGTGTGTGTGTGTGTGTGTGTGTGTGTGTGTGTGTGTGTGTGTGTGTGTGTGTGTGTGTGTGTGTGTGTGTGTGTGTGTGTGTGTGTGTGTGTGTGTGTGTGTGTGTGTGTGTGTGTGTGAAGGCATACTTGTCCGCATGTGTGACTCCAGGTGGGCCATACGGGGGCCATCTGTGCACCATACCGGCAAAACACGCGTTACTGGCCACCTCAGCACAAACACCAGATTAATTGGCTGTTTGTGTCTTGCATAGTTACATTAATGACGCCACGACCTTGACGCTACATATGGTATAATACTCTTTTCACTTTATCTTGGCCTAAAATTGCTATTTCTTCATTTGGATTCTGAATTATATCAAACGATTAACGCTGGAATATGATGCTGGTCATGAAGTGGAGCCACGGACAAGATGCAGAGCCGTAGTACTGTCCTATTGTGGCACTGAACTTCGTGAAATAAGCTGCTAAAGGAGGAAAATTTGTTCTCTCTATGAAGACGGTGTCTTTTTTAATGTATTCTTGCTCCTCGTAGATTGTTTTTTTCAGTTCACGAGAAGCCTCTTGTACTAAAGGAAAATTAATGCTGTATCAGACCCTCCGGTTCGAAAATTCTCTCCTAAGGCACATTATAGGGAGGGTGGAAAAAATTACACTGAAAATGACGTCCTTGTAATCACTGGTTAAATAACATACAAAAAACTACCAGTGAGTCATGTGCAGAAAAAAACAGGTACAGAAAGGAAAAGGAGTTAGGGAGCATCCAAACCCCAAGAGAATCGACTCTTAGATATTCCTGCACAATCTTATGGACACTTCCCTGTCGTAATTAAGGTGTTTTACAGGAAGGGCATGAGAGGGAGGGTACGCCATCGTTTCATGTCTATTGTTCCTGCAAAAGCAAATATTGGTTTTGAGAAAGCATTAATCTTAAGTCTGCAGCAAATTTTACGTCCTGGGATCGTTCTCTCGGGACTTAAGAAGCTGTTTAGCACCTCTTCCTTAGCGGTTTATATAACAACCTAACTTAGATGGAGTGCTGAATACATCCTCCTTAAAAACAGGGCAAAATTAAATAAAAACTGTCCTACTGTTTTCTTGTATGTTATTTAGTTATTCTTTTTTAAATATCATCATGCATAAAAAAAATATTTTATACAATATTAAATTGTCGTAAGTAAAAATGAGCTGGTCAGGAAGAGGTTCACGGGGGCCCCCTTCGCCTTAAAAGTACAAGCCTGGAATTATATGTCAGGGATATTAACTATTTCTGACGATAAATTTGTCTCAGCAACTTATCAAATGCTAGTTTATTTATGTTCTTTTGTTCGCCAGTATTTTTACAAGAATATTCCTTCTATTTTACTTGCAAAGCTTTACGTTAGCCGCATGAGATAAAATGAATGTATATGTATAAAAAGAAAATAAGAATCTCGGAACCAACTTATGCCCAACAAATTTAATAACTACTGCATTCATAAGGGATTAAAAAATTAGGAAATTAAATTGTACATAAGAGGATCTGCTTTATCTTCACTCACGTAATTATCAGACTTTACGACTAAGCTAGAATGAATAAAAATGCTCACAGAAAACAGAGTAATTCCTGATAATAATTAACTGCTATGTAAGCTTACTTATCGAGAAAACTGGCATGTATCCTTGGTGTGTGTGTGTGTGTGTGTGTGTGTGTGTGTGTGTGTGTGTGTGTGTGTGTGTGTGTGTGTGTGTGTGTGTGTGTGTGTGTTTGTGACGTTTACTGGTTTGGGTTTGTTTTGATCCGGTTATCAGTGGCCCTGCAGACCAAAACCCTCCATGATACTATCCCTCCACCGCTCCACACCACTCCTCCACTATCCCATACTACCCTATCCTTATATCACACCACCCCTCCACCATCCAAAACTACCCCTACACCACACCACCCGTCCACCATCACACACCATCCCTCCATCGCCAGGCACCATATCTTCATCACCACACACCACCCCTCCACCACCACCAACCACTCCTCCACCACCACACTCCACCCCTCCACCTCCACACACCACCCCTACACCACACCACCCGTCCACCATCACACACCATCCCTCCATCGCCAGGCACCATATCTTCATCACCACACACCACCCCTCCACCACCACCAACCACTCCACCACCACCACACTCAACCCTTCCACCGCCACACACCACCACCTCTGCACTACCATACATGGTCCCTTCACTCCACACCATCCCTCCACCACCACACACTACATCCCCACCATATACCACCCCTCCATCACTCCACGTACCATCCCTCCACCACCATACACCACCTCTTCATTACTAAGTACACCCCAATACAACACCCCCATCTCTGCACCACTATACTTTCACGCAACCCCGGTCTCAGCAGTCCTTCAATAACACACTTTAGTTCTGTAGGCAGAACTTGGAGGGTCTACTCTCACGGAACTCTCACTTAAGGTCTAGGTTATGGCTACTGTCAGGCGATTTATTTCAGCCCAGGAGCGACCACGGCCACTACAGTAAAAAGAGTTACAGCTTCATCACACAACACCTATTCCCGAGGTGCTTCAAAATACCTTTAAAATTACGTACAATGAAAAATGAAAGGGAAAGATCAACTGCATATTAATATTTCTTTTTTACGTATCTGTATTTCTGTCTTGGTTGATAAAGAGAATGGTCAACTATCTTTAACATCGTGATCTTTTGTTTCCACCTGCTGTAAAAATGGGGTGTGGTAGGGTCAAGGAAGCAGAGAGAAAGAGAGCAATAGAGGGAAAACTATTAACAATTTCGAGTGAATCATCAACTCAACGTTCAAGCCCCCGGAATCCAGATCTTATCATTTTCACATTTTGGAAGGGTATTTTTCTTTATAAATTCGCCTCACACTACATACCACACGATCTATGAAAAGAAAAACTATTTTACAAATCAGATATCAAAGTGAGAAACATGAGTGTGTTCTGGGGTGAATGAGCGAGCAGGATCTTTGACGTCAGGGAGGCTGGTAACTGGCTGAGGAGTGTGGCGTGAGCGTGAGTGGTGGTGACACGGCCGCCACATCACAACGGACGTGGCGCCTTGACACTCACCAGCATCACCACACACACACACACACACACACACACACACACACACACACACACACACACACACACACACACACACACACACACACACACACACACACACACACACACACACACACACACACACACACACACACACACACACAAACCCTCCCACTCACGCCACTTCTCTGAGGACAATTGTCTCCTGATGCACGTCTGGGGAGGGGGGTTGAGGAGGGAGCCAAGGGAGAGGGGAAGAGAAGGAGGGCAAGGGGTGCAGGGAAGGGGTGGGGATCGATAGTGGGGAGGCTGAGATAGTGTTAGTGACTTTTATCTAGGAAAAAGTTAATGCACGCGTTTTCTAGTTCCATCACCACGAGAGAACTACAACTATGAAATCATGAAGTGCTCGTCGTCATTGCTCCTGATACCACCTTAAGATTTTATTTAGCTTAGGGGGAGGTCTTTAGTAGGAACAGGACAAACAGCGGAACTGGAGATTTACTGTTCGCATAAACATCATAAAACTGTCAGGGTCTGCTACGTCGCTCATCTCTCCTCTTCTCCCACTGTCAGTAGCATGTCTAGATAGGAAAGAGGTCAGATACCAACTTATTTTTTTTCTCGCTAGATATAATGATATTCTCGTGCATGAAGCAAAAGCCATTAACATCCAGCAACAAGGAATATGGCGACATTCGATATTTTTTAACCTATTTTCAGCAAGACTAGCAATATTGTAGAGATTATTACACTTCACCAAGTCACACTCTGGCTTTTCTTCTTACGTCACTTAGCGCATTCTGAGGGCAAGTTTAGCGACGCTGTATATTTGGTTTGGCAACTCTGGAAGTAAAATTTTCAATCTTATCTTGACTTAGCTTTTAAGACTGGTAAATTCTGCACGTCTCAGTTTAATTACAAGAGCCTGGGGTAGTCAGTATAAACACTAAGTGGGCAGTAAACAATACTAGTGTGTTTGCATCTTTACTCACAGATACCATCTGTGCCAAATCAGCTTTCTTTTTCCTGAATCATAGGTTAAGTGAGATTAACCGTGGAAGGGTCAGGATTAGGGGAGGCAGGAAGTCAGATGGTGTGTGTGAGAGGGACTACTGGTGTTAAGGGGCTTGGGACCTGGGCGCCATCACCAGCTCGCAGGGGATAGGGCCTGTCACGTACGCTTCCTGTCGGATGAGCAAAATTAAGCATTCCACACCCTGAGTCGTGGATGGATGTAACACACACTGACAATTCAGTGGCTGAGGCGAATGTTAACACGTATGGTTACAGTGACGCACAACCACAATTGTTTCATCACTGATATGCCTGATCCAAGGTGGAATAAATTATTCACGATACTTTACACCGCAACTACTTAAGAGTTGCCGAAACCTGCAAATGTATTGTTTTTACCTGATTGTGATGCATGAATCATTGATGTGCACAAAATAGAATTATATATGCTTTCAATCTACTATTTGGTTTTCAACCAATAAAATGATGTAAAAGTGTGTGTGTGTGTGTGTGTGTGTGTGTGTGTGTGTGTGTGTGTGTGTGTGTGTGTGTGTGTGTGTGTGTGTGTGTGTGCCCTCAACACCATCTGGAAAAGTTCATGTTTCATAAATACAGTACAATATCAACTGCATCTAAGAAAGCAAGATACGGCATGTAATTGGACAAACAAGTAGTCGAGCAGCCACCCAAACACTCCACAGTCCTGCCGAGATCAGCACTCAGACGCGACCAGACGAGGCCACTTCAGCACCATCGGCAAATTAGCATCATCTGTTGGTACCGACTAAGGCTGACCATGAAGCTATGTAGAGTTGGCAGCAAAAGTTCAGTCGCTTCTCGTGCTTCTCATTCCAAGAACATATACAAATTAAGCTTGTGAATCCTCAGTAACCGACATGGAAGGACTTAATCTGTCTCCACAACAGTCATCGGTGTTGGTTGCTGCTGGGTTAACTTCATCGATTTTCAAAGCGCATGGAGAGAGAAGTATGAGATGTTATAATTAATCTTCTGATGCCGATAGTTCACTCAGCCATAAAGACGTACAGGCAACGAAACAACTATCTTCCCAGTTCCATCTCAAGAAAATTGACAACTGGCGAAATACGATGAACATCCTATATCTAGTTGTGGATGTTTCAGAGGGTTCGATTCCTCCGCTATGTACTCGTCAAATTTTATGTGTCTGTACGGTAGGTTACTGATTCCCATGGTTAGATTTACAGTATTCCTAGTGATGTTTTTTCTAAACGTATCGGCATGTCTATGAGGCTGGGTAACTTAATTTTATCTATCTATCTATCTATTGCCAGACGCCTTAATCCTATAAGGGGTGGCCACAAACAAATCGCCTCTATGTCGCCCTGTACCCGCCATTTCAATGCCCTGCACCCAGCTCACCCTCCCCCCCTCTTATATACCTCTTCATTCCATCCCTCCATCTCATCCTTGGACTTCCCCTTCCTCTCAGATGGCTTATTATTTAACATTTATGAGAGATGTTTTGGGACTTTTTTTTTTTTTTTTTGGTAACCCACTTTACCCCAAAGCGTCTTTTCTATATTACTTGCAACTCTGAGACTATTTCATTCTCATTAGGGGAGAATTTTCGTACTGGAGGTGTTACATATAGCATTCATTAACCCATCCATTATCAAAAAAGTCTCCTCAGCAATAACAAAGTGGAAAAAGTTATCGTACTCATGTTATAGGAAAGAACATATGGCACTATCGTATTTCAAAACGCTTCGTATGATTTTTTAACAGCAAAAGAGAGTAAATAATGATACCTTTGTTGAGTGTACCATGACCTCATAACCTATGCTTCTTTTCAATACATACGAGCTTACTAAAACCTGACAAGAGAGGTTAGATGTTGAGTACAAGCCAGGGATTAAGGTTCGCCTAATATTTCACATCTTCTCGCCTCTCCTTTGCTACTATTCACAAACCAGAAGAAGCTTGGTATGTTTATCTGTTCACGGACGATTTTCTTTAATACGATACGTCAGGTAGGAAAGAAACGGACATGCCATCCCCTAAATGTGAAGCTGATGCAGTGGAATTGTAGTGGTATGTGAATCTCTGACAGTAACATCAATGTCAAGGGCGCCTAGTCGGTTTCAAGCCTGCCCTAACTCCAACAGCAGCAGTGAGGAAAAAAATCCCAAGGGACGACCCGCAGCCAGGAAGTCCATGTGTGTCTGCTTATTTGCTCAGTGATGCTCTGTGCTTTTTGTGGCGGGGTACTGACCTCAGGAAGCAACTTGGTATATTCCTGCTCCTTTTAATATTGGGCTTTCTCTGAACTAAGGAAGCAACGTGGTATATTACTATTTGTCTCTTTCAGTGTAGATCTCTCCTTGACCTCAACAAGCATCCTTGTATATTCCTCTTTGTTCCTTTCAATTTTGGGCTTTTTCTGACCCCTCGAAGCACCATGGTATATGCCTGTTTGTCCCTTTCAATGTTGGACTTGGTCTGACTCAAGAAGCACTGACGTATATTCCTGATTTTCCCTCACAATTATGGGCTTTCTCTGACCTTATGAACAAGCCTGGTATATTCCTGTCTGTTCTTTTTTATTCTGGAATTTCTTTTCCCTTACTCCTCTAATGACTTTAATCAGATGACGCGGCTGATACTTCTCTTTACCATCACTATCAAGAAGCACCACTGAGAAAAAACAAGATCACACGTTCGGCGGACTTAATGCTTTTAGAACTAACATTAACATCACATAAGTTACGTTCACATATGTATAGTTTAACATTCGGGATTATCACCTTGACGAAGATTTAATAATATTTCGCGAGAGGTGTAGTCAGGATTCCGAAGGCTTGAATGATGTACAGTATGAGTAACTATGTGGTCCAAGGACGATTAAACCTCCCTGATGTGGCCTATTCCGCTGGGCATCATGTTCTGTTATCTTGCTTTTTATGTTTTCTATTTATTTTTGGATACGATCTTACCCCATCTCTTAGGTGGGAATTAGGGTTAGGATGGTGATGGTGATATGAAGGTGCTTGGCTTTGTTTTTCTTTGTTTTTGGATTCTACACCCACCCCAGCCTCCCATCCAATTTAACGGTACGGAATAGGGTTAGAATGATGCTGGGGATGAGGATAACTGTGTGTGTGTGTGTGTGTGTGTGTGTGTGTGTGTGTGTGTGTGTGTGTGTGTGTGTGATAAACCAGACAGCAAGACACCTTCTCTCCCTCTCATCTACAGGAGTTACGACCGCCACTGCAGGGTAGAGGCGCCTCCCAGATAGCACACCCACACCACCACTACTCAGCCTAAGAGCTCCCCCGAGAATGTAAAAAGCCATATACAGTGGCTTTAAGAGTGCCTGGCTGTGGTATAGGATCTCCATAACATTCCACAGAGATTTTCTTTGCATACAACACCGTAACATTTCCCTGCACGGCATTAATACCGTTATACACCGACACCCACGCCACCACTGCTCCCCGTAAGACCTCCGAGAACGTAAGAACCTATACACATTGTCCTTAGGAGCGATGTGACTGGTCTGTATAATATGGCTTGGTGTTCTTCTGATTGGTTAAGGAGACTCCCTGTGCCCTGTTCCTCATCTTTCGTTTCTGCATATGGGATCCGAATGTTATCTTTTATTTATGCAAACATTATCGATAACGGAGAGACATATGGAGCAAAGAAGAGAATGCTATTGTGTTGTATCAAAAATGAATCTCTAGGAAGGAGGTGCAAGAGAGCCTCCTAAATCCTCGAGAATACGAACTTAGATGGCACTGGATGCTTCGTAGTACCGCTTCCTTTGCAATTTACTCTGCATATTCTACCTTAATATTCTCGAGTGTCATTCATGCCGTTTTAACACGCAGCAGATAGAGCTTACGTCAATAATCTACAAGAGGACATAAAAGTATAATGTGCAAAATAAATCACCAAGGAAGAGGTGTTACGTTAAGTTCAAAACCACTTAGTAAACGGCCCTGAGAATACATAGTGTTGGCTGGTCATTCTGATATCGCAGGTTTGGTTGCTAATGTTCCTAAGGATACATTAGAGGGATTTAGTATGTGCTGTGTTTAGTTGTAATACTCTGCCATATGTCCACTGTCATGTCAAAAAGTACACCTTCTTTTGGGCATACCCTGTACCGTACGATTGTGACATTCCTTTATCTCCAGAAATACAGTAATAAGCAGACAGTCAAGTAGGTGGCACGATGAGACAGGTACACAGGAACTCTTCATTAACGTCCTCTATTGGCACAAAACGAATACCTGATGTCATCATATCTAGTCCAACTGCGAGATAATTATTAGTTCTTGATTTGCCTATTATAATGCAATGGGCAGGTCACTTAATTATACTCGCATCACTCAGGCGAACACAAGACGAGCTGCTCATTTGAGCCAGTGCTAGTCCCCAGTTCCATAAAGGGTTTACATAATCCTTACTTTATTCTTGTTAACAGATGATTATTGTTAGATAGTGTCAGCTTGATTAAGTGGTTATTAGTCTTGCAAACCATCGGTAATAAATGACATAAAGGAAAGAATGAATCAAGCGCCGGAGAATAGTGTTTATACGGCAGAGTATCTCTATGTCTACCTAGTCGTCACTTTTTAAGATGAAATGCAGCAAAACATGGCTAATTATTAAATAAACATAAAACTCCCTTTATCGGAAAACCAGTTTATGAGTCACAATGCCTAATACTGTCTCTTATTCTCCCCTTCCCCACGGTATTTTTCCCCCTAGCAGTAACAAGAATAAAGCAAGAAAAACAGCATGGAGATTGCTTCTAACTCTCCCACTAGAACAGGTCTTTCCTAATCTGAAAGCAAGAACACCTAAAAACCTTTTGCACAGAAATCGTAAAGATGCAAAAGGTGTCACGCATTAGAGTGGAGTGCAAGATCCCTACTGTCACGATCAATGTAGCTGCTGCCATTACTCGTGTGGATGCGTCTGGCTGTGTGTGTGTGTGTGTGTGTGTGTGTGTGTGTGTGTGTGTGTGTGTGTGTGTGTGTGTGTGTGTGTGTGTGTGTGTGTGTGTGTGTGTGTGTGTGTGTGTGTGTGTGTGTGTGTGTGTGTGTGTGTGTGTGTGTGTGTGTGTGTGTGTGTGTGTGTGTGTGTGTGTATGTGTGTGTGTGTGTGTGTGTGTGTGTGTGTGTGTGTGTGTGTGTGTGTGTGTGTGTGTGTGTGTGTGTGTGTGTGTGTGTGTGTGTGTGTGTGTGTGTGTGTGTGTGTGTGTGTGTGTGTGTGTGTGTGTGTGTGTGTGTGTGTGTGTGTGTGTGTGTGTGTGTGTGTGTGTGTGTGTGTGTGTGTGTGTGTGTGTGTGTGTGTGTGTGTGTGTGTGTGTGTGTGTGTGTGTGTGTGTGTGTGTGTGTGTGTGTGTGTGTGTGTGTGTGTGTGTGTGTGTGTGTGTGTGTGTGTGTGTGTGTGTGTGTGTGTGTGTGTGTGTGGAATCTCTTAGGCTTCTGGATCCCTTCACAAGAATTACCCCTTAGATTTATCGTGAAACGCTTAACTTGGATGGTTTTAGCCCAGTGTCCCCCACCACTAATTTAACTTGGGCGCAGATACGAGAGTCACGACCTACTAAAATCTTCAATCAGATGAGTTTCTTCTATATATTTTTGCTATCTACTGATGATTTTATTCAGGTTAGGTGAGAATTTTCAAGGTAGAGGGGTTAGCTGGAGCCCTCATGATCCCCTTCGTCTGGTTGCAGCAAAAATGAAATAGAAATGAAGTACTCAGGCTGAAGGAGTCCAGGGCTTTGGATTCCCTCACAGGAATCACCGCTCAGATCCGTTACGAGGCGCTTACTTTGGCCGCAGCGGGGATGGTTTTTGCCGCGCCTCCCCCACCTCTAAGTCAACTGGGGCCCGGATAGGGGCGTGGCGTCTATTAATGTGGAGGTAAAAAGGTGTCTGTGGTGCGGCATACGGCATGATAAGCGGCTGCGGGATATGAAATATTTAACTACCTGTTGCCGGGTATTTTTAGCGGGTAATGTTAAGCGGCCAGGATCCTTCTTTGTGCAGCACTTTCACTCGCTGGGGCATGCTGCACCAAAAACCCACACGATCATACTCACATGGAACAACGCGCGCGAGCGCACACGCACACACACACACACACACACACACACACACACACACACACACACACACACACACACACACACACACACACACACACACACACACACTTCAGTCCAGCTCCCCATTCGATTACATGTACTCATGCATGAGCTTAGCCGAAGTCCCTATACAGGTAGGTGTATGGAAGGCGGTATACTGTAGGGCCGACTTTGTCAAGTACGATGAGAACTGGAACTGCCATCTACTGTATGTCATACTACGAGTAATATGGATATCCCTAGCATCTGCCTATTACCAGGCAGCTATTTCCTAAGGTTATACATTTTGGTGGCCACGATAAAACTGCCTCAAAGGTTCTCTATCCCCATTAATCTCCAGTCCCACATGCCACTTCAAGCAGCCGTCCTCCATGTACTTTTCGCTTTATTCTTGTATCTTTAAGTCTTCCTCTCCATAGTCTACCATCAGCTTCCAGTCTATACACATTTCTGTCAAGTCTCATTCTGCCTGCCTCCCCATACAAAACCAGTACAGCATGTCTAAATCACCTCAATACATTCCTTACAACGTTTAATAAGCCCGTCCCTCAACCCATACTTGGTCTGCACACTCACCCATTATTTTGTCCATTATTCTCCCCACACAAGTCTATTTGCACTGCACTCTCTGCACGTTACCCGTTTGTCCATCCCTCTCTCTGCATACGGTAAGTCTAGACGGAATCCTCTCCTTGCACACTCACCTAGTTATCCATCTACCTCCCCACGTAACTCCAAATGCATTCATCTCCGTACATTTATTCATTTTTCCATTCACCTCTCCACACACTACCAAATGCACCGCTCTTTCTAAAGACCCAATACTTTATCTATCCATCTCACCACATAAATACAAATGCGCTCCTGTCAATACACGCTCCCTCATTTGTTATCTCTCCAAACAACTCCAAGTGTACTTTGTAACTACATATTCCCCGATTTGTTATTTCTCCACATTCCTCCATATGCACTTATCTGTCTGTAGTTACTCATGTCGTGGATGATGGTATCGTGTAGTTGAATATGATGGTGAATGTGAAGACGAGTGTGATAGTGAATATGTGACTGTCAAATGCGACAGTGATGTGTGATGAGACCGTGCACACACACAGGCATGAGCATGTACAGTACCACCCCTCCTCCCCCCCCCACACACACATTACTGCTGATGTATGTCAGCATGGTTCATTTCTAAGCATCAACTCTTTCACTTAAGATATCTGCCTTAAACTGAAAAAATATTCGTCTGGGGGTGGCAAGAATACAATATTACAACATATACCCCATAACACTAAACGGATTAACACTTGGACTGGGTGACGCTAATTTTAGGTTAGTTTTGAGGCTACCAGACAGTTTTTATTAAGCTTAGAAAAGGCCTTCTGTACTGACGGGTTTTATTAGGCAAAATGCAACCTCTTCCAGTTCGAAAAATCTATCCAACCGTGAATAAAATCGTGAGAAAATGGTAAGAAAAAATGATCACTCCTTCCCTAGGCTCAGTGGGACCAAATGAATCTCAAGACACCTTTATTCTTTTCTTATATCCTGGTGATTTTCTCTCAGTTTATTACAGATTTTTTGAAGTGGAGGAGTAAGATATAGCATTAATAAGCTCCTTCAGTATAAGAGGCTTTAGTTAACTTGAATGAAATGATTAAACAGTAAAACTACAACTATACTAAATATACTTTGGCACTATTTTCTGTTTTACTCACTTTGTCTTCTTGGCCACACCTTTTCCCTCTTCATTAACCTCCCTGTTAAATGAATAATAATAAAGAAAAAAAACTGGGATACCGCTGCAATTCAAGGGTTATGCCTCTGACCCATGTTGTTGATTGGGACATTACAGCGAGTAGCATTATGATTCCCTTTAAACTTCCCTTTAATATTCCTTTTAAAATTGTCATTCACATTTTTTTTTTTTAATATCCTTTAACATTTGATTTCAACGAGTCACTTCAACATTCACTTTAATATTCCCTTTAAAATTCCCTTTCACATTCACTTTGAATGGAGGACGCCAGTAATCTGGTGTACGGTTTATTTATTTATTAGTTTTCATTCATTTGCTTTTCCTTCTTCTGTTCTGTTATTTTAAAACAATATCCTTTAACATTCCACTTCAGAGAGTCACTAACATTCCCTTTAGTATTCCCTTTACATGTTCTTCAACTTTCCCTTTAAATTCCCTTTGACATTACCTTTAACACTTTTTTCAACATCTCCCTTTTCAGTACCTTTTGCCACATCGACCACATCCATATTCCATTCTCCGTATCCCCCGAGTGACTGAGTAAGGGTAATGAAAAAATAAAGAAAACGAAAAAGCGACACACAGCTTATGAAAACACATTACCAAAACAATAATCCAGCCAATAAGCACGGCCACAGAAAACAGAAGCAGACCAAAAAGCAACAGTGAGCCAGCCAGCAGCGTGACCCGAGAAACATAAACAAAAACAAAAATTATCACCAGCGCGAAAACTTTCAGAGTAAATATATAAACAAGGCCCAGCACACACACACACACACACACACACACACACACACACACACACACACACACACACACACACACACACACACACACACACACACACACACACACACACACAAACACACACACACACACACACACACACACACACACACACACACACACACACACACACACACACACACACACACACACACACACACACACACACACACACACACACACACACACACACACACACACACACACACACACACACACACACACACACACACACACACACACACACACACACACACACACACACACACACACACACACACACACACACACACACACACACACACACACACACACACACAAGTATATTGTAGGCTGGAGAGAGAGAGAGAGAGAGAGAGAGAGAGAGAGAGAGAAAGCAAAATCCTACACACCACAAATAATCAACAAACTCCCTCATCCCCCCACCCTTCACTGTTCTATATAAAAAGAGGAATTTTGTCCACTAATTTATGCATGTTTTGGCAGCTGCAGGGGAACACGGGAAGGTTATTGAGGGCGTGGGTGCGATTTACTGTCCCTACACTATACACTTTAACACTTTCAATATATCAACTTTATTTCTTTACTTTGACAGCCGTGTGATCTTATTTCGAGCAGGGGAGACTATTTAATCTAGAATAGAAAGATATAGCCTTCATTAATCCCTTTATTACTTGGGATCTGATATGCACTAAAAGAGAATAGTTTGGTGCCAGCCAGAGGAAAAATACAAGGTCATTCATATACAGCGCCTCTCTTCTATTCCTCGTGTTTCAAGGACGTCTTAGTCAGCGTTATCAATGTCTATCCTGCATCATTTTATTCATACCGTATCCACACTGTCACAACCGCGCCCAGACCAGCAAACTGAGCCGTCCCCACACGTAAGGAACACCATGAGTTTCTAGTGCGGCGCCTTTTACTTACCACCCTGTATAAACGATGTCCTCAGGCTGAAGGAGTCAAGAAGTCATCGTAGTGAAGGAGTCAGGCTAACCTCTTCAGTACCAGGGGTCTCCTACGTTGAGTGAAATCGTCGATGAGTTGTGGGGGTAAAGTATAAAAGATGTCCTGTTGGTCGAGGGAATAACGTAGGTTTATATGACGCGTGGCCTATTTGTTGTTGCTGCTGCTTTGTGTGTGTGTGTGTGTGTGTGTGTGTGTGTGTGTGTGTGTGTGTGTGTGTGTGTGTGTGTCCTTCTCCCTGACCACTTCATAACTAGTACACTGTTTATATTTCATTCTCGATGCTACCATCCATCCATCCACCCATCATCCAATCCTACACTGCCCCGTGAGGAGCGTAGAAGCCCGGGGCTAAGCAGTTGGTCCCGACACTTAAGATGAGAGTAACCAGCCTCACTCATCCCTGAGTGGCATTACGTGAGCAATAAACCCCAACCACCTCTTCGATATAAACCTTCACCGGCTCAATCCGATTGGAGCACAATAATTGCCCACTAAACCACCAGGCGCCAAAATTTGGTTATATGGTTACCACTCAGCGTAGTAAATGGTTTTCTGGTGTACAGGAAAGCATTTGGCTTGTCACTCAGTGTAGAGTCACCCACTGGCAGAAGGAAGAGGAAAGAATGAAGGAAAGAAAGACAGTAGAGGAAATGTAAAGTTACCCGTAGGCAGAAAGACAAGGAAAGAATGAAGGAAAGGAAGACAGAAAAGGATGGAAGGAAAGAAGGATACTATTTATATTTCATTCTAGATGCTACCAAACAATCTTATTTAACTCAGGTGAGCTTTCAGGTAGTGAAGGGGTTAATGAAGGCTATATCTAACCGCTCCAGTTCAGAAAGTCCTCCTCTAAGCTGAATGAAATCTGCTGGAGGTGGCAAGAATACTCTGAATAATAATGATGGGAATACAATTTCGCTTACTCTCCCCTGCGTCTATCCCACACTTAGGGCAAGTCCGTCACTTTCCTCCCTAACGCATCATATCAAAGAGAACCATCTATGGGCAGAGAAACATACCAAACCTCTATCAGTCCAGGAATATTAGCAAGTAGAGGAAGGTGACAAGCAGCAGGGGTGATACATTTGGCGAATATTTGTCCCCGTCTCTACTACTGATGTTATAACTCACCATACTCCCCCACCTTTCACCTTCAAAGACACACACACACACACACACACACACGCACACACACACACACACACACACACACACACACACACACACACACACACACACACACACACACACACACACACACACACACACACACACACACACACAAGGTCCCTCCTCCCCCCAAAAAGCACTTCAACCATCCCCCACTCTTTTTCTGCCCCCCAACAACGAATTTCCAAGAGACATCTCCTCCACACTGCCAACACTGCTCCTCATGCATCGCTCGTCTTCACCTTGGGTACCGTCTCGCCCTACTACACCGCCCACCACCGACCCAGCCCGTCTCGCCCACTATTCTCCGCCCACCTAAGTCACATTTTACTCCCCCAACAAAACACTGAACTATCCGGTAATATTTGACTACTTCACTCCGTTGATGCGTTTTTCATTTCATTCTTTGAACCTTCGTAAACTAGAGAAGTTTATGATTACCTTCGTTAAT
>NC_137060.1:9240073-9347573 GCF_032717465.1 Coenobita brevimanus
ATATATATATATATATATATATATATATAGTTATATATATATAGTTATATATATATATATATATATATATATATATATATATATATATATATATATATATATATATATATATATATATATATATATATATATATATATATGTGTGTGTGTGTGTATGTTTATTTATTTATAATGACAGCTTAGTAAACTCTTAATATATGACCATATACTGTGACTTGCTTTGGCTTAACTTCGTATGGGTTAAACCAGGTAATTCTCTTAATTTAACTAGTTCATATCTTTAATTGGGGGGGAGGGTATCAAGCTTTTGCGTATTTGACTAAGAATACTCGCATTGCTATCGTTTTCTAGTTCAGTACTAAATTAGACAGGGTGACAAGGAAGATATTTGTTTGTGACCCCTCCGGGATTAAGGCATCTGGTTATATTAAACATTTTCTCACATTTGAGGAAATTCGTAGTAATATTTAGTTTAAAAGGTAACGTGATTATTCCTTTAGTTGCTATGATCGAACCTATAAGGTATTTTGTTTGTACTAAAACCACACGATTATATTGAGCAAAATCCTAGCAATTACATGGCTAACTGGCCTCAATACTAACAAGGCATATGGGCCTGATGGGGTCCCTCCTGTTGTTCTCAAGAACTGTGCTTCTGTGTTTACACCCTGCCTAGGCAAGCTCTTTCGCCTTTGTCTGTCAACTTACACCTTTCCTTCTTGCTGGAAGTTTGCTCTCATTCAGCCAGTCCCAAAGAAGGGTGACCACTCCCAACCCTCCAACTATCGTCCAATTGCTTTAATGTCCTGTATTTCAAAAGTTTTCGAGTCAATTCTTAATAGAAAAATTTTAAGGCATCTTTCCTATCACAACCTTCTTTCTGATCGTCAGTACAGGTTCCGTCAGGGACGCTCCTCTGGCGATCTTCTCACCTACCTTTCAAAGTCCTGGTCATCCTCCTTTCGGAACTTTCGCGAAAGCTTTGCCATTGCACTTGACATCTCAAAAGCATTCGATCGAGTCTGGCATAAATCTTTAATTTCCAAACTGCCCTCTTACGGCTTCTATCCTTCTATCTGTGCCTTCATCGCTAGCTCCCTTTCTGGTCGTTCTATAGCCGCTGTTGTAGACGGCCATCGTTCTTCTACTAGAACTATCAACAGTGGTGTTCCTCAGGCTTTGTCCTATCACCAACTCTCTTCCTTTTATTCATCAATGATCTTCTAAGCTGTACATCTAACCCTATCCACTCATACTCTGATGACTCCACCCTTCACCTTTCCATTCGGTTCCCGCAAAACCCATCTCAGCACTTCAACAAACAAGGGATGAAGCTATGGCACACCTAATGTCTGACTTGGCTCGTATATCTGACTGGGGTAAAAATAATCTGGTTGTTTTTAATGCATCTAAGACTCAGTTCTTACACCTATCAACCCGACAAAATCTTCCACAGGTATACCCACTAATGTTTAATAATATTCAGCTTAATCCTGCATCATCCTTGAACATGCTTGGGGTTTCATTTACTCGGGACTTATCTTGGAGAGATCATATTACATCTCTTGTAAAACCTGCTTCCAAGAGATTGGGTGTGCTAAGCTGACTCCGTTCCTTCTTTACCCCTGCACAGTTGTTGACTCTATACAGGGGTTGTATCCGCCCCTGTGTAGAGTACAACTCTCATGTGTGGGGAGGCTCCCCACATACAGCTCTTCTCAATAGGGTGGAGTCAAAGGCTTTTCGTCTCATTAGCTCTCCTTCTCTTGCTGACTCCCTTCAACCTTTGTCTCTTCGCCGCACTGTTGCATCTTTATCTCTTTTCTATCGCTACTTTAATGGTCACTGCTCCTCTGAACTGTCTGCTTGCATTCCTCCCCCTCTACGACGAGCGTGTAGCACCCGTCTAGCAGCATACTCTCATCCCTTTTCTGTCCAACTCTCTAATGCAAGAGTTAACCGTTACTCCCAGTCTTTCATTTATGCAACAGGTCAACTCTGGAACTGTCTCCCTCTGTCTGTATTTCCTGCGGCCTATGATCTCCAGTCTTTCAAACGCAGTGTGTCCAGGCATCTCAAAATGATCGGATCTTGAATTTGGGTCTCTCTTGTATATTGTTTTTCTCTTGGAGGGAACTGTTATTGCTGGCTCATGGCCTTTGGTTCCTTCTTCCTCGCATAAAAAAAAAATAACCTCTTCGATATGAAAACGTTCCATTATTTTACTGATGTTTCCACCAGATGATGTTAGACACCTAAAAGGATGCATCCTGTTGTGAGAGAGTTACACAATCTCCACTAACTTCTGTTGTACAGTTAAGTCTTTTGTACTTTGTTCTTACCAATTCCAGAGGATTTTGTTCGGCTTCAGGCAGACACCACACTTGAGAAATTAAAATCTAAGTTGAATATCCCGCCAGAACCTTAACTCCTTAGAGCCAAGCAACCTTGCAACAATCCTGCAGCAACCTTGGCCGGAGAGTTAAGGCTTCTGTTAACCTTCGCATACACTTTTTCGTCCACTTCGTTCTCGTGTTTACATTCCCGTCCAGTGAGCACAGTCAACGCCTTCAGCATGAGGGGATACTTCTTGACCTCTGCGGCCAAAAGTCATCAATACTTTTTTCTTGTTGCCTCCAGATGATTCTGTTAAATTTTGTAGGTAATTTGAAGTGGATGGGTTTGGAAACCGTCTCGGTTAATGTATTCATGAAAATATTTCTCTTCCTAAAATGAATACGGTCGTCTGGTGGCAGTAAGAATTAAAAAAAAAATCGCAAGACTGGACGGGTTAACGTGAAAAAATATTTTTCCGGTGGCAGGAATGTAATGCGTAAGATGAAACTGTGTTCAGTGAGTGGTTTTTACCGTTGTAGTAAGATGGTAATAGGAATATAGACACAAAAATGATATCATCTTACTAAACAGGCTACACCATATTCATCATCATCACCATCATCATCATCATCATCGTCACCCTGTTCCCAGTGTTATAAGTGGGGTGGATAGGAAACAGAAACAGTAAAAAGAGAACAAAGAAAAAAAGTAAGAGAACTAGCACAAGAGTTGGTGATATTATTGCTTAGCCGCGCTGTCTGGCTGATTTGATCCATCGACCACCGGTAAACAACTGCTTCTCTGGGATTTTCCTGCAAATACAGTACAATACATGCACTAAGTAAGGAATCGGCGTCCCGTGGTAGATGGCGCCTCACCACGGTCCTGCACAAGGAAGTGCAGGGAAACACAAGGAGGTTTGCCACAGCTGCTTACAGTATCCCTATCCAAGGTACAGGGCTCCTCATCAGTGCCGCTGTCATCAGAGCATCTATGGAAAATGAGCTACATCTTATCTTTAAAACCTTCTTACTCCGCCTAATAATTCTATCTCTTTCTTTCGCGTTTTTACTGCTTGTTGCTGTCCTTCCTCGAGTAACACTCAGGCCGAGTATTGTGGTGTGTCGGGGCTTAACAGAAGGCGTTAATCAGTATTATTACTTAGGATAATGTACTCGAGTTCGTCAGTACATCGGCTGTGGATAAAAAATGAAAGCAGTCCATCCTCACGGAATCACCAAAGAATGACTCCGAGTCTGATTATTATGTTTTCCTCTCCCCAAAAAAGAAAAAGTTTGATTATTAACTTCCTCTACTTCCTCTAACCGACTGAACAGAACAGTTCATTTTGTTATATTACTAAAACCTTATAAGGTATTCTATTTGCTCTGAAGGATGAAAAGCTACGGAGAAGAAAACATGTCTGAAATAAAAGCAACACAATTTGTATTCAGTCACAGTGCCTCAGAAAAACCGATTCTTCATTAACTGCTTTCTCACCATGAGAGTTTATGGAGGCACGATGTGTCAACCTGAACTGAAATATCTGTATCTACAAGGTACAGAGGCTTATACTCTATTAAAAACAGTGTCAATGCACACTTAACGAGAAACAATTGCAACAAAGACGATGACCTTTGCAATATCCCAATGATTCTGCCATGCTTTGATAAGCCTGCTTTCCTGAGGATGCAACATATGGCTCGGATGTGACATTGCCTGTTAAGCAATGCCATACTGGGTGTATTCAAAGGACAAGCGATTAATCCTCTTAGAACATCATGGGCTCTAATGGTCATTTAGGATATCATCGCACTCTTTCTGCACGATATATATATATATATATATATATATATATATATATATATATATATATATATATATATATATATATATATATATATTCTAATCTTGTGTGAAAGATTCTTGACCGCGACTGTACAGAGGGGAACAAGTTTTTCTCAACCAGAAGCAGTGCGACACCAGAACACTTAGACTGGCGCTATTCTGTCTGTCTGCAGGCGATTAGTAATTACTGTTGTTGGTGTGTTTGTGACTTCTGCATGATGGCTGGCCTTGGGGGTATCATTGCCATTTAAGGCTGTGACGCTGAGCAGTACTGGGCCTGTCATCATCATCATCATCATCATTATCAGATCATCATCATCATCAGTAACATAAGCCGCATATTTGCTTCTTTCATTCAACAAAACCTTTCGTATCAACAAAACTTCAAATGGTCTGTTTCCTTCTCAGTCCCCTCACTCAGTTACTGAGTAGCAGTCTTAATTATATGTGTGTGTGTGTGTGTGTGTGTGTGTGTGTGTGTGTGTGTGTGTGTGTGTGTGTGTGTGTGTGTGTGTGTGTGTGTGTGTGTGTGTGTGTGTGTGTGTGTGTGTGTGTGTGTGTGTGTGTGTGTGTGTGTGTGTGTGTGTGTGTGTGTGTGTGTGTGTGTGTGTGTGTGTGTGTGTGTGTGTGTGTGTGTGTGTGTGTGTGTGTGTGTGTGTGTGTGTGTGTGTGTGTGTGTGTGTGTGTGTGTGTGTGTGTGTGTGTGTGTGTGTGTGTGTGTGTGTGTGTGTGTGTGTGTGTGTGTGTGTGTGTGTGTGTGTGTGTGTGTGTGTGTGTGTGTGTGTGTGTGTGTGTGTGTGTGTGTGTGTGTGTGTGTGTGTGTGTGTGTGTGTGTGTGTGTGTGTGTGTGTGTGTGTGTGTGTGTGTGTGTGTGTGTGTGTGTGTGTGTGTGTGTGTGTGTGTGTGTGTGTGTGTGTGTGTGTGTGTGTGTGTGTGTGTGTGTGTGTGTGTGTGTGTGTGTGTGTGTGTGTGTGTGTGTGTGTGTGTGTGTGTGTGTGTGTGTGTGTGTGTGTGTGTGTGTGTGTGTGTGTGTGTGTGTGTGTGTGTGTGTGTGTGTGTGTGTGTGTGTGTGTGTGTGTGTGTGTGTGTGTGTGTGTGTGTGTGTGTGTGTGTGTTTCTCTATCTCCATCTCCAAATGAGAATTGTTAAGAGCCCTGAAACTTTACCCACACATTACATGGGTTCTCAGCTCGTTCACCTCCGTACTAAAATATGCTTTTTATTGTGTTGCCTACCCGTGCATATGAAACTTTCCCTCTTAAATACCTTAGGCTGTATTTATAAACTTTCCTGATCTTATGGCGTGTTTATCTATTCATCTTCTCTCATACAACTGCCAAATACTTCACAACTAAGCTCGATTGAACATTAAAGTGGAAAATATACGAAAAAAACAAAACGGTCTTTGATAATAGTTTACCGTTATGATAGTTTAACCTGCAAATTGGTTATTATCCTTTCTAAATACGACCCGAACTCCTCACACGTCGCCACAGCTGCTAAGTTTGATATTATGGTAAACGTAGGCTTCTTATTTTAAGGTTTCTTACTGCGGGTGTATAATTGCAGGTGTATACATCCACTTATAATAGAAGCCTGCACAGTATACACATAACCTGAATGATGCTATGTAGATTTTCCAGCAGTATTTGGGTTACCGGTATCAATGTTGGAAGCAAAATACCCTGGAGCTGGAAATAGACATTCATTTACCTAAATAAAGAAGGGAGCTACGAACAGTTTGCGACAAACATTTATCCCTTTACAAGAGATTGGGAGCTACGAACATTCTATGACAATTATATATCCATTACATAAGGTAGGGAGCCATCAACGACTTACTACAGCAAATTATATACGTCCATTTATTTGCATGCAACAGAAAGATGGGAGGGATGGTATACTCAGTTATATAAGGAAGGGGAGGCGGGACGAGCGGGAAAAAAAAATATAAGCGTAGGATCAAAGCAGCATCTGAAAGGGAAATCTGAGGAACAAAGGAGAGCAGGTGACGAGACTGACGCACCCCTCAACGCCCACAAACAAATTCTTGCCTTCCCTCCCTTCACCTGTAACCCCTTCTCTTCCATGACGTAGTTTTGTAGTTTATTCCTGTTTCCCCATGACGATTCTATTCACCTTATGGCATAGCTATGAAGGGATTACTGAAGACGAACTTTCTCCTATTCGAAAAGTTTCTCAATAGCTGAATATAAACGTCTGGTGGTTGTACTAAAAGGGTTTAAAAT
This sequence comes from Coenobita brevimanus, assembly GCF_032717465.1. Taxonomy (NCBI): domain Eukaryota; kingdom Metazoa; phylum Arthropoda; class Malacostraca; order Decapoda; family Coenobitidae; genus Coenobita; species Coenobita brevimanus. Next base: position 9,246,508 of record NC_137060.1, read on the forward strand.
CCATTGGCTGAGATTCACAGACTTACGATCTATTTCTTGTCGAAACTAAGATTTGTTTGTGAAAGGAAGAACAAGATATTTGGAAAGATTCTGTCCTCTCTTCGTACTTCCAGGAAAACACGAAACTCTTGGAGCAAACTCACGAGGAACTTTAATAACCAAGATTTATTTTTACAGGAAGAAGACGAGACATGGGAAGATTCTGCACTTTTTTTAACTGTCATTCCTATATATATATATATATATATATATATATATATATATATATATATATATATATATATATATATATATATATCTTACAAGAAACTCACAATTGATTTTCTGTCGTAACTAAACATATTTTTGCAAGATGAGCAAAGAACATGAATAAACTCTTCTTTTCTTATCCTTCCCGCTTAAACAAATCTTATCCCCTTCACTATGAGACTCTATTTTTTTTAATTCGTATTGTCTCCAGCCGACTTTATTCAGCATCTTAGAGAGCTCCAGTACTGAAGGAGTTTATCTCTAGACCGTTTTATTCAGCTAATTAGATCGTCCTTGTACTGAATGATATATTAACTCCGTAAAGATTATAATTTTCACTCAGTTTGTGTGTTTTGTTTCTCTGTTTTTCTATCTCTCTGCTAGCCACATTAGAGAAGAAGGACTGGATGAAATTGTATGTAATTTTGCATATAACTGAAGAACATCAGAGGAACAAGAGGTTAACACTGAAGGAAAAAAGTCTAAGATCAAAGTCGTGGTCATGCAAAACACGGAAGGGAGGGTGGGTGCTACCTCGCCTATTCGCTCCAACAGTGCTCTTTAAACCCTGAAATCTAAAAGTCTCCCCTAAACTAAAAAAGACGAAAAACAAAACTTGGAATTGCCCCAATAAGTTTAAAATGACGTCCTCCATCTAAAAGGGTTAAACTTACGAAAGGGAAATGTATGTGAATCCTGGATGGTCTGTTGGTCGAGTCTTTATAAACAGCAGCTCAGAACCTTCAAGGGACACTGGGCTCCTGATGTAAACAAATCTGACAGCTTAAAGGACGGTCTTGCTTATAGGACAGTACGTGGGAAAGGAGAGCAGCTTGATTACAGTGCGGGACAATCTAGCTTATGGTACGATATGTGTGCTCGTAGGGGAGGGGAGACAACGCTACTTATGGTACAGACTGCCAGGGAGACAGTCTGGGTTATGATGCAGTTGACGCAGTTAATTTTTGGACATGACTTTGTTAATGCAGAGCAAGCCAATTTCTCTCACTACGGTGTAAAGAAATTTCACCTCCCAACATAATTTAATTGCCCTGTTACCCGCCGAAACAACATAATGCCTTTCAAAGATATTCATTTTGCATCGTTTCTATATCAGCTGCCCTGAGTTACACTTGTAGATTAATGTCCATTAATTGTCTGAGTTAGCTTTACAATTCAAGTCAATAAATACATCCGCGTGAGCAAGAAAAAATAATCAAGGGTGTTATGTGTGTGGTCAGTGTTGTCTGTCTGTCTCAGAAAGTTTATGGACACGTTACTGGATGGAACTGAACCAAATTTGGAATAACGACTGGAGATCGTCAGATGAACATGTGATTAATTATTAACCAAGAAAAGTCATAAATCTTAGATCAATGGTAAGGTCAACGTAATTAGTTTTGATCAGACTTCTGGAAGGACAGAATGACAGGAAACGGTGTAGTGATTCTAATTTGAGATTAATCGATTTGAAGTAAAAATCACAAGACAAGGTAAAAAACTTAACTCTATAACTCACACAGGTTTCATTCGATTTGGATCAAACTCTGTGGAAGGGCTGAAGCTTGGCTGAGGGTGAAATTAATTAATTTTCAGAATAATACATCAAAGGTTCAGGTTACAGGGTAAGTCAACTTTCTTGATCCGACCTGAACCAAACTTTGTGGATGGGTTAAGGTCAGGTATGAAGTTAATGCAATTTTGAGAGCTACCAGTCAAAGGTCACGGGCACAAGGTAGGGTTAAAGTTTAGGCCTCGAGGCCCTTGCACACGGTCAGTTGGCGGCTGTCGTGTCCGAGCACGTCGTTCATCAGTTTGGAAGGATGCTTAGGAACCGACTTGTTAACAGTAAAAAGAAGTGGGGAACGTGCTTTAGTTCATCACACCTATATGATTATTTGTCAAAATTTTTGCATTATCATACTCCAAAACCACAGGTGTCTGCTGATGGTGGGGAAGGGCATATAAAACGATTGTATGGAGCATTTGTTCAAATCTCAGATTGCTTTTTCATGTTCCTTTATATTTTCGGGGTTCTGAACTCGTGAAGAAAGATTCCAACCAATCTAATCACTATTGTTTAGTTCTACAGGAGCACCTTGAATTCTGACATTGTTCCAATAAGGTACTCACAACTTCTCGCACCAGCTTAAAAACACACACCAATGATCGGAACTACTGCAATCGCTGCCTGTCCATTATCCTGATACAAAACTGTGATCTGATTGAACATTACGTCTGCTTATGATCCGTGTAGCTGGGTAGAAGGAAAGGAGGAAGTACAGACTGTGAGTGAAGAGGAAAAAAAAAAATAATGAAAAAAATACCGAAAGTCCAGCTTTGCTTTCCATTTTGAAGCAAGATGAAGAGCTTTAAAATGCTGAATACTACTAGTATCAAGGCGTGGTTAATAATAATAATAATAATAATAATAATAATAATAATAAAAATAAATGCTACTACCAGTACAACAACAACAACAACTACTACTAAACTTCTCTCCGGCATCCAGCATTCGCCCTGTCTCCCAGCAAGTCACAGTACAGTAGGGTACAGTAGAGGGCAGCGAGATAGGCTAGTAGATGTGTGGAGGGGGGGGGGGACGGAGAGTTGTGGGAAGAAGTAGGGTGGAGAATGAAGGCAGGGAATACAGCCTGTTTGAATTAATTGAGTTTTCAAGCTTGCCTCACTCAGGACAAGAGACAGAGTTATTTTTGCCTGGCTAATAAAACACCAGATTACGTGTCTAGGTTTTAGTTAGGTGATAACATGGAGTGGCTTGTTAAACAGACTTAGAGGTCTGCATTTCAGTGACGGTTGGTCTGATTTATTAATAAAAGTGGAGTGAAATAAAATTATTTCTGGAAACTAACATCCAAGTAACATACATCCACAAGACGTCATTATTTCCATTTATATCTCCGTATAGTGGAGTTACTGCGTGTGTGAGTATGTTAAACGCAGCTTTCGTTAACCCCATCAGCAGATGACATTATTCCTAGTCTGAATACAGCAGTCTTCAGGAAGCCACAATTAACTATAATAAGGTATCGTATCGTTGGGGTAAAACAATAATACAGGGAAAAGATAATATGGGCCGTGATCAAGAATGCCTGGGCACATGACACTTCTATTTACACCTCTGACCTCAGCATTCTTGGCTCTTGACAGCAAATCACACGTCACTGACATCCTTACTACGACCCTGACATCAGTGGCAAAGTGATACAGACACTCGAGTAGCGTCAATAACAAATGAAGAGAGTGTGAAGGCCAGCCAGGGACCTCATTTTTATACCGTGAGCACTTTGATGACAGGTTTCTTATGCTTTCTTCTTGCTTCTGTTTCCTAGCAGGGCCATCTATAATTTGGGGTATGTTTAGAATGATGGTGGTGGTGATGATGATGATGATGAAGACAAAGCATATTTCTCTCTCTCTCTCTCTCTCTCTCTTAGCCTAGCCACCCCTGACAATCGAATCTACCAGAGGAAACGCCACTACACAAACACATACACAAACACAGGGACAGTTCATTTCCTCCATTCCCATTCCTTACCGTCTCTCCATTCCCATCTGACTCCATCCCCCACCTACCCTAGCCATCCCTGGCAACCCAATCCACCAGAGAAGGACACAGGAGAGACAGACACAGACAGGGACGTGTAAACAGACACCCCTTTCATTTCTCCCTCTTAATTATCTTTTACGCATCTTTATTTTATCATCTGAATCCATCTCTCACTTATCCTAGTCACCCCTGGCAACCCAATCCGCCAGAGAAGGACAGAGACACAGACACAGAGGCTAATTTCACGGCGACAGGCATAACTACAAGCAGAGAGAAGGGGAAGAGAGGAGAATAAAAAGGACATTCTGCTAGGAGGAGTGATGCAAATTACTGGGAGACATGCAATGGTGGAGTTGATGGGGTGAGATGAGATGGGATGAGATGACTTGGGATGGGATGGGATGAGACAGAGGAATAGATACTGTGGAGAGAGAGAGAGAGAGAGAGAGAGAGAGAGAGAGAGAGAGAGACAGACAGACAGACAGACAGACAGACAGACAGACAGAGACAGAATCATGGGAACAAAATGCCTTACACAATCTACTACCGTGGGTCTCCTTGATGTCATGCACTGTCTTTTGAAACACAGAAATGCGACTCACTATGACGGCCATTACTTGATACTGTGCCTAGAAATGAGTTTAATCTGATAAGCGGTGCACCTCCAAAGGGATCTGTCCTAATTGTAATACAGTCTTCTGGTGGTAGCGACAGCAAAACCAACTTAATCAGATGTGGTCACGGAGGACGACGCTATTCCCAAAGTTTAATTTTGAACCTCGACCTTAATCTTTGATCGATCTGAAAAAAAAAAAAAAAAATCGAGTATTTCTTCCCATCCAGTCACACAATATATCCCGCCACACAATATATCCGTCAGATTTGATCAGAATAGGATTAAGCATTAATGAGATTATGCTGCAGCTTGAACTTTGACCTTGATCCGTGACTTTGACGTCTATTCGATGTATCACAATCGAATCACTTCTTCCCAGACGCACACACACTGTACCGGTGTGTGCCAGTTATGATCCAAATACAGACACCTGTTAATATTTATAGAATGCATAAATTCATACCGGTACAAAGAAACGGACTCGATCGCAAGAGCTGACTTACTTCTGCACCGTTATAGGTTATCACTGTAACGAAGCTGTCGATGCAGACTTTTTAACCTCCTTAGTTCGAAGGATCTCTCGGGCGTTGATTAAAACAATCTGTTAATAAAACAAATTTAATTTTTGGCCCGTTTTGAGATCAGTATATTCGGTACACCTCAGCTTTCAGATATAAGAACCCAAAACAGTTAATGAAAATTCCAAGTGGGCAGTGAACACAGCACGTTTGCCTCTGTACAGTAATAATTGTCAAGAGGTTCATCAGCTCTTTTCTGAACCGGACACTTTCTTTTATTCGCTGCTACCAAATTTGCTCTAACTTATAATACCGTCTTGCAGAAAAGAGGACAATGAAGGCCTTATATTAAACCCACCAGATCTAAAACTCTCTTCTGAGCTAATAGAAGCATCAGGATAACAAGAGAAAATAACATACAGTATTGGACTGAAAGAGTTATCAATTAGTAAAGGAAAAAAAAAATATTGTTGTGCCCCTTTAGTACCATGACGTCTGTACATTAGTGCCACCAAAAGAGGAAATTTAATCAGCTCATGAGTGACTCGTGGAGGGGTATCTGGGAGTGACGAGATTTAATTTGTGTTTGTTTTCGATCTAGGAGCTTCATGTCACTCAAATCCACTCACGGAAACTCAAAACATCATAGGGACAATATACAGCTATATCTCGACGTATTTTTCTATTTTAAGTTACGAATCAACCCTGGATAGAACCTCCCCCCCCCTCTCCCAGCTAAAGGGGTTCCATATAAAATCCTTTAAATAAGTCAGGAGTGGTGCCGATTTTTTTTTTGTCATTATATTCACTTTAATCCCTTCAACCTGATGAAGTATTTTTCTTTTTTTTTTAATATTTTTTTGCTGTCTCCAGACAGTTTTACTCAACTTTGGGGAAACGTTTTGGACTAACTTTACAGTGGTTACGTATACCCTTCATTTACCTCTTCACTACAACAGATCTCCCCAAAAGCTGAAAAACACTGTCTGGAGGTTGTAAAAGTGAGCAAAACATAAAATCGGATTTTAGTGTTAAGGAAATCTCTCCCCCGCAAAAAATGACACCGTATCCTTTTAGTGAAATGCTGGGGTACATAAAACACAGGGAGTACAGAGCATGTCACGGGCTAATTCGTGCATCGTGTAGAGAGGAAGAAGCCAGTCAGGTTACACGACACAGTACAGCCACAAAAAGGTCAGCAAAAACAGCAACGGGGGAAGAAGTGGCGTAAGTTTACTGGTGACGTCACGTGAGGCTGCCGGGCGTACGAGCACACTAATTACCAACAGGCCTCCATGCGCTCACATTCACAATCTTATCTCTGTTCAGAAAGTGGTTGTCATAATTTTATCTATTTCTGGCTAGCTCATGCTACCTTATTGTTGGTCACATTTTTTTGTTTGGTTTCTTGATTAATTGTGGCAGACACTTCTACCCTTCTGAATGAACTGATTCTGACCAAACTTGGACACAATGACCAGCCTATGACCTAGTTGTGTCAGCAAGGTTTTGGTCGCTAGGCAACTACTAGTTGCCTAGCAACGGCCGAAAACCTCTTTTTTCGTCTTTTCACGTTTTGAGCTGTATAAGCATTACTAATGGGCACAGAAAGCTCTGACTTCTTTACGCATAACCTTGGGGTCATTTCCTATCGGAAGTGTACCATCCATCTTCCCCCTCTCTCCTCAAGTTTTCGAGTGGCAACCCCTCAGTGTCCCTATCAACCAGTACTGATTTTCAAAAATGTCCCCCAAGCTCTCCAGCAGCACGATGAAATTGAATGAGAGTTTGCTTGCTTATAGACATTGACTAGTACCACAACTTTCTATCGTACAGCTATGTGCTACATTGACCAGGTCAGGGGTCAAAGGTCATCAAATGCGAAAATGGTGAAAATAGCTAAAATCACGGCTATGCTCGCATGAAATGCTAAAGCTCCGAAGATTATTAAGCCAGGGCCATGATTCTTGAATGCAATGTTGCCCTGGAGAACATCAATATAAAAATGACAGTTAGTGTCGAAACTCACTTCCAGTCGTTGGCAGCGTCATCTACAGTTTGTACCTCGGGTGGGCCAAGGCTTGGTCCTCTTAGAGAAGGCCATCGTCGCCTACCGGCTTGTATCTAAAACTCGAGATAAATGAATAACTTCTGAAAGATTACGCTCCTCAAATTCATACTTCATATATCCAGACGAATTTATTTAGTTCAGGTGATGAGAGAGAGAGAGAGAGAGAGGGTAAGTATGTTTCCCTCCTTTGAAGATTACGGGTCCGAGACTAGGCAATCAAGGTCCAGAACACTGAAAGGGAGGAGATCGACCTGCGTCCCCGGTAGCGTCTTGCATAAAAAAAATGATAAAACAAAAATCCTAAGCTGTGGTTTATTCTGACCTGATACCTCTACCCCTGGTCGTGAAGAAATTAAAAAAAGAAAAGGAAAAGAAAGGAAGGAGAGGAAAAGAAAAAACAAACAAACCTTTCCATATAATATTAATTTTCTTATCTAAGGCAACATCGTATACACGTATAGATAAGTACCGTGTGTTTACTTGTTTTCATGATTAGTCTGAGTTTACTTTATTAATTTACTGAAATCTGTGTGTGTGTGTGTGTGTGTGTGTGTGTGTGTGTGTGTGTGTGTGTGTGTGTGTGTGTGTGTGTGTGTGTGTGTGTGTGTGTGTGTGTGTGTGTGTGTGTGTGTGTGTGTGTGTGTGTGTGTGTGTGTGTGTGTGTGTGTGTGTGTGTGTGTGTGTGTGTGTGTGTGTGTGTGTGTGTGTGTGTGTGTGTGTGTGTGTGTGTGTGTGTGTGTGTGTGTGTGTGTGTGTGTGTGTGTGTGTGTGTGTGTGTGTGTGTGTGTGTGTGTGTGTGTGTGTGTGTGTGTGTGTGTGTGTGTGTGTGTGTGTAGCCACTCAGCTGTTCCTAGTTAGTACAGTATTATGAAGCATGCTGACTGCTTAATAACTGCATCTGCTCAAGCAATCACCAATGGCCTGGGTGGCAAGTTGAATGGCCAGATGTTTGTGATGCTGCTGCTGCTGCTGCTGATGCCTGTTTTGTATTTTTTCACAGGTTCATAATTGTCCAAGCAGGCTTTTAACATTCAACCCGAGGACATTATTAATATTTCATCCTTCTTGCTTCCAGATTTTTTTATTTTTTATTATGGGGATACACAAGTAGAGAAGGAATGATGAAAGTAATGTAACACCATCATCTTGATAAGTCTCACTGAAATCATATTAACTCTTCGGAAACTGGTAATAATAAAATAACAGACCTAAACGCCTTCGTGATAAAAGTGTTGAGGCATCACCCTGGCCTGCTTGCTGTGTGACCAAACAGGCTCTTGTCAGACACGGCTCTGTGGCTCGCTTCAGGAATGTTAACATGTACACTTTGCAGGAGCTTTTGAAGTGCCTCGTGGAGTGCGTCATGAGAAAGTGTCCGTATTCCCCCCCTCCCTCTCTCTCTCTCTCATTTAGTGATAGGTGTGGACGCTGACCATCCATTTACTCTATGTAGTGCTGCTCTTGAGTGACTGACCTTTCCGCTCTCCTTCTTTTATTACTTCCTTCCAATTCTGTCTTTCTATCCTTCATTCTCTCCTCTTCCTTCTGTCTACAGGTGACTCTACACTGAGTGGCAAGCCAAATAGTTTCCTGTACACCAGGAAACCATTTACTACGCTGGGTGGTAACCATGTAACCAAATTATGGCGCCTGGTGGTTTAGTGGGTAATTAAGGCTCTCCAATCGGATTGAGCCGGTGCAGGTTTATATCCAAGGGATGGTTGGGGTTTATTGCTCACGTAATGCCACTCAGGGATTAGTGAGGCCGGTCACTCTCATCTTAAATGTCGGGACCAACTTGCCTAGCCCCGGGCTCTTACGCTTCTCATGGGGCAACACAGAATTAGATGATGAATGAATGAAATATACATACATATATATATATATATATATATATATATATATATATATATATATATATATATATATATATATATATACACACACACACACACACATATATCATCATCATCAGCCGTTTGAGTATCCACTGCAGGACCGGCCTATCTCGACCGAAGTCGGGACGATACAGCCAATGTATCTCCACCAAGTGGCTTAGGCTGTCTGGTAGAGATTGTATGTAGGGTGAGAAGTGCTTGTTAGTGTAATTGTAGTGTTGGAGTGGCTTTAGATGTGTGTGTAGTCTGTGAACCAAGTGTAATTGGCCCGCGCAAGCCGACTGGGTGCAAGCATACTTTATAGCAAGCGACACTGGTTCAACCACAGCACCCCTGGTGTCAGCCAATGCATATATATATATATATATATATATATATATATATATATATATATATATATATATATATATATATATATAGATAGATAGATATATATATTACCTTTTCGAGGAGGAGAGTCTGGTAACCATCTCACATGATGCCTTCATACTGACACGGGAGCACCGAAAGTATCCAAGTAAAATGCCATAGTCCATGATGGCGCCTAATAGTGGCGGGGTGCAAGGAGGCAACCGTCACGAATCAAACAATGTATCAACACAGCACCAGAGCGATTCCAACGCGCCTAAAGACTGTGGCAGTGAAGTGAAGATCCCTGTAATGCCTGATGACACCCACTTTTCTCAAACTGTTTCAGGCAAGACGAAGTTCATATATGGTTTGTAGTGCACTACCTACCAAGCTAATAATTTCGTTGTGCTGTTAAAAATTAGCACTTGCTGCATTCAGATTTACATTATTTTGTGTAGTTTTCAAAATCTCTCTCTGGACGCTCCAAACACAGCAGAGTGTTAAAAGTTTAGTCCCAGCTCTTACCATAGTGCGTGAGTGTGGTCGCCATTAGTGATGAGTCAAACTGCGTTACTGAGCAGCGACACAGTGGCGCGTCATACCAAGGATATTCTCACGAACCCGAGGAAATTCCTTACGCACAATTTTTTGAATTAACGTAAGCCGACATAATAATTACGAGAAATCGAGTTTTTCTTTATTCAGTAACTGCTGTTTCCTGAGGGTAATTTATTATTTTTAGTGGTTCTGGAACAGAAGACTTTTATTTTGGAAAGATCCAGTGTTCATTTCATCTTAAGCCAAATCCATTTGTTTAAAGAGACAACCTACCAGTGTGTATATTAAGTCTTCAAGTCTTCAGGGGTTGAGATAGCGCTTGTCATTAAATTCTAGCTAAAGCCATGGCATTAAATTCTAGCTACAGCCATACGATTACCAGTAGAGTACGCTTTGTAAGCGCGTGACAAGAGAGCGAGCGCGCCATGTTATCCCATTTTCCCCTCTGATATGCAGCGTTACGACGGAAGATCTTTTTTGATTTCGTAATTGAGACGTTCACCGATTAGAGCCGAACACTCCCTTGGAAAACTGAAGATTCCGTTGGGATCCTACACCTTTGTGGGTAAGTTTTTGGTTGATAAAATTTATCGAATGAATGTATCACATGCAGAAAGAATTTCAGCTCTGCTTCATATAGGAGTAAAGTTACTGGCTTCTGCTTAGCGTGACGGTCTGGTCAGGCCGGGCCGCTCATTTCCAAACTAAACTGAGAGTAAACATTGCTCTTTCGCTTCGTTCGCTCACTCGTAATAACTGTAGAGCAGTATGATGTCAGAGTATGAAATGGAGAAAGGGCATACGGTGACATACGTCCCAATATGTATTTTGTACACTTGGCTTAACTGGAAAGAAATTTATGCGTGACTGATAATGGCAACAGTTGATACTCAGTCGCCTCTGAAGGAATGTAATGCTCATGAGTTAATGTACAGGCGGCATCAGAAGTCCTATCACCTGTCCTGCCTTTCTTTCCATTCACTTTACAGATAAGTGTGGTGAATCCGCAGCAACCGACACTGATAACTTCATTTGGCCAGGACTGATAACTTCCTTTGGCCGACACTGATAACTTCATTTGGCCGACACTGATAACTTCATTTGGCCGACACTGATAACTTCATTTGGCCAACATTGATAGCTTCATTTGGCCAACACTAATAACTTCATTTGGCCGACACTCATAACTTAATTTGGCCAACACTGATCACTTCATTTGGCAGACACTGATAACTTCATTTGGCCTACACTCATAACTTCATTTGGACGAAACTAAGAACCTCATTTGGCCGACACTGATAACTTCATTTGGCCACAGATCCATGTCATGCACATCGTCTGCTGCTGGTCCCATTCACTGATTTTCAAAGTTAGTGGAGAGAGAGAGAGAGAGAGAGAGAGAGAGAGAGAGAGAGAGAGAGAGAGAGAGAGAGGGAGAGAGAGGCGATAGTACTGCTGATGCTGACTACAAGCAAAATGACGACATGAAATCTACACACAGACACAGTAATCATGTTGCTTCTACAGGCAGCTCAGTCCTTGGATCACAGGTTATTAATTTTAAAAGTGACTTGGGAGACTTCGTAACACCTCTACATGACCGATTTACTCTGCACATAACACCTCTGTATCCTCTTGTATTATACTGATGCAAACTGTGTTGATATTACAGTGATATAAACAGAGTACAAAGAAATGTTTAAGTGTATTACGGAGCCTCCCAAGCCAACGAGATTACTGAGCAGTATTCTCACGGGTGTAGGAAGCCTTAACCCCTCCAGTACGAGTAAGTCTGGATCAATTTGAACTAGACGATTTTTTTTCTCAACTTACAAAAAATCTGGATTCGTGACGAGGAAAGTTACGGCTTGAATTAATCCCCAAGGTTCAAAAAATCCCTCCTCATGAACAAAAAATCGTCTGGAGATTGCAACATTAAGATGAGATTTTCGTCACTGGATTTTTTTCTAATGGAAGGAAGATGGAACCAAAGACTAGGAGACTGCAAATCGTTCACTTGGTAAATAAAACAAAATAAAAGGATATAAGATAACACTACTACTACTACTACTGCTACTAAAAATAATAATAATAATGATAATGATAATAATAATAAATAAATGAGCCAAATTAAAGATCCGTTCATTTCGAGATGCTTGGCCACACTGCGCTTAAAAGGCTGGAGGACATAGGCAGAAGGAAATACAGAAAAAGTGAGAGTTCCAGAACGAAGAGGGTAACACTCAGGCTCCAATGATTCACTTTCAGCGAAATGAAAATAATCTGACTTTATCTGGGATCGAATTCTAGAGCTATCCCGAGCATGAGAAGGTTAATGGTGTTAGTAATAATTGCTCCTCATCAGATAAATAAAATCGTCTGGTTTTAGTTGGAAACTTGGAATGGGATACTTAAGATGTTCCATCCATTCTATAGGAAAACATCTGTTTGTCAGTCTGTCTGTCTGTCTACTGCCTGACATCGCAGCTGTCAGGGGCGGCCTTGCATTTCTATCCTTGCTGAGTAACGACTCCTCCTTCCAAGACACACCATCCTTCATTTCATGCTCTCCTAGCTTGTTTCTCCATCTTGTTCTTGGTCTCCTCCTCCTCCCCCCATCCACCTCACTCTCACACGCTTTCCTGCTCCGTCTCTCACTTTCCATTCACTCCAGATGGCCAAACCACATCAGAGTGTTTGTTTTTACTTTTCCTACAACATCAACTATAACATCACATTCTCCAAGAATCCCTTCATTAAGTAGGCTATTCAAACTCTGGTGAAGACTTACTTGTATTTACTTAGTTTCTTTGTTTGTTTGTTTTTTTTCCTTTTTTTACCAAACTTTTTTCATTATGCTGTCATTCATTTTTTAATTCACCAATTCACCTCAAGCTTGGTTTAGCTGTTCGTAAGGCAAATATCTCCGACACGTTTTTCAAAATTTTAACAATACAAACAAATTCTGGGATTCAGTGTTCTTGAATGTTCATTACCCATCATGGCAACTTGCATAGACATGTGTTATTGCATTGTAACTGTGTGATCACCCTGTATTCCCTTGGGAATGCTTGCAGTCTTTAATCTGTCCATCTATTCTTCCACCTCACTCCCCGGGCACTTACGCGGCAACCCAGATTAGATTAGGCTTCGCAACCTTCGCTTCTTTTCTAAGCGCTCCAAAATGCTTGAATTAATCGGCCTTGGTCACTTAATGAGGGTTCTCCATGCTGCTCGATTTGTAGTAGCCTCTCCATTCTGCCCCTTAGCCCTTAGGTCACACTATACAGTGTGACCCCACTCCAAATAATTTCCAGTCTACCTCTCAACACTCCACTTTCAACGCTCACAACCCTCACCCACCACACCCAGTTGTCATCCCTCATCCTTTCCACATGCCCAAATCATCTCAATCTACCCCTTCTCATCACTAGTTTTCACTTGCATCCCTAACCCCCCTCCCGTCTGTTATTCAAGGACACACTACACATACCTATGATCATTCTCATCTCCATACATTTGAGCCTACGAATGTAGGAATATCCTTCTCCACTACTGCCTAAGTTTCACTACAATACAGCATTAAGCTCCTAAAACATGCTGCATACAAGGACCCCTTAGCACGGCAGGAGAGCCCTCTCAATGTCAGGAGGGGCAACAATTCCCTAAACTTCTTCTAACCACTCCTTACTCTTGCTACCGAGCTTGCGTCAGCCCCACCTCCAGCACATCATGCCCTCCAAATAACTCCTTCACACACTCAAGAGACTCTTCAGCAAATTTAATCCTTTCCCGCCTCTCTGCTTCTTTATGCTTTCCTTTACATACCGCACACTCAAAGTCAGCATTATTTTGCAGCCTATCTCTAATACCACTACATCTCGTATGCACCCACTTATCACCATAGCCCAACTATGGTGATAAGTGGGTGCTTTGCATATCACAAACATAGCACAGAATGGAGTTATTACCACACCCTGATGGCAAACTGCATACGTCCACTCTCGCTCTGCTTTGACAGTACCTCCATCTGCCCTGGATATCATTACTTTATTTCTAACGTAAAAGAGGATATCAACGCTCTGTATGAAGAAATAAATTAGTAAGGAAGAGGCGCTCGAGCCTCCCATGGTGACGAGAATACAATCCTTGGTCCCAGGACAGTAGTAAACATTTGGGTATTCCTGACAATCAACCATATCCTTAAACAAAATATAGAAAGGGAAAGAAGAAAATTAACCTGACACTAAGATTTACGATGGGGCGTTTGTGTTAACCACATGAAGATCATTTCAGTTAATGGCCAAGTACGTTCAAACTGAAGGAATGATTTGAACAGTGACCAAAAAGTCTCATTCCTACTACGTAACTATGGCTCATCAAATTCATGCAACCACGATTTAGATTTCAGGCTGTGATAGTGGCCCAGTTCCGTTAGGTTAAAACGAGCATATCACTGACAGTCTAGACAGCCAAGCAGGTGCGACCTTATATAGTTCTTGAGCTTAGGTTGCGTGTAAGAATAAATGTTAACCCCTTGTATCAGGTGACGTATATTCTCAGTTTATTATTGCTGTCACCAAACGATTTATTCATTTTAGGAGAGGCTTTTTGTAGTGCAAGGATCAGTTCGGAAAGTCTCTCTCTCTCCCTCTGAATCAGGTGACATATTCCATTGATTAAATCTTGCTACCTAAGGGCGATTTTATTCTTGAGGCTTTTCTTCTTATTCTTTTATTTTTATTTTTATTTTAGCGAAGGAGGGGTCAGTCGAAGCTTTACGTCTCCTTCTTCCCCTTCTCTACTTCGAAAAGTCTCTCCCAAAATGAATAAAATCTTTGGGGGATCGCAAGAATGAAATAAAACGCAATCAGTTGAAAAAAGTCCTCAGTTTTTAGCACCCAAACACTCCACAACCAGAGTGAATAATAAAGAAACACATTTAAAAGAAAGATGGAAATGACACTTAACAAAATGATGTGCATAGCTCCCTGCAATGGAGACTAGTTGTGTTTGTTCTAAAAATTTGTTAATGAAGTCCCCCCTATGTGTACTTCCTCAGAGCTCTGACTATCGCCTTTTCGTGTCGCAATTTTAGTTTCTCCTTCAGTGATAAAAAGGAATAATAATAATAATAATAATAATAATAATAATAATAATAATAATGATGATGATAATGAAAATAATAACAATAATCATCACCATCATCATCATCATCAACATAGGAAAAGGAGTGGGTAGAATGCAGAAATAAGGTCAGAAAAAAGTATGAGAGATATCAAAAGAGTAGTAGTAATAACAATAACTACATCAGATAGGTAATCATTTGACACCCTGATAACAAAGTGATTTTTTGATGAATATTAATACAATACAACTCTGGGATGGGAAAGGAAGTCCGGATGATGATGATGATGATGATGATGATGATGGTGATATAAAGTAAAGCCGCCTACTTTGTTAAATAGTTTTGTGTCTTTAATAAATCTATAAGTGTGTGTGTGTGTGTGTGTGTGTGTGTGTGTGTGTGTGTGTGTGTGTGTGTGTGTGTGTGTGTGTGTGTGTGTGTGTGTGTGTGTGTGTGTGTGTGTGTGTGTGTGTGTGTGTGTGTGTGTGTGTGTGTGTGTGTGTGTGTGATTACTGTTAACGTAAGTATGTATCAGTATTTCTGTCTGACTGTCTGTCTGTCTGTCTGTCTCTCTCTCTCTCTCTCTCTCTCTCTCTCTCTCTCTCTCTCTCTCTCCTTTTTTGTTTTGTAATTTTGAGGGTGTTTGGTTTAACAAGTTTATCAGCTTGTGAAGGAAAAAAATTACATCTAGTCAATTTTTTCCTGTTTTGTGTATTTTGACTGTCTGCCAATAAACTGTGTGTGTGTGTGTGTGTGTGTGTGTGTGTGTGTGTGTGTGTGTGTGTGTGTGTGTGTGTGTGTGTGTGTGTGTGTAGGGTAGTGTAGTGTCAGGTGGTGTAGGTGTTGGCACTGACTGGCACCACACACGTCACAAGTCACCCTCACGCAAGGACACACACACACACACACACACACACACACACACACACACACACACACACACACACACACACACACACACACACACACACACACACACACACACACACACACACACACACACACACACACACACACACACACACACACACACACACAAAACCAGTCTCTATTTTCTAACTGACTATATCAAGGCCACTTTCTAGCATACCGTCTACAGTCAGATCCAAAAGTCCGTCTACTGTTTCACTGCATTTACTCTACACTTACAGTATGTCAGTCACTTTCAAACATCATATCAAAGGGACTCATCTATGGGCAGGGGAATATATCTAGGTACTCTCAGCGTAAGAGTATTAGTCAGCAAAGAGAAGTGAGATGAAGAGTGAACGAAAATCTTAAGTAACTTTTTGTCATCAATTGTACTCTACGTCAATCAAGATCTGCATACATAGGTTTATTTCTACATACCAGTTTACAAGTCAGACATTCTTACAAAAATTTATTACACTACAAGTATATTCTCTCTCTCTCTCTCTCTCTCTCACACACACACACACACACACACACACACACACACACACACACACACACACAAAGATCACGTCATGGATAAAGCCAGACATCCTCACACGTACCTCCACTGATAAGCATACCTAATGAAAAATAATTCTTATGTACAGTTGCTGTCAGTCATCATTTTATACTCTAAGGTTCTGACCCCATTAACCCCTCCAACCTCATAAACGTTTCTTCTTTTTCTTACTACCAAACGTTTTTATTGAGCACAGGCAGGGCCGGATTTACCTACTTGTGGGCCCCAGGCCATGGCCCACCGGTTGAAGACACTGCGGTCCTATACTTACTGTACAGGGGTCCCTTACTCCGGGCCCTATACTCATTGTACAGAGGCCCTTATGGTTGTGAGTATATTATATAATGAACTACTCGGTGTACACTTGAAGCAAGGTTATACGCTGGCACACTGCGCGACAAATTAGTATCAGTGGACCCCCAGATACCGGTGGGCCCTAGGCCAATGGCCTACTTGGCCTATTGGTAAATCCGGCCCTGAGCAGAGAAGAGTCTTTTCGAACAGGAGGCGTTGCTCAAATGTATTATATTTCCATACTATATTAGTGGTCTCTCCTTAGTAAAACATAATTATCTGGAGGCAGCAAGAATAAAATGATGTCAGGCGTCATCGCAGTGAAGGCCTTAAAACAAGATCCTTAGCAGCTTAATAGTAACTGAAGTTTACATTTCATTGGGTCCTGATACTGTTTCGTTATGTAAAGGTTCTATTGACCGAAACAGTTTCTCACAAAGAGTAAAAATGTAACAGCTTCTCTTACATACCATTAGGTTCTCCCAGCCAGTCAGCAGTCTGAACATCTTCAGAAAAAGGGGTCTTTCCAAAATTGAATGACAGTCCTCTGGAGATGGCAAGAATAAATATAACTTTTGAAAGGGTTAATGGTGACTGTTTCTAACCCCCTCAGTACGAGACGGTTTTCCTACTCTGAATGAAATTTGCAGACACAGTTACCTAAAACAGTAAAGTCATCGGACTAATTTGGTTAAAAGCTCGTCAACGTTCAATGCACAACACAGTTTTCACTACAAACAACTTCCTTTAACCATGTTAGTACGATGATGTTTTCACTTTATTACTGCAACCTTCAAAGTTCCTCATTCAGCTTCTGAGATTTTTTTTTTTGATGAATAGGAGGGCTCAGTTATGGTTTCATTAACGCGTTCACTAGGGTGGTATAGTTCTTTCAATAGTTACATTAAATCGTCTGTTCAATACCCATTAAAAAAAAAAAAGACGTAATTCTACTAACGTTTTTGTCGCTAAACTGTCTTCACGAACAACACGTGTTAAGTGCTTCTGGAAAGATATTCAGCAATGAATCATCCGGCAGAGGAAAGAAGAAAACTTAAAAGATGTTACGGCTCTGATAACTCTGATAATAAAGGTTATATATATATATATATATATATATATATATATATATATATATATATATATATATATATATATATATATATATATATATATATATATATATATATATATATATATATATATATATATATATATATATATATATATATAAACTAAAAACATCTCTCCTTATCTCTATAGACTCGCCTGGTTGTCGAAAGAATAAAATATGAAAAACCCTCACGTACTAAAGGGGATATTTCAACTATTAAGAAAAAAACATATCGGAAAATAAACTACGGTAGCTATCAAAAACGTTCCATCTCAGTGTTCCTACCAAGGATGGTGCAAGCCTCCTTAGATAAAGATGGATATAAAACCACATTTCCGGATGCCACGACTTTGACATTTCTAAGGTTAAGCTTTAGGTAAAAAAAAAAAAAAAAAATCTGCAGACAGTGACTGCATATACAAGAGATGTGAAGAAGTGTACAGTATATGACGTTTCAGGGAAACAGATGAAAAGTACATCTACCCACTCAACAACAAAACTGGACCTCAGGGAACAATGCCAACACTCGTTATCATCAATGTATATTAGCTGCGACACTGACAGACCGGGATTGCAGTAGCCAACTTGGTCTCCAGCCAGGTTGCACAGAGGGTGGCGGATGGTTTTTGTAACAATCTGTGGAGGACCGTGACGGAGACCTGAGCACATTATTTACGGCTTAGTAGTCTTATTTTGTGGGTGGCGGTGACAGGCGGCAGGCGCGTCAGATCAGACTCGACGGGGGCGTGTGTGTGTGGGAGGAAGGGGTGAGTGGGGGAAGAGAGAGGGAGGGGAGAGTGAAAGCTAAGAAGGGGGAAGGGAGGAGGAGAGAACTGATAGAATTAGCCGTGAAGGAAGACTTGAGAGAATGAAGTTAAGGTAACTGAGATAATGGGTGTGTGAGTGGGTTGGTTGGAAAGTGCCGAGCGCAAGGAGAGACAGAAGACAAAATTAGACTGGGGTAAATGAAGGAAAGACCTAAGTCACGATGGTTGAAAGGCAGGGCATAAACCTTGTAATTTCCATGTGTCCTGAATCTGGGTTCGAAACATAATCAGTAGCGGATGTTTGGGGAATCGGAAAGAAAGTATCAGGAAAAAAAGTAACAGTCAAAAAGTAACAACTTTTCCTAGGTTAGGTCAGGTTAGATTAGGTAAGTTAGGTTAGGTTAGGTTAGATTAGGTCAGGTTAGGTTAGATTAGGTTAGGTTAGGTTAGATTAGCTCTTTCCCTTACGTTTTTTACTGTTACTTTTTTTCCTGATACTATCTTTCCGGGAATCGGATGTTTGAAGTGGTTACTAATAGTATGCCCTTGAGAATTGTTGGATATATCTGCCCTCTGTTCGCACAAGTGGCATACAGCATGGCCAGTTCAACTCTGATTTCACATTCACCAATCTAATGTCTGACATGTATCTGGTCATTATAGGATTAGGTAAATCCCTTCAATGCAGAGACATAATTTTCGTTTATTCTTTCTACACCTAGACTACTGTAGTCGATTCAGCCTAGGAGAGGTTTTTCGTACGGAAGGTATTTAGGGATTTTTTTTCTATCTAAATCTATTTAAAAAATATCTCTTAAGCCGAATCTAATATGTCTGGAGATAGCAAGAACATAATTGACAAGATGTCTCCGTACTGATGGAGGGTAGGTCCGGTAGTATACAGTGGACCTCAGAATGGTACACAGTGGATACAGGTGAGACAATGGCAGTTTGTGAATGTTAAGGTACAATTCTGATGCAAGAAACCTAGAAAACTAAAGATGTATTCAGTGAAGAGGGAGTCGGGGTGGCGTGAGCATGAAAAGAAAGGAGTAAGACTGAATGGTGAAGGAGGGAGATTGAAGGAAAAGATAAAAGACGATGAAAAATAGAGAGAACAAAAGAAAGAGAGAATACAGCGAACGAATCAGATCAAACAGAAACGATGAGTGAACAGATAAATAGTACATGAAGGTAGATGGACTGTCTGAAAGTAGGGAGACAGTGTATGAAAGCAGAGGGACAGTGTGCGGAGGTAGATGGACAATGTATAAAGATAGAGAGACACTGTATGACAATAAAGAAGCAGTGTATGACGGTAGAGGGACAGTGTATGACAGTATGGGGACAGTATGAAAATGCATGAAATAAAGAGACAATAAAGTATGGACTGGATAAATTTTATACTCACATACGTCGACCCAGATACTGCACAGCTAATTACCTGAAACCAAGGAATCAGTATTAGACCAGACGGCATTATTTAGTTACACATTAACTATTGGACTAAAGTAATATGTGAATAAAGCCGAATAGAAATCAGCTTACATCTTCTATTTTGGTGTTCATGGGTCTTAATGCTACTCTAATTTATCTAGCACTAAGCTATCAATTTATTATCTTCTTTCCAAATTTGTTCGTCTAAGCTTCCTCATATACTAATACATTAGTAGGTGCGAATAGTAATACATTGTGGCGGAAAGCAGAGCAGTCATCACAAGTAAATTCGGTGTTCTTTTTCATCCGAAGGAACTGGGCCACCCCCATAGCTTAAATACTAAGTTGTGGTTGCATAGAACTGGATGAGCCTTAGTTATGAGATAGATTTGAGTCTTCTTGGTTACTATTCAAATCATCCCTCCAATCTGGTCATACATGTACATCAAAAGTACATTGTAAAAACTCAAGCTAGAAGGCGTTACGGATCTTCATCAGGTTAGAACAAACGCGGTACAGTATCACTCCCATCGTGCAGTCCGTGTCGCAAGCTCTCACACAAGAGATTTATCCACACCGGGAAGTGAGTGCATTAAGTGTGAAGGAAACACAGGAAGCAGCTTAGGTTCATTATCGCTTTCACCTTTCAGACACAGCAAAGCCCATCCAAAGTGGAACTGTTAACATACCTTGAAAGTTTAATACTGATAAGGTATCAACATGCCGTTCGTTTCAGTATACAATATGTATTGCCTAGCCCCGGGCTCCTACTCTCCTCATGGGGCAACGTAGGATTGGATGATGGATGGATGGATGATCATTTCTCAAAGCTCTCATTTCACTGACTGTATTTGTATTTTTTATCAAAGACCTGAGTTGTACTTTTAGAGTCCCCTCATCCGCTGGTAAGTTCACTCGTCACTTCTCAGCTGTTTCACCACATAATTTTACTTCGTTTTTCACCATATGCAGCGCTGATTAGTAAGGTCAAGTAAATGTTTTATTTTTCTTTTCTCTCAGTAACTTCTCACCTCTCACTGATTTCCTTCATTTCTTCTTTCTGTCGGAACACTGCATCATTCTCTCTTTACTTACGTAATCACAATGGACTCAGTTCTCGTATCTCTACCCCCTGTACTCCCCTCCCCATGACGACGGACACATCAGTCTGTCTACGCACTCTGACTCCTCTTCTGTTTGGTTCTCAAAAGTTAGCAGGTATTCTCAGTATTTCATGTAAACTACACGTCAGCTCTAGAACAATCATCCTCTGTCTGCCTTTTGTTTTGCTTAAGATCTTCAGTCTTTTTAAAGCTGCGACCAGGCATCTCGAATTTAGTTTTCTATTGTATGGATTAGGGATAACTTCTCACAAATTTCGTGGAAACTGTGGGCCAGTTCATGACTGCCGGTGGACGAATTAGCGAATTCAGGAACCAGGTGTTTAACATATTTCTCATTTATGAGTAATATCATTTATGTTACTGAGGTAAACTAGCAGCTTGATGCAGCTCCCTTACATTTACAAATAATGCACATTATAACTTCTTTAACACAACCAAACAGCAACATAGTTACTAAATGGAATATCATGTGGATACCTAAGTGAGGGTAACCTTCCGAAATGTGCAGTAGCAGCTATTGATATCCCTACCTTTAAATACTGTAACTTTTCTTAATAAGTTTTCAGATCACCAATTTAGGCCTGAAAAAATCAACTCCTGGGTAGCCAGTAGTAAATAATTCTCAGCATGAAAAGTTATTTTGGCAGTTTGTTGTGGTTTCATGGGTAATTCCAAACAGTCGGCAGCATATTATATATATATATATATATATATATATATATATATATATATATATATATATATATATATATATATGGTCGTCGTATTGATGAGGCTGAATGCTTCACTAAACAGAGGGGGAAGTGTCTGAGAGGAAAGTGTCAGCGAGTGAAGGGTGAGGGCGAGAGGTTAAAGAGATTTCGTGGTGAAAGAAAGAGAGAGAGAGAGAGGGTCGTGGATGGTGAGGGTGAGGGTGAGAGCAAGGGTGAGGGGTGAGTGTATGGGTGAGGGAAAGGGAAGTGGGGAGCAGGGAGGAGGGTGAGGGTGAAGGGAGAGGGTGCCTATGAGGGGAGAGGGCATGAAGAGTGAGGTGAGAAAAGGGAGGCCGAGGTGAAGATTGTCTGAATGGGAGGCTTTAGAAAAGAGAAGAGGGGAAGACCTTTTAAGATGGTGTGTGTGAGAGGAAGGGAGGCGAGGGGTGAGAAATGACTGAGGGGAGACTCGGTGGTTCGGTCGGTTTGGTATGGTCTCCTGTTAGGAAGACTCTCTACTGTTTTTTTCTAGCCTCCGAAGTGCCAATGAGACTGTGGGATGGACGTTCACTACATAACTCCTGTATGCAATAATAATTTTAACCTTCATCATATCATTGTCTACTACCATCATTTTCTGTTTCATCGTCTGTGTCTTCTATCTGTCTGACCCTCCTATTCTGCACCATACCACTGTCTACTAACACTGTCTTCTGTATCACCGTCTGTCCTTCCTTTCTCCTAAACATACCTGTCCTCTACCGTATCAGTTCTACCCTCCACCTAACCTTACACCATACTACCATTTACCATTACTATCATACTCTTTCGCCGTCTTTGTCCTCTGTCATATCCTCCTCCTAACTTACTCCATACCATTGTCAACTACCACAGTAGCTTTTTTTATCGTTGGTGCGGTGTACCTATCCTACCTTCCTACTAACATATACCATACCACTATTTACTCTCTTGGTTCGTCTTCTGTGCCTTCTAGCTATCATACCCTCCTCCTGTAATCCCTCTCCTTTATGGCCATCATCCACTCACTTGATAAGCACTGCCTACTTCTTTCTTCCCCCTTCGCATTCTATCTCTGTGTTTGATTTCCTCTCTTTCTACTTCTGCCTTTCCTTCCGGTCATTTTTATTACTCTTCTTTCCACTTCAGGTGACTCTACATAGAGTGACAAGTCTAGTGGTTTTCTGTGAGTGAGTAAATGAGTGAGTAAGTGAGTGAGGGAGGAATGGAGTGAGAACGAAGTGTCTGGATGAGTGATAATTATATAACCAAATTACGGGGTAAATGGCCCCCCTCTATTGTGCCCGTGTTAACTAGGTAGACAGAAATGCGGCGTCCATCCAGGAACCAAACCACCACACACTTCCCTGTACCTTGCTGTGGTGTGGCGCTGTCAGTCTCAGTGAACATCGATTCACTGCACGGGACAGCCCTGTATGGTCGGCTGTTTGGCTGCGGTTGATAGGTTTGTTCGGCATGACAGACTGAGGTTAATCATCATCATCAACAACAACAACAACAACAACAACAACAACCCTTTTAATGCGTCAGGGCAGAGCAGCAGACACATAACGATAGTCACATCTATTAAGCGCTGAAATAGATGACAAGCCGTATGGGGTACAGCTTCATCTTAGGTTATCTCATTACTTTGTGACATTATAATCAAGTGTTTTTCGGGAATATTCTCGAGTCTTTGGTATTTATCGACCTCACTTGCGCCTTCTGAGATGTGTGTGTGTGTGTGTGTGTGTGTGTGTGTGTGTGTGTGTGTGTGTGTGTGTGTGTGTGTGTGTGTGTGTGTGTGTGTGTGTGTGTGTGTGTGTGTGTGTGTGTGTGTGTGTGTGTGTGTGTGTGTGTGTGTGTGTGTGTGTGTGTGTGTGTGTGTGTGTGTGTGTGTGTGTGTGTGTGTGTGTGTGTGTGTGTGTGTGTGTGTGTGTGTGTGTGTGTGTGTGTGTGTGTGTGTGTGTGTGTGTGTGTGTGTGTGTGTGTGTGTGTGTGTGTGTGTGTGTGTGTGTGTGTGTGTGTGTGTGTGTGTGTGTGTGTGTGTGTGTGTGTGTGTGTGTGTGTGTGTGTGTGTGTGTGTGTGTGTGTGTGTGTGTGTGTGTGTGTGTGTGTGTGTGTGTGTGTGTGTGTGTGTGTGTGTGTGTGTGTGTGTGTGTGTGTGTGTGTGTGTGTGTGTGTGTGTGTGTGTGTGTGTGTGTGTGTGTGTGTGTGTGTGTGTGTGTGTGTGTGTGTGTGTGTGTGTGTGTGTGTGTGTGTGTGTGTGTGTGTGTGTGTGTGTGTGTGTGTGTGTGTGTGTGTGTGTGTGTGTGTGTGTGTGTGTGTGTGTGTGTGTGTGTGTGTGTGTGTGTGTGTGTGTGTGTGTGTGTGTGTGTGTGTGTGTGTGTGTGTGTGTGTGTGTGTGTGTGTGTGTGTGTGTGTGTGTGTGTGTGTGTGTGTGTGTGTGTGTGTGTGTGTGTGTGTGTGTGTGTGTGTGTGTGTGTGTGTGTGTGTGTGTGTGTGTAAAGCGAGGGGAGGCGTTAGAATGGCCACAAGAGGGACATCTGCTGCCACCAATAGGAGTGAGTGAGTGAGTGCAGGATGGAGTGAGAGAGGGTGTCGGTGAGTGAGTGAGTGAGTGAAGGAGAGAGGGTGTCAGTGAGTGAGTGAGTGAGTGAAGGAGAGAGGGTGGCAGTGAATGAGTGAAGGGAAGAGGATGGCAGTGAGTGAGTGGAGGGAAGAGGGTGGCAGTGAATGACTGAAGAAGAGAGGGTGGCAGTGAGTGAGTGAAGGAGGGAGGGTTGCGGTGGGTAAGTTGAGTAAGCAGTGAGTGAGGGAGGGAAGGAGTCCGCGAATGAAGGAATGAGGGGGGGATGAGAGTAGGGGTGAGTGAGGGAGTAAGGAAGGGAGGGAAGGAGTCAGTGAATGAGTAAGTGAATGAGTGAGTGAGTGAGGGAGGAAGGGAGTGAAAAAGAAGTGTCTGAATGGGTGTACAGAGGAAGACAAGTGGCTATCTTTCAAACTTACAGAAATAAATTGAAGCTTCCCCTAACACAGTAAATAATAAACCGGGAACATAATGTACCTAATTCATAGACAAACACAGAGGCTGTAGCTCGATCGGTAGAGAGGTGACCTACAATCCTACCGGACCCAGATTCAAATCCCCGCTGGGGCAGGGAACAGTTTAAGGATTTGAATTTCATGTAAAGCAGACTTTACCAATCTACCAGAGGACGCGCCGACTTATCGTAAAAATACCCCCGCTAATACCAATACCGGTGGGTGTTAGCGCCGAAGTGGTGACATGTGGAGGTGTATGGTATGTAAGAGGACTACTGGGCCTTGGGAGCAGGTAAGTAGATAGACAGATGGATAGATAGACAGAGAAAGATGGATCGATGGATGGTTGGATGGATAGACAGACATATAGGTAGACAGAGATAATGAGGTACATTGGCAGACTGAAATAAATAGATAGATGGATTGATTGATAGGTAGATAGATAAACAATTATTTTATTCTGCTAACTTACCCTGCTAAACGTCCCTAATTCACCTTAATAGTATACAGGATTTTACTCAATTTTCCGACCGTCCGTACCGGTATGAGATTCGTGAAAGACGTTCAAAAGGAGAGTTCTTTCCTTTTAGATTTCTTAACCACCTCCTTTCAGGGTTGCGGTGAAAGTGTTGCTGTTTTGCTAAATATATCAATGAGCTTCAACTAATACTGATACAAAAATTTAATATGAGTGAGTGAGAGACTGACTAGGAGAGTTTATGTGAGTGAGGTGGAGGGATAGAGGGGTAGGGGGAGACAAAGGATGAGGTGGAGAGATGGAGTGGAGTGATATATGAGAGGGTGGTGGGGGGTTTGAGTTGGAGTGAGGGAAGTCACATGGCAGGGGACAGGGCGATGTGGAGGCGATTTGTTTGTGGCCACACCTTACGGGGTAAGGTGTTTGGCTGCAGACAGATAGACAGACAGTATGGTGGAAAGATAGTTAGACAGAGAGATAAATGGATAGACAGGTAGACAGACAGATAGATAGACAGACAGATAGACTAATTTCCAACTGATTCTGTTTCTCCACAAGTGCCGTCGCCTCATGTAACCTTTCTGATCGTTTTATACCTACAGGTACTTTTGGCCAGTGTCATATTTCAAGGTTATCAGTAATGCGTCCCTCCCTCTCAGTGCTCTGTCTTTTCATCAACTCGCTTCCTATTACTTACCAATGATCTGAGCTGAATAAGAAACTCTGTCCATTCAAATACTGATAATTCCACGCTTCACTTTCCACCTGTCTCGCACTGTTCATCATGGCAATTACAACATCTATGCATAAAGGTACGGCACACCTGAATTCGTTTGTTTACATTTCGTGAACGGAGCTAATGTGTTTAATGGTTCAAAAAATTAATTCCTACATCTTTCTATTTCCCAAAGCCTTCCACACGACTCGCCCCTTGTCTTCCAAATCAAAATTCAGTCATTCACCTCTCATTATTCTTTTAGTCTCGCTTTCTTATTAACTATTGGTAATTTTATTGAGAAATCGACTTCTCTGAGGTTGAGTGTGCTGAACCGACCCTGTTTTCTTTAGTCCTATTGCAGCACCTGACTCTGTGCGAAGATCGTTTTGTGTAATACAGATCGTTTTCCTGTGTGTGTGTGTGTGTGTGTGTGTGTGTGTGTGTGTGTGTGTGTGTGTGTGTGTGTGTGTGTGTGTGTGTGTGTGTGTGTGTGTGTGGAGAGAAAGAGAGAGAGAGAGAGAGAGAATCACCCTAACCCTATTCATGGCGGTAAGTGTTTGAGAGAGAGAGAGAGAGAGAGAGAGAGAGAGAGAGAGAGAGAGAGAGAGAAACATGACCTGTCATCCGAATGCCACATCTCTGTTCAGTCACTGAAATCTTCGAAAGTCTCTGTTTCACTCTCTCTCTCTCTCTCTCTCACACACACACACACACACACACACACACACACACACACACACACACACACACACACACACACACACACGCACGCACACGCACAAGCACACGCACACGCACACGCACGCACACACACACACACACACACACACACACACACACACACACACACACACACACACCGCTCGCTGGTGCAGTGGTAACGTTCTCGCTTGCCAACTGGTGGACGGGAGTTCGCGCCTCGCTCAGGTTGCGAAAAGTTTCACTGACGAAGTGGGTGGTTACTGTCCCCCTTGAACAAGGGGACGGGTGTGTGCGTGTGTGAAGGTCACAGCCTTGCCCTTAGATCGGACTATATGAGCTCTCAGCTCCCTTCCGGGAGGGTAAAAGCTGACGATCACGAACATCAAGTGATCCTGACCGACCCGGTGAATTACACACACACACACACACACACACACACACACACACACACCAGTAATTTTCCAGCCACAAGACTCATAATTTTCTTGATGTGTGACTGTTAGGACCGTATTGTATATACTGTAGCACTGTAAGATTGGTAACACATTTTTCTTTGCTAATTATTATGCCTATTACACCTTGATATTACCTTTTATGTTATGTATATATTTTCTGTACGGACGTAGTTTTTACCATAATAACGAAGAACACAAATACGTAGTGTAATATGCAAAATTATTCGCCAAAGAGGAGGTGATGTGAAGTATCTTGTGCCACATTGAACATCCATGGCCCTTAGATGCGAGGGATGCTGACAGGACTACGAAGTTTTCTGTGTCACCTTGAGTATCCACGGCCCTTAGATGGAAAGGGTGTTGAGTATGCTGTGTAGTCTCCTGTCTTACCTAGAATAGAGCCTTTAGATGCGAAGGCTTTTGAGTGGTGGGATGGTAGGCCTAGTGTGTCTGTGTGAGGCGAAGGTCCTCCACACACACTGTATCTCACTCAACAGCCTCATGGCGTGGACGTTAAGTGAGGGGCTTACGGCACTTCACGCTACCCAGCCCCCCCTCATCCTGTCTCTTTCGTGTCCCCGCCTCTCTTCCTTCTTTCCCTTCTTCTCCTCCTCTCACCTCTTCTGAAAATCCGTTTCTACTGTCCCACATTTTTTTTTTTGTATCATAGCCATCTTTTCTTCTGCCTTTACACCCCTTCATCTCTCTTCGTTATGGTCTTCTCTCATCATCTTGGGCCTCGTCTTACGCCCCCTCGTCCCTACCTAACCGTTTAACTTCTCTTCTCCTCCCTATCCTCATCACACCTTCCATAATCTTTCTCCTCTTTCATCATCGCTGCTTTCCCTTTCTTAATAATCCTCTTCACCCTTCGCCATTCCTTCACCTTCCTATCTTCTTTTTTTCCCCTCCCAGTCCCCCCTCTCTTTTTGGGTCCTTCAGGGTGATGTGTCTGTTCCTTCCCCTTCCTTGTTATTCCTCTTCTCTCCTCACCACTCTTCCACTTCCCTTTCTTCCTCTTTTTCTACTTCATTTGCTTTCTTCTTCCTCTCCTTTTGTAGTGTTCTTCCCTCATCATTATTCCACCTCCCCTTCTTCCTCTTCTTCCCTTCTTAATCTCTTTCTTTCTCCTTCTCCTCCCCTGGTATTTCTCTTCTCCACTCACCTTTCTTCCACCTCCCCGTCTTCCTCATCTCTCTTACTTCTCTTTGTTCCCTGTTCTTCAACCCGCCACCCTTTTTTCAGCCTGTGTGCCTGTTCCTACCCTCCCCTCCCCTCTTCTGATTTCCCTCTTCTCCCCTCACCACTTTTTTTTCCTCTCTTGGTCTCTCTCTTCTCCTCCAATCACTCTCTTGTCCCCTCAGTCTCCCTCTTCTCCTCTTACTATTCCTTTCTCTCTCTGTGTTCCACCTCCTCTCCCATCACGACTGCTTTATCTCTCTCTGTCTGTCTCTCTCTCTCCTCCCATGATTTATTTCTCTCTCTTGGTCTCCCTCTGCTTCTCCCCTTACCACTCCTTTATTTATCTCGGTCTCCCTTTTCTTCTCCCCTCACCGCCTTTTTTTCTTTCTTTGACTTCTTTTCTTCTCCTCTTACCTCTCGTTTATCTCTCTCTTGGTCTCCCTCTTCTCCCCTCACCAGTGTTTTTACCTCTCGATCTCCCTCTTCTTTTCCCCTCACTATTACTTTATCACACTCGGTCACTCTTTTCTTCTCCCCTCACCACTTCTTGCTTCTTTCTCACGTCTTCTCCCCTCACCACTTCTTGCTTCTCTTTCACGTCTTCTCCCCTCACCACTTCTTCACCCCTCTCTTACCTCCTCCCCTCACCACTTCTTGACCTCTCTCTTACTTTTTCCCCTCACCACTCGCTTATCTCACTCAGTCTCCCCCATCTTGTCTCTTCATTAATCCTTTATCTCTCGTTCTCCCTCTTCTCACCACTTCCTTATCTCTCAGTCTCCCTCTTCTCCCTCCATCACTCTTTCACTTCCCTCGGCCCCTCTCCTCTCCCACACTCTATTCCCTTGTTTTATTACCTCCCTCTACGCCCCTCCAAACAGCCATTTCCACTTGTATTGCTCCCGCTTTTATCTTTCACGGCCACCCTCTCTCTCCCTCATCATCTCCTCTCTGGATTTTATTTATTTATTCAATTTTTTTTTTTTAATATTTAGGCTTGGTATTCAATTCTCTTTCGGTGACATTACATCTTACCAGTCCTTGTTTTTACGCACTTAATCTCTCTCTCTCTCTCTCTCTCTCTCCTCTTCCCTTCCAATCTTTCCTCCTCCACCCCTCTTCTCTCCTCTTCCTCTTCCACATCCTCTTCATTTTCCATCGTTTTCCATTCTATTTGATCTCTGTCACATTCGATCTATATCCACCTTATTTTTCTCGTGCTTTCTTCCTTATATTCTGTGTAGTAATTAGTATAGTGACAGTGACAGCCCTATATATAGCCTTCCTTAATTACCTGTCACCTAGGTTAATTCCGTGTTGCGTTAGGTCGAGGCCTGACACTTTATAGCCTTCTCATCAACGTTAATTGCAGCAATATCACAACAGTTATCACGGGGGTTTGAAACACCTGTCTCATGTCTGATGTTTACTTGTGGTTTATAACTTATCCTTCCTAAGTGAATAATGGGAAATTTTGCTCCAGTAGTGCAGAGACTCCTCCTGTATAGACTACTGCATGTGGTGAAGCCTTCTCCATACACACACATAAGCACGCACACTGAAGCACACACACACACACACACACACACACACACACACACACACACAATATGCCTTTGCTTATTAGTATGTTGCATATTTAGCATATGGAGGTTGGAACAGACGTACAGTATAGCTCAGGCCATCGATTAAAAGGAAAAAGGATTGGTGCGAAGAAAGTACTATACTCTGAAGAACGCCACAGCTGAGAGCTTTAGAAAAACAGTGGCATCTAGAACAGCAGCTGCAGAATGACCAACCTGAAGACACAGAAGGAAAGACGCAAACCATACCGAGATGGTACGAAAATTAAGCTCTTCACTAGAAAAGGTTCTTCCCAACTTCAAAACACTCGTTTGAGGATGGCATGAAATATATGGAAAACTGCCATGATAATGGAGAGGTTAATGGACTCCAGCAAGGTCATACTTGAAAATATAATTGTCCATTGGTACTTACAGTAGAATAAAATAAAGAGAGGCGTCAAGACGTTCTCGTATTTAAGATCAACAGTACAGGGTGTGCCAGTCTCAGGTAAAGGCCTCTGATATGCTTAGCAGCTTATCAAAAGTTTCATCGGAGTTTCGACGAAAGGCTGACCAAGAATCTGAAAGGAGCGTAAGAAGATCGTCATTGGAAAGCTCTTGACGAACCTCATCAAAGTTAGAAAGATACTGGACGACAGATGCTTCAACATCTTCCCATTAAGGATAGACACCAATGCTCTGGAAATGAAAAAGATTAAGACAATTCAGCCAAAGCTGATTTTGGGAGGTAACAGCCAACCTCATATTATCCCTCTCTGGCACGTGAGTCAAGTCAAAGCTGCCGACTCCCAGAACGTATAAAACGTAAGAAGCCACTCCCACCCTACGTCCCTGGTAATTTTACGAGCACATGACTGAACAACCTGCAACCACCTCTGGGCTAAGGAACAGCATTCTCCGATTGAGGATATCTACCACCTAGCCACAAAGGCATGGAAGTTTTATGTCTTACATCATCAGATCATAACACTGATAGCGTTTGGCTAACTATATATTGTACTAATCTGGTACAGTACTGCTATCTATACTGTACAAACAACACCGGCACTTACACCACAGCCGAATAAAAAATAAAAAAACTTAAGATTAGTACAGACATGTTGATTTGTCAAACCTTCAGCATGAGAACCATTACTTATTTCACTTTTAAACAATTTATTCAGCTCAGGCTGGACCTTTCGAAGAAACGGGAGTAATACACCGTCTAATATTAAACCTTTCAGCACGATGACTTTTTATTACAATATATTCTTGCCACAAACAGACAAGTTTATTCAGCTCAGGAGAGATCCCAGGTAGCTAAGAGATTAATGAAGACTGCATCTAAATCACTTCATTACCAGAAGTCACCCCAGCGCTCCATAAAATCGTCTGACAGTATCAAAATATGATGTAAGACTGACATGCCTCCTCCAAGAGCATCCACATTCCACCGCAGTACCTCACAACTCGGCAGCTGGGGTGAGGGGGCGGCATGGTGGCTGCGAGGGCTCATTAGTGATGGAACAAGAAGCAGGTAATGTGATCCGGGGTAATATGGATGAGTGTGGGCCAGTAGTGAGTGTGCCGCGACCCACGTCCTATTGCACAGTCCCGCCACCTGCTTCTTGTCACGCTGCACTCTGGCAGATGCGGCGCTCTTACGACTTGGGACTGTGACCAGGGAACGGGCACTTGGACCTGAGGGCCTCAACACTCTGTCTGACTTATTTTCGTGAAAAAAAAATAAAGAACCAAAATCTCTAAACCTGTAAAAGTGTCCCTTGCAAAGAAAATTGAAAAATTAAGCCAATATCTGGTATGTGTCCATTTCGAAATGCCTGGACACACTGCATTTACAGCACTGGAGATCGTATGCGGTTGGCACGAAAGAGTGAGGAAGGCCGTTCCAGAGATGAGTTGTGTTCATGAAGGACTGAGAGTACCAATAAACGGAGATTAACGGTGACATTAGTGAGTTAAAGAAAGAATAAGAGAGAGATAAAGAAAGCACCAGTAATGATGTAACTCACCACCATCAAAGCGCACGGCAGCAAGTGAAAGCGAGGTCGACTGTGAGGAAGTGAGTTCCCGGAGAAGAAACAAGTATCGGGGTTTAATTCAAGATACAAGGGCTATACACTATGGGAAGGGGACATTACAGACACAAAGAAGATTGACTGACACGGAAAACACCCAAACATTTCCCCACCATACGATTAGTGGCCGTCGTTTTATATTCAAGCTCCCATTCTTATTTCTACAGTACTTACCGGTATGTGGGGAATGGGGAAACGTTTGTCCGAGGGTCGTGGTCATTACGCTCGTATTTTAAATGGCCTAGGGGGCTTTGTGGTATCTTTTCCACAGCGATTTATTTTGCTTATTACACTTCAACATTCTCTTGCATATTATTTGTATCGTTATATTACCGACAGAAGCTGCATGCAGAACACACGGGAAAATCTTGATGAGTAATGTGCAGAATCAATCGCCATAGCAGAGGTGTTACGAAATTACCAGAACCAATTAAAATACGATGATAGGATTCAGTGTGATGAGCTGAGATGGTGGTGGGAGGTTGGCCAGGGAAGTATAAGTACACCTTGTGAAGATGAGTTGTTCGGGGGAGGAGGATGTTGGCGGTGGGAGGGGGTAAGTCACACATTTCTCTCAGATGTTGATATCGGGGTGGGAAGAGGGATGGGGTCAGATAAAGATCGGGGTGGGCTGACAGGAGTGGGTGGGATGGGTTCAGATGGTGGTGGGTGGTGGGACAGGGCGGTGGTAATACACTGTGTGAAATTTAGCGCGTAGATTCGCCAATATGGAGGTGACAGTGATTTAATTCAAATATTCTCGGAGTAGCACATATAGGAAAAGAGAAAAACAATAAGAGTGAGAGGAAATCAAACACACACCGCTCTCATATACCTTTCTTCTCAGGATGCTGGTAAACAAAAACTATGATGGACTGTGGAATACTGATGAAGAGGAGACAAGTGAGCTATGTAATAGTACAAGAACCAGTGTGTGTGTGTGTGTGTGTGTGTGTGTGTGTGTGTGTGTGTGTGTGTGTGTGTGTGTGTGTGTGTGTGTGTGTGTGTGTGTGTGTGTGTGTGTGTGTGTGTGTGTGTGTGTGTGTGTGTGTGTGTGTGTGTGTGTGTGTGTGTGTGTGTGTGTGTGTGTGTGTGTGTGTGTGTGTGTGTGTGTGTGTGTGTGTGTGTGTGTGTGTGTGTGTGTGTGTGTGTGTGTGTGTGTGTGTGTGTGTGTGTGTGTGTGTGTGTGTGTGTGTGTGTGTGTGTGTGTGTGTGTGTGTGTGTGTGTGTGTGTGTGTGTGTGTGTGTGTGTGTGTGTGTGTGTGTGTGTGTGTGTGTGTGTGTGTGTGTGTGTGTGTGTGTGTGTGTGTGTGTGTGTGTGTGTGTGTGTGTGTGTGTGTGTGTGTGTGTGTGTGTGTGTGTGTGTGTGTGTGTGTGTGTGTGTGTGTGTGTGTGTGTGTGTGTGTGTGTGTGTGTGTGTGTGTGTGTGTGTGTGTGTGTGTGAGGCTTGAAAGATGACACACACACACTACAGTATCTGGAAGTCAGTGTTGTACGATACGACATTGTGTCACAGAAAGAACATCTGTATACGTGTATAAGCTGTTGTATCTCCTATAGTAACCCTGGTATTTTTATCTCTTATAGTACCCTGGTATTTTTATCTCCTATAGTACCCTGGTATTTTTATCTCCTATAGTATCCTGGTATTTTAATCTTGTATGGTATCCTGGTATTTTTATTTCCTATAGCACCCTGATATTCCCTTAACTAGCTATCAATTTTCGTAGTAACACCTCTGTAAGCTTAGTGAATCCATTATACAGAATGTTGTAATGTGGGTAACAACAACGGTGACGCGAAGGCGGGAAATGTGACTCATAGGAATGGTATAGACCACACAAGAGCATATGTGACTCACGGGACCGCATTCTTGTCCGCTAAGGCTTTCTCTTTCTTACCAAATTATCTTTAATACTACAAAGTAATGATAACTTCTATGCTCGTTACATCTTTTTTATGCAGATTCATATTACATAAACAAAACACAGGAGGGTAGAAAGTGTCATATGGATAAATATATTGGTAAAGAAAATGATGCTAGAAAGCCTCCCAAACCGATGACAGTATAGATCACTGAATATAGTATAGGTAATAACAGGAGTGACACCAAAGCTCCACACATAGAGTACTCGTATACAGAGGCCACAGTACACTCAGACCCTATGCCCCGTACTGCCCGGCTCACTGTCTCTCTTCCCCTTGAGACAACGAGGCGGTGTGCTGGTCTGGTCTCACTAACTACCTGAAGTGCGTGTCTGCCAGTCTGCCGCCTACACAGCTCTTGCCTCGTATACTGCCTTCAACAATGCACATGACAGACAAGGGGAAGTATGCATGAAGGATCTTAGCCAATTTCGCGATAAACAGGTCCTTAGCCAAATTTACGATTAGCAGATCTCCACATAAATAAACTTATGTGAATTTTTTTTCTTTGTCATGTTTTTCATTGTAAAAGCCATTCTTCTTTGTCTGGGAAGTACTGGGTGGCTGTATGAGTGACAATAAAAGCCAAAATAAGCAGTCTAATGCATACTTAAAACCAAGAAATTTTATGAATATAACCCAACGCGCTCAGTATCAGAGGGAGGGGGAGGGGGTACTGGCACAAGCATGCAACGCGCGAATATTTCTCCCAAGAATAAGCCGCATCTTGGTCTACTAAGAGGAACAAGAACTTGGCTGTCAAACTAAAGAGCAAAAAAACCCCAGTACACGTTGTTCGGGGTCATAAGTCAGTCTGGAAATTAATGTTTCTTCACCCCCTCCCACCACCACCACCCAGTCTCGTGAGGCAGGTCTGCGTGCTGCGTCCCTAGGTGCGTGATAGGGTAGGGGGAGGGGGATGCATGTGGCAGAGAGGTGGTGGTAAATGTGGGAATGTGGGGGAGAGGGGAGTGTGGAAAAGATGGAGTGAATGTGGGATGGAGGGGAGGAGGAGAATGGTGGGTGTGTGGGGGTGAATGTGGGAGTGTGGGGAGGGAGAAGTGTGAGAGATGGGAGGGTGTGTGTGTAAGAGAGGGTTTGGGGAATATGGTAATGAGTGGGTGAGGTGTGGGAGAGGAGAGGGAAAAAAGTGAGTAGGGGTAGGGGATGGAAATGGGAGAGGGAGAATATGGGGATGGGATGAAGGGGTGAGTGTGGGAGAGGCGTGTGGGTGAAAGGGTGTAGGAGAGGGGTGGAGAGGCGAATGTGGGGGTGGGGGAGGGTGTGAGAGTGGAAAGAGGAGGGGAGTGATTGTGGAGGTAAGGGGTGGGGCTCCTGCAACACGTCCACAGCCTCTCAGTCGACCCTACGACATCTGCACCGCCAGTAAAGGAGAGGCAATCGTTCCCACTACAAAACATAAATCAACGCCTTTTGCACACATAAATTCACCAAACCACATTAACTTGCACAGTGTAAAATAATGGACAGAAACAGACACCACTGCCGGAATACACGTCACTCATAAGACAGGTTGAAATGGCAAGTCAGTGAACGAAGGCTGCGAGAAGCTTTAAGATCATTCATATTTAGTTTCATGTTTATCACAAGTTATATGAGTGAAAAAGTCAGGCAGGCCTACATCCCATAGATTTCATATATTCTTTATAACTGTGCTGGGGCGGCCAATATCTTTATATGCTTTTACAACCTAGTGAGAAAACTTTGTAAGATTCCGTTCTGTGCCCCAGACAGGGTTAAGCGGACAGGAACAAGGAACTGGAGTTTGGAAAAATTGTTGAATGAATGTACTCCTTCTATAAAGATAACTAAGCCTAATGAAGAACATTTTCCAAGTACTGTTTGTTATATTTTGAAATATAACAACTGGAAATATACTATGATGGACAATACATGCAGCAAGATATGTTTACTGTATACACCAGTGGTCAACAACGTAAACTGTCACACGCCTAGGCTTCCGAAATAATGATACGAGATTCCGAGCCTTCCAACCAGTTTCAATGAGGAGGAGGAGGAGGAGGAGGAGGAGGAGGAGGAGGAGAGAATGGAAGAGGAATAGGAAGAAGAAGGAGAAGAGGGAAAGCAGCAGCAGCAATAGTAGGTTCATCTGAAACGTGAACCTGGTGGGCTGCAGGCTAAAATTACTATACTTGTGCAAATCCTCCTCCTCCTTGCTGGGGAAGAGAAGTTTGCATAACCAGGCAGTTGAGTGACCTGGATATATCAGTGCCACCATATGAAGGCGTCCCTCTCCAGTACCGCAAAACACAGAAGAAAGGGGCAACGAGGACGAGGTGGTCAGGAAAGTGGGCTGAGATGGTGCAAAATAGGCCGAGTTGAACTAATCATGATTAGGAAAGCAGTTGTCCCTTTGCGTGTCGTACTGCTTTGTGAGTGCGTGCGTGCATGAGAGAGAGAGAGAGAGAGAGAGAGAGAGAGAGAGAGAGAGAGAGAGAGAGAGAGAGAGAGAGAGAGAGAGAGAGAGAGAGAGAGAGAGAGAGAGAGAGAGAGAGAGAGAGAGAGAGAGAGAGAGAGAGAGAGAGAGAGAGAGAGAGAGAGAGAGAGAGAGAGAGAGAGAGAGAGAGAGAGAGAGAGAGAGAGAGAGAGAGAGAGGTGACAGAAGATGGGGCAGGGAGGCAGAGGTGGTAAAGACAGACGTGAGTGGAGATAGAGAAGAAGATTGGCGGTAGAGATGATAGCAGAAAGGACAAGAAGGCAGAAAAGATAAAAAACAGAATGCACAGAGACAGAGATGATTGAAGAAAGACGTGAGAAGTGATAAAAGACAGAACTGGAGGTAGGACGACAGGGCATAAAGGTGACAGAAGAGAGAAACTGATGGCAGAAATGACTGTTAATAAAAGTCAAGTGGGGTGTTGGCAGTAGGCTAGACAGGAAACAGGCGGCCGGTGACAGGACATAAGAGCTGAAGAAACGGGAACTGATAACGGAAAAATATACCAATAACTGGAGGCAACAGACAAGCAACAGGTATCGATATTTACCGGGAAATTAATGGAGGTCCGTAAATACCGCTCTGCTACAAACTCACCTGAAGGAATCTTACCTGTTTTGGAAGTGGCTCAGTCCGCTGATGTGGGTGTTGTTGAGGTAGTGGGATGCAAGTTAGACACTGATAACGCTGACAGAACCGTCCCCGCAACACACAAGAAATTGCACGGCAGAATGAAAGCCTTGGCAAATTTCGTAACACCTTTTCGTTAGCAATTAAGGTACGGTACACATCTATATCGTCATTCATGTAACTGATGAAAACTGTCAATAAGATAAGATAAACTGCACACAGGAGAATACTAAAGTGTAACAGACAAAATAAATTGCTGAGGAAAATGTGTTACGAAGCTTCCTATGCCACCGAGCGCTAGGGTTGAGAGAATATTTGTTGGCTTCTCTCCTAGTCAGTCACGTGAGCATAATGAAGTAGGCTGGATGGCTCATATCATGCGCGTTTCACCCTAACAGTTTTAAATTGCAATCTCTCAAACTCTCCGACTCGAACACCAAGTTGTAACCGTAGATTAACCAAAGCCTGCAAGAAGAAACTTATTAATCACGAAGCATAAACCCACAACAAGAGCCACAAAACACAGATCCACAAGAACCCACCAACAGACCACAAAATCGAGAGAACAAACTGACTACAAAAATACAAGCCCACAAGGAAAAAAACACATACTGAGTGCCCACAAAAACATTCACCAGCAAAAACATACACACTAATTAGCGACAAAAACAATCCCGCAAGAACACACCAGCAGGCCACAAAAACAGAACCCCACAAGAACACCCCCTGAGGCCACAAAAACCGCACAAACCCGCAAAAACCGACCAGCCATACAAGTGCGTGAATCTGGACACTTTATATCGAGCTAAATCTCCAACCCATGACCCCCGAGCCCTGGAACAAAGGCAAGGAGGGCTAAGGGAAGGTCACGGGGTCAAAGGCCAAACCCATGCTGAAACCATGAGTCGGTGTGTGTGTGTGTGTGTGTGTGTGTGTGTGTAGCGATTTTTTTTAAAGATTGAATACTGCATGGATGCAGGGTTCATTTCACTTACAAATGACCCCTCACGTTAGATATGATGATGATGATGATGATGATGATGATGATGACTTACTATTTTGGATGCCTGGTGGTCTAGGCTTCCACAGCAAGCACAGCACCAAAATAATAATAACAACTGTAGTTGTAATAATAGTAGTAGTAGTAGTAGTAGTAGCTGCAACCCCAGGCTCAGCTGAAAGTAAACCGTGTGGACTGCAAGCTTAACTTCCTCTTCTCCTGCGGTCCACCATCCTCATTTCGGGGGATGAGAGGGAAGTAACAGAGACGTCTGTGTAACCATGTAGTTGCGCCTCATGGTTATATCAGTGCCACCACATGAAGGCGTCCCCCTCTATCGGCAAACCACCAAGATATATATGCCTATCAAGCCAGCCTCTCGAGCAGACCTACTTAGGCTTGGCAATGTCACAAACCCATCAGGCATCTTGATACCACACATAACCAGATCAGTACTACGACCCATATCCTCGTCTAGTATATCTTCCTTAATCATTTATTTGGCGAACTACCCATTAACATTCTCGCTTATGCTATTTATATCTTTTTAATATAGACAGAGATTTCATAAATAGCATATGGGAGAATATCAACGTGCTATATGAGGAATTAAATTGGTAAGGAAAAGGAAGACATGCTAAGGAGCCTCCGTCACCAAGGAAAATATGCGTTCACGTCTTTAATGTTTTGTTTTTTTTCTGCCAGGCGATTTCTGGTGGTAAATAAGTTAAAAACAAAAATATCTATTGATTCTTACACTAAGATGATTACTTTCCTCATTTACGGTATTGTTGCAAACCCCCAGATAATCTTACTGACTTAACTCTCTTCACACGGATATCTTAGATTTGATTCTTGCTACCTCCAGACGATTTTTTTCACCTGAAGAACCGTGTTCTGGAACTAGAGAACTTGAACTTTCACAGACCTCTTCCTTACAAAACGTCTTTCCTAAGGTGAGGATTATCACCTTGGGGTAGCAAGACTAAACCACCTGAATTCGTCATCGTACTGAAGGGAATAATGGGAGCCCTCTCGTAATGAAAGGCTTGAACATAATCTCTATTACCTTAACTTCAGTACTTTCCATGGCTTGATGACTTTAGTAATTTTAGGGGGAGACTAATCGCTACGAAGATGAGTGAGTATGGAAATGGGGTGGCTGGCAGGAGAATACGACCGAAAGAATGATGAATGTAATGAAGGAGTGTGTATGAGGGATAGCGGTGTGTCGTGGAAAGAGAGGTCGTTGCTGAGTAGGGGCAGATATACATGGAATAGTGAATGAGTTTGGGAGTGTGTGTAAGAAACGGAATCTAAAGGAGAATGTAGCGAAGAGTGAAGTTATGGTCTTCGAGTGAAATGAAGACATTGAATGAACAGTGAGGTTGGGTAGTGTGATAAGTAAGGGTGGACGTTTAGAGGGTGAAGTGCTTGAAAGGGTACAACAGGGAAGAAATGTTACCGGTTCTTTGAATGCAGTGGTAAGGAACAGGAAAGTGAGCATGGAAGTAAAAAAGTCACTGCATGACAGTATTGTGATACCAACTCTAACGTATGGAAGTGAAGCTTGGAAGGGCACAAGACAAGAGTGAGAGCGGTGGATATGAGTTATGTGAGAGGAGCGTATGGAGTTGCATGAAGAGACAGACTTACATGGATGTGGATGTAACACGAAGCATTAGGAGAAATACACTGAGGTGGTTTGGCCATGTGGAGAGGATGGAGAGCGAGAGACTAACGAGGTAAGTGTATGCGAAAGAGGTGGAGGGGGGAGAGGGAGGGGAGGCCGAGGATGAGATGGAGGGATGGAGTGGAGAGGTATATGAGAGAGGCGGATATAAGCTGGGAGCAAGGCATTGCAGTGGCATTGGACAGGGAAACATGGAGGCGATTTATTTGTGGCCCTTACAGGATTGAGGCGTCTGACAATAGATAGATAGATAGAACAACTTTTAATACGATCGTTCGTGACGGTCACTCAGAACCACAGAAGGGATGTTGCTCCTTTTGTATGTCCGGGGTCAACAGAACTATATTACTTCTTTTTTTTTTTCGAAAGAGTCAGAACCTATAGATTTCTTATAAATCAAAGCCATAGTAAAGAAGCCGGTTCCACTGTTTTATTGTATTATTTCAACACTCAAAATGTATAAAGGAATTACCAATCACCGTACCCTTGCGTTTGTATGGCGCCCCTCAAACCGTGCCAAAGCCCAGTAAGTCCTTGCCAAACCAATCAACAACATGAATTTAGTTGGCATCTCGTTTTATTAATTTAGTCCAAGATAAGTAAGAGAATATTTATCCTGACGGTAGAATTATGACTATTACTTCTTTTACAGCGACTCAAAGCTGTTAAAATATGAGTTTCTGCCAAAACAACCAGAAATATGGGATGCTATCTCGTTTTACGCTCCAGACGAATACAGGAATTTTTACGGGGACTGTACATTCTGGCGGAGCTCTTCATTAGCCGTGAGAAGCCAGGTAGGGACAAGATTTACTGGAAGCAGGTGTGTGTGTGTGTGTGTGTGTGTGTGTGTGTGTGTGTGTGTGTGTGTGTGTGTGTGTGTGTGTGTGTGTGTGTGTGTGTGTGTGTGTGTGTGTGTGTGTGTGTGTGTGTGTGTGTGTGTGTGTGTGTGTGTGTGTGTGTGTGTGTGTGTGTGTGTGTGTGTGTGTGTGTGTGTGTGTGTGTGTGTGTGTGTGTGTGTGTGTGTGTGTGTGTGTGTGTGTGTGTGTGTGTGTGTGTGTGTGTGTGTGTGTGTGTGTGTGTGTGTGTGTGTGTGTGTGTGTGTGTGTGTGTGTGTGTGTGTGTGTGTGTGTGTGTGTGTGTGTGTGTGTGTGTGTGTGTGTGTGTGTGTGTGTGTGTGTGTGTGTGTGTGTGTGTGTGTGTGTGTGTGTGTGTGTGTGTGTGTGTGTGTGTGTGTGTGTGTGTGTGTGTGTGTGTGTGTGTGTGTGTGTGTGTGTGTGTGTGTGTGTGTGTGTGTGTGTGTGTGTGTGTGTGTGTGTGTGTGTGTGTGTGTGTGTGTGTGTGTGTGTGTGTGTGTGTGTGTGTGTTATATGGAAGCGAAAGAGAGAGTAGTCTAAAGGGGAGAGGGTAGCCAAGAGGGGAGATGGTAGCCCAGTGGTGAGAGGCTAGCATGAGGGGAGAAGGTAGCCAAAAGGGGTGAAGGCAGCCAAGAGGGGCGAAAGTAGCCTAGAGGGAAGGGGGATAGCCACGATGGGAGACGGTAGCCTACAAGGAGAAAGGGTAGCCAAGAGAGAAAGTAGGAAGTCATAGGTAGCCAAGAGCGAAGAGGATAACCTAGTGGGGAGAGGGTAGCTTAGAGGGGGAGAGGGTAGCCACGAAGGGAGACAGTAGTTGGTGGGGAGAGGGTAGCGTAGAGGATGGTGTGTCATTTCTTCAGGCACCACACATCACGACACTCCTCCTGGCCAAGCCTCTGCGGGGTAATAGGCTAACGGTGCCACACAAACTCACGCTCAGGGCTAAACAAATGAAACACGGGACTCTTAACACGCTCAGTCCAGTGGTATCTTCCTCTTTTTTATTTTCATTTTTTTTTTCAGAGTACTCATGTTACCACCAGTTGATATTATTCAGCTTAAATAAGACTTAGTGTAGTTAAAGGGTGAGGAACGATCTCTTTAAGCTAATCCTTTTAATAGTCTTTGTTTTCATCTGAGGAAACTAAGTCAGTCTTACAAGTTGAATATTAAGTCATAGTTGCATGAAATTCACTGAACCTTACTTATGAGGCAGAAAAAGAGTCTCACTGGTTACTGGTCAAATCCACCCTCTAATCAGACTACATATGGCCACCAACTGAGCTGAAAGGGTGTAGAATGTTTGTGAGATTAAAAACGACTGTATTACGTCTTTCTGATTCATTCTTGCTGCTGCCAGGCGAGACTACGCAGCTTATGGGAGCTCCCTAGTAGTGAAAGTATTAGACTAAGTATTTATTAATCTCTTCAGTTTAGGGGAGACTTTCCGTAATGAAAAGATTGACAACAACATCGGCTAAACCATAAAATACAATAATGCCTATTTTTTTACTTTACTTTTCCTACAAACGTAAGTTTTTATGTTGCTCAGTGAAGGCCTCTCGAAGTGAAGTGTTAAAGGTGTTCGTGTGAGAGGTGCCCTGGTAAGCAGACATGCCTAGCTGGGCAAACGAGCCCCGTGGGGAAGACGACAAACAGGCGTCTCAGCGCAACCCCAGAGATGCACAACTGTCGTCATTAGTTTATTTACACCCTGTCGAAATCGTGTCGAAACTTAATAAGTTCTGGTAGACTAATCTAGTAACCATATGGGTTGAAATCTTGAACTGTGTCGAAACTGCAACGCCACTCACTAGTAATCGAGCCTGGTCTGGTCTGAAGTAAATTGTAGTTTACATTATCGAGTACAGATAGAATTAGAGGCTGGGAGTTTGAAAATGTTGACTCTTCCAAACAAAGCCAAAGAAATAAAAGCCAAAATAAAGTTGAATTTGTTTCAAGTAACATGACACATTGCACTTAGGCTAGTGGAAACTTTCTCCTACTTTCATTACGAGAGATTCCCTGTGCTAGATATATGAGAGCTTCTGTCGGTAACAAGATTAATATATAAAAGGTGTCACTGCATAAGCAGAGGGAAAGAGAGGGTGAGGAACTCTGTTTCATGAATGATTTATTTTTTTTAACATACAGAATCAGCATATAGGTTAAGACTTTAAAGACATGGAAAATCTTAGACCACTACATTCTTGCGACCGCCAAACGATATTACTTGCTCTAGGGGAGGCTCATATCTTGGGTATGATAACATTTACATTCAAGACTTGGAGAGAAGGGGGACAAAACTGAGTAGGTAGACGACTTCCCACTAGACGGGACCTGACTTACAGCGTCACGCCACTACCCCCTCACATCCATTCTCACGTCCCCCTCACCATCTTAAATCTTCTCCACCTCTAAACTTCTACAACCCAACAACCGCGACACACCCATCCCAACGCCTCCCCACTGCCATTTCACCCATCCCAGTGTCC
Organism: Coenobita brevimanus; assembly: GCF_032717465.1. Lineage (NCBI taxonomy): Eukaryota > Metazoa > Arthropoda > Malacostraca > Decapoda > Coenobitidae > Coenobita > Coenobita brevimanus. Next base: position 9,289,712 of record NC_137060.1, read on the forward strand.
TTAATAGCTTTCTGAACCTCTCCTCCCCTATACCTCTACAGCTTCTTACTAACGCATTCATAATCCTTTGAGCTCCCCCATTCTTGTACACATTAACGATCCACAACATTCTGAACAATCATAACAATAATCAACTCACACATCCATTCTATCGTCCCCATTGCATACACTCCTCCATACTTCAACAACTCCATCATACCCATCAAAGTCCCCATAGCCGTCTGGACTCACCCATGGATGTACAGCTTCATCACACCCGTTCAGTACACCTTCCCCAAGAACCATCACACCTAATGTCTCCGTGGCCTTCAAAACTCCCACCATACCTCTATAGATTCATCATGCCATAGCATTTTTGAACTTCCATTAAAAACCTTCAGTCTACTCACGTCCTTATTAAGACTCCCATAACTTCTTAGTTCACTCTATACCTCCCTGTCTCCATTACATCCATCCTAACACCATCATAGCTTTGAGTTACGCTCATTCTAAAACAAACCCTCTAAGCTACTGCCCCATTTTTTGTTGACTTCCACAACTCTACAATCTACTCATTCCCGATCTGAAACCACCTTTGTTTCATCCCACTGCATATAACTCTCTTAAAAACCCACAGTTCTAAAAAAATCTGATATTCGTCGTTATTCCCTCCTCCTCAGAACGTTCATAGCTCTATTCTCTTTTCATCCATTCTTAAACTTCTCCTTTTTGCCCTCATAATATCCATCTCTCTTGTAAATCTTCTGCTGGCAAGTCTAGAACGATCTCACATCCACCCTAACCCTTCCTCTTAGACCTCTGAACATTTATATAAATACTGTTTCATATCCATTCCGACACTGCCGCTGCTCCAACTTGGATGTTCTACTCTCCTAAACATTCATAACTGTAGTCGTCTCAATACACACGTACTAACTTCCCATCCATTCTCATCACACGGAAGTCACATCACTCGCATAAACTTTTACCTATTTCCATCCCACCCAAGTACCAACATTCCCACAGACTTCCACCCATTTCCAACTCCCCCATATCCTAACACCCATGAACTTCCATCCATTTCCATTCCACCCAAATACTAATATTCTCACAGCCCTCCACCCATTTCCAACTCCTCCATATTCTAACACTCCCACGGAATTCAACCAATTTCTGTCCCAGCCAATTCCGAATACTCCCATATACTTTCAAACTCTCATATATCTACAGTACATTCACATCCATTCTGAAACCTTACGTGTTCCGCCCTAGATGTCGGTACCACCTTAAATCTCACAACAGAACTGCAACCACCTGTAATACACCCTAACACCATCTCCTCCCCCGTTCCAAGCCCTCTGAACATAAGCCACGTACGGGTAGCTTTATAATTTACAAACACCCTTCTGAAACCTCCCTGGCCATACTATATGGGGTTGCATTGTCTTTGGTTAAGGATGTTCCCTAGCTCCTATTCCTTCCTGTACTCAGCGTGTTAACAATCCCTGGCATGTTATTCATGCAGTCTACGTTGGTACCATATGAGGAAAGGCATGAAGAGAACACATGAGTAGAAAGGTGGTTTATACAATGTAATTCACAATGCAAGAAGTACCAGAAAGCCTACTAAGCTGAAGAAAATAAGAGCCTGTATGTTCCCCTTCTTCTAAAACTATATAAATCGCCACCACCTGATGTTCATCCTAACCCTCTCTTCTGGCTCTCTAATATACTATACGAGTACTCTTCTGAAATCACTCTTGCTCCACCCACGTGTCCTCTATTCCTGAAATTCCATCCTAACCCTCTATCCTTACCCTCTGAAATTCTATAGCTCGACACTCTGCATACAGTTAATATGAAACCGCCCTAACTCTGTCTTAATGTCCTCTCTTCCTAAAATTTCGTGCTGATTATTCTATAACTTCCTCCCATTTTAGCATTTCCTCTCCCTGAACTTCCCTAACTCTATCCAATACCAGGTACGTGTACAATATCTTTTCTGAAACAATCTTACCTCCACCGTACGAATCTCACCCTTCTAAAATCTAGTCCCACATTTCCATAGCCACCCATGTCCAGTTTACCACCCTCCTAAATGTCTGAACTTCCATATCTCTATAATCCAGTCACACCCACTCCTAAACTTCTCTTGTTTCACCTCACAGCCATATTACATCCATCGTAACTCTCCCTCCCACCCCTAAAATCCCATAATCTACAACCATATCACATCCAACCCTCCTTCCTTCCCCCCTCCCACCCCTCTGAACCTTTGAACCTCTCCGCATGCATTCTGAAACCACATTTACTTCGCCCCAGATGTCACACTTTCCTTAAACCCCCATAATTCTCCAGCCACCTGACATACATCTTGACATCCCGCTCATTCCGCCAAAAATAAGATGTTCCGGGGCCTTACGTCCTGTCAACCCTTTCCCTGTGAGGACATTTCTCTCTCTCTCTCTCTCTCTCTCTCTCTCTCTCTCTCTCTCTCTCTCTCTCTCTCTCTCTCTCTCTCTCTCTCTCTCTCGTTACCATTGACAATTTTATTAATTTTACGATACTATTTGACCAAGAGGGACTAGATACCGGTACAGCATTCACTGACTAAAGATTACCTGACAAGGATACATGACATAATGCCCAAAACCATAAGAACAACGTCGAGGATGTAAAAACACATCTTATCCCATCCTTATTTTTAATGGCATAGCTTTATTTACTGCATGGTTAGATATATTTATACCATGACACTTTTCATGCACTTATCCTTGAGATCTAGCTTCATATTTGGACGCATGAACCTGCGTCCTTACTTGCCACAACTATTTCTCCAACTATTTCTTCCTTTAACTACCCTTATGAAGTGTTCTTTCATTCTCCACAAGCAACATACACAACAATTATACCTAAATTTGTGCCATACTAAGCACATTCGTAAGGTACTACATACAATAGTTCCGGTCATCCAATGAACTCCCATGCTTAACTCATCGTCTATGATACTGTACACACGTGGTCAGCAGTCCCTTTACGCGCCTGGGATTCAAACACAAGAAAAGAGACTCCAGCTCTCTTGATTACCATGGGTTAATTTGGTAAGATCCCATTAAATTTTGAGTTTCGAGGAAGTGTACAGTTAATGACCGCGCCTGCATACCTGTGGCCTCCATCATTGTCAAGAAGTAACCGGTAACTACAGGCCCGTGGCTTTGGGAAACATGGGTGTGCAGGAATCACGTAGTCTCCCTCATTTGTTACGCTAATTACTTCCATGAATTACACCTGCAGGGAGGATGTGGAGCTCATTGAGGTAAGGAAGGTACATCCCACAACGATGAAAGGCATACGGTTCAATTTACCTTCTTATCACAATGACGTTTCTTTCTGATATATTCTTGATCACACAGGATGATTTTATTGTCCAAACGAGCGAAGCGAGCAAAAACGCTATACTTCAGTCAAAATATTGTGTGTTAAGCTCTTTCCCCATATGGCAAATAAAACTTCCCAACCTGAGTAGCACCAAAACATTTTCTCCTTTGTCACTGAAGCAACCGTGGCATGTCAAACCATTCTGACACTGTCATGAAAAATGCCTTCCAGCATTAACAGACAGCCCCCCCCCTCCCCAGAAAAAAAAAGCCAAAGCCGGTACAGGTGAAAAACATCCAAAACACAAAATCCCTTAAGAATAGAAAAACAGAACTTCACTTTTTATTAGCCATTAAGCCAATCATGGCATATCGTATCTTATTAGCCAGTCATGGCATGTCGTATCATTTAGAAACTGTCATGAAAATTGTCTTTTCGTGGTATCAATCATTTTTGCCAGACCCAAGTCTAGCCGCAAGAGACGAAAAACAAAACCACGCTCGCTCGGATATGTTCCATACCACTGGTGTACATGCGTGTTAATTGATACATTTCATTTCTGTTGTAATGTTACTGTTTATTATCATTATGTCTGTCTATCTATTCCCTGACGCTACAATTTGTGACATTAAGATCTCAAAATACCTTATTCTACATGGTTACGAACCCTCATCCAATAATGGATCACTCAGCTCGATCCTACCCTGTCTCTTTAACGCGTACTTGGTTATCCTTTCCGTCTCGAGGCCGTTTCTTAAAAATGGGAGGGCGAAAGTGTGGACAAGCCCTAAATTTTGGATGATTATTTTTGAGGCAAGTGATGATGAGAAAACATGTTTGACCTCTTTTGTATCGTTGCTGATTGCACTCTGTAACGTGGGATGCAGGTTGACTGCGTATGACAATTACAGGAGTTTCATAAATGACTATGAAAAATTAGGGGCCACTTACATCTACATGCTCTCAATCTTAATTAGCTGACCATCTTTTTCACCACTACACTCCCATACATTGTCCTAGTCTCATTCTAACTCTCTATTCGTTCTGTTTGGCTGATTTACCACAAACTATTTCTCTACACGCTCCCCACAGCATCAACGCCTACACAGCAATCTTTAAGAATCCTCTCATTTGTCCTACTAACTTTCCATGTCACTTCACTAGCACTTTTGAAGTAGCTTGGTTCAACAGCTAGCATTCTTGCTTTACGTCCCTCAAGTATCGTCCACGCTTCACTTCAGTACGTAAGTGATGATATACACTTTTTACTCCAACTTGGCCCAGGTTTGCGTCCTTATACAGCTTATTTCACGAAGGTTAGTGGCAGAAAAAGGCAATACTACGGCAATACTTTTCCCTATTTCATTTTTTTCCCCTCGTGACAAGCATCATAATCTAGGGCTGATGTACGGTATGCTTTCTACTGCATTCACGATGGAGAGATGGCAATTGTAAGCCAAGTTAGTGTAAAACGAGTATAGTAATATGCTGTCAAAAAATGCATTCTTTACCCCCCTCCACCCCCCCGTTTACATTCCTATTTCAGAAACTGTTCCTACCACCCACTTTGCTTCCGTGTTACATTATCTCCTTCAGTTTTCAGTATGATCACGTAAATTCACAATACAGTCTAAATACCGGTAGTCTACTATATCCTTTTCACTCTAACTTGGCTTAAAATTGACATATCTCCATTTTGAATGCTAAGGAGCAACAATATAATATCACGCAAATATGATGTCAGTCAAGAAGAAGTTCCATTGGAAGGATGTACCTTTTCTGCAATCAAGCTATGTGAATCAAGACGCAATGGGACGAAAATCTGGACCAAATTCTCCATCTCTGTGCCATTTTACTTCCGACAGTGGTTACAAGACACAGGAGTTGGTTACAGGAACGAGATTGAATTGCTCTTCCTAATCATAATTCGCACAGCTAAGGCACAATGTTAGTAGAGCGGGATTCTCAAACATATATACCGGTACGACCATTTGCCTGTTGTAAGTTTGGTTTGTTTTTGCAGAAAGGACTACGGTAGCGTCAGGGGAAAATTTTACATTTATCCAGATCTTTTTCCATCCTGCAGATAAAAGACTCAACTTGTCTCCCGAACTTATTATTATTATTTTTTTTTAGGAATAATAAGAAACACGGAAAGACATTATAGCCTCCTTGTCCTTCCTGTGAATAGAAATCTTAGTTATGATAGGGAATCGATCGCAAATACGTTTGAGAATCCCACCCCTGATCCACAATGCGAGAGGAAGATGGGGTCACTCTACACACAGAAGCTGGAGAGGGACGCCTTCACGTGGTGGCACCGATATGACTAAGGGCCTTCGACGTGTGGTTATACAAACATCCTTCATTTCCATCCCTATCCTCCCTACAAGGATGGTGGACTACAGGAGGAGGGCAATTCCAGCCTATGGTCAACTGGGTTCAGTCAGATGACCCTGGGGTTGCAACTGCTACTACTACTGCTGGTGCTTCTGCTGCTGCTGGTGCTTCTGCTGCTGCTGGTGCTGCTGCTGCTACTGCTACTACTACTACTACTACTACTACAACAACTACTACTACTACCAACACCACTGTCACCACCACTACCACAGCCACTACTCCTCCAAGGCCCACTCTTGCCTCACCAAGCAGTCAGGCCGCCGTGGCAAAACACTGGCACATGACAACTCTGACATTCTTTCCCCCAGTCGACATTTTCCCTCAGCCTAACATTGCTGCCATACCAGACGGGCAACAACGACAACCTTCCCTGCCACCGCCGTAAAGCGTGTCGTAAAGAGGGGTGACGGACGCGTTATGTTCACTAAACAACTTATATATATACGGTACCTTAAATATCAGCTGGAATGAACAGCAATGCAAGGAAAATGAAAGTTGCTATAATCGTTCTACTCTAACCTGGCCTAAAACTGTCATCTCTCCACCTTGGATGTTGATTTGTAACAATAGATTAACACTAGAGAATGATGCTAGTCAGTAAGAAGTGCTGCAGAAAGGATGTGCACCCACAGTATAGTCTTATTCTACCACTGACCTACGTGAGATAATGATACAAAAGAACGAAAATCTGGGCCAAGTGAAGATAAAAGAACTGTAGAAGGTTTGTCTGTAACCTTCACTGAAAAAACTTTGATAACCTACTCATTCGTTACCTATGCAGAAGGACGGATTTATACCTCAGCAGGGATAATTAAACTTACTATACTCTTTTTACCCTAACTTGGCCCAGATTTTTATCCTTATGCAGCTAATTTCACTCAGCTCGATAGTAGAACACGACAGTATTATTGCTCTACATCCTTTCCATGGCACTTCATCGTGACTGCCATCAGATTCTGGTGCTGATCCATTGTTCCAACTTGGCATTCAAGATCGAAAAGTGTCAATTTTAGGCCAGGTTAGAGTAAAACGGGTATAAAACATTTGTCTATAAGCCTTTACTACAAACACGTTGATAAGCTATTGACTCGTTTCCTATTAAAAAGGAAAAATTTTCATATCGTCTTAAAAGAACTGAGGTTACAGTATAAGCCTCTCCCCTGCTGCTTCAATGTCTTGTTCGTGCAAAGACACGCAAAACTTATCCCTGGAATAAGCATGCAAGCACACACAGAAGGTGAACCAGTAGAGAGTGGTAGTATACAGTGGTGTGAGAGGAGAGGAAAGGCACATACGGTGAAACAAGATAATGGTATAGTAGACTGTGGTATGGTGCAGGTTAGGCTAGGACAGATACTAGACACCGGCAGTGAAATAGAAGACTGTGGTAATAAGCAGTGATATGTAGTAGATTTGGAGAAGGACTGATACAAGGCACAGATACAAGGGTAGGACAAGATAGTACAGGTGGTGAAACAGAGGGCACAGACGATGGAAAAGAAGGTGGCTAGGTGGCTATATAGGCAATGATATGGTGTAGGGTTGGTTACCTGATTACTGCATATAGGCGATATCTGGTGAGCATCCAACACACAAACTTGTCACAGTCAGAAGTGTTCGTTTCCATGGGCCCCCCGAACCTGAGGTCTGTGTCGAACCAAGCCACCGAGTCGCCTCTTAATTTTACCTCACCATTACTTCTATTCTCCCTCCCTCACTCCTCCAGCTTCCTCCGTCCCTCCCCACCACCTGCTTCACTCCCTTTATCGCTCCTCACCACCACTTGCCTCTCTCCTTCCCTCCCTCCCTACCAACACCACATGCTTCCCTCCGTCATCCCACACCATCACTTGCTTCTTTCCTTCCCTGTATCACTCCTCATCGTTTGCCTCCCTCTCTCCCCACCACTACCTGTTTCCCTCTCTTCTTCTCCACCACCTGCCTCCCTAACTCCCTCCTTCCCCACCACTACCTGCCTCCCTCCCCCCCACCATCACCACCTGTCTCCCTACTTCCTTCCTCACCACCACCTGCCTCCCTACCTCCTTCCTCACCACCACCTGCCTCTCTACCTCCTTCCTCATCACCACCTGCCTCTCTACTTCCTTCCTCATCACCACCTGCCTCCCTACCTCCTTCCTCACCACCACCTGCCTCCCTACTTCCTTCCTCACCACCAACTGCCTCCCTACCTCCCTCCTTCCCCACCATAGTCTGCCTCCCTCCCTCCCTCCCATCCAAACCACCTCTTAACCTCTCTCCCTCCTCTCCTACTGCCTCACCCAATCCCTTATCTAGTCTTGCCTATACCTTCTCTGCCTATCCAGCATCTGCCTCACCAAAACCGTATGCAGGCTACAAGCGAACTGTCACACCACACCAGTTTGGGAGACATTTACTGAATACAAACCACCTTGTCATTTAAAGCGCAATTTTTTCATCAGTATTATTACAAAATGTGTTCAGTAGGACTGTTTTTCTACGCCCATTATGACGCAAATATGATCAAGTTTAGGTAGATTTAAATTAAGTTGGGTTAAGTGTCACAGTTAGTTCGAATATCACTTGGTTTTCCTTTAGTTAGCCTTCACATTAAGCGATTCCGATTCGTAACGATTAAGTAGGAATCTTTATTGGATACCAGTTTTTGTGTGCTTACTACTGCACAATCAATGTCTTCCACGCATATGTTCAAATTCTTGGCGTTTGTCCTCAGTTATCAAGCGAACGTAGCAACTTACCTTTGTGTGGGCGTGTCTTTTGCCTCTGTGGACGTGGGCGTGTGTCCTGTGAATTGACGGGCCGCCCTCGCTTCTGCCCCTTACTGGCGAAGCACACTCCCAACAGGCTCCACCCCATGGCGCTGAGGGGGCGTTGGGTAAGATGACACTTGAGACAACTCTTTACATCGTCCACGAGAGTTTATTATCCTCTTGGCTGCATTTTCCCGGCTACCGTCTGACGATTAAATTCAGTTCAAATATATCTACCACAAAAGAAACATTAAAACTTGTCTTCATTAATGCTTTGTCCATGAATTTTTTTTTTACATGAGTCACTAGAGATGATTATTTTCTTGGCTGTTAAATATTAGCTTTGCATCGTTTCAGGCTGACGTCAGACGATTTCATTCAGTTCAAAAAAACTTACGGTACAGAAAACATTAAAGATGGTTTCCAGTAACGTTTTGTTCAGTTCGGACAATAGCCGCAACTCAAGGGCTATAAACTGTCTCCACAAATGTTATGATCACAGAGTTAATATATCCGTAACACTGAGACACTTAACTCGGTCCAATAGATGTAAGTTCTTGGCTATGTTTTCCAGATAATGGCAGACGATTTTATTTGTCTCGTCTCCCGTTTTCTATCACAGTCCATCAGGTAAAGCAGTGGTTCATTTTGGGTTCAGACACGCTAGAGTTTGAGCTGAGGAGGTTTTTCACGTACCAAGCAACATAGGCTAAATAGCCTTTAGCCTGTTTTGGTAATTTCCTGCAGGTAAATGTTAAAAATTAGTATTATATGCTTGGTGGTCAGATGGATGATGGCACCAGTTGGAGTGAAGGTCCTGGTTAACTAATGTACGTAAAATCGAAGCCCCAAGATTGAGGCTGAAAATTTTTCGATTATCTAATGCCTCGGGGGGGGGGGGACTTAAACTGATCAGATACGGTATTAAATGTTTTAGACTATGATAGCCTAGCCTCGGGCCCCTACAAGTCAAAAGTAACAATACAGGCCTGGCTGTTTGCGCTTTGCTGCTGTCTTGAATCATGAGTGAATGAATGTCTCAAAAACTGTTATGACAACTGCTGACGATTTTGCTTCCACCCCCCCCCCCTCCTCTTTTTGCATTAAATCCATTTCATTCATTATTACGAAATATAGCTGGGATGAATGATGATGAGGATTGTGGTGGTATTGATGATGACGTTGATGATGATGATCTGAACTATCACGTGAGTACGATGCACCTCAGTTATATCCGACACTGTTTTTCCTTCAGCAGGTGGGAGGAAGAAGCAGGATTTTTTTTTTTTTTAGAATTACACTGTAATAATAAATTAGTCCAACCCAAAATCTAATTGCATCTGCCACAAACGTATCTAAATTTCGATGAGGTCTTATCTGCTTCATTCTTGCCAGCCTTAATAATTTAATCAGCTGAAGACCATTTAGGACTGAGGAGGTTAGAGGCTATTTCCATGAACTTCCTCAGTACAAAAAATCTTTCCCGTGTTGAAGGAAATCGTCTGGACTTGCCAATGAAGTATAACAGGTACCATGATAATGACTGGGTTATGACTCATTCAGTCCATAACTTATGTAACATTTTCTCACTTGTCATTCACTACTCTTAACGTCATATGCTTCCATCATCACTATCGTCACCAAAAAAAAAAAAAAATGCAGTTATCTAGACATTTCTTCTATTCTTTTGACATTGTTCTTACTGTCCCTGTCGTATAAACTTCATACAATAAAAAAAAAAAAATTTACATTAATCAAATTCCCATCGCTTTCATGACAGACTGAGTACTGTTAACTAGATCTCATAATTTCCCACCCGCCAGAAGCAAAACAACGAATGCTCTGTAACTCATAATAATTTCTTGTGTCAACAGCATCAACAAGTGCATGTATATTTTTAGATGCGAGAGCATCTCTTGGGCCGGCCTGGTCAGTCACTCACTCCCTAAGGATTTTCGCACATAAGGTACTCCACTCCAGTGAAACACCATATACGAGTAACATTTCACTCTAGTTCTCTATCTAAGCTCCAGCCAATGCTTTATCTTAAATAAGTTCCAGATGGTCCTGCATATATCTAGTATCATTCTGTACATACGTGTTCATTCTCTCGCTTCTCACGAGAATCTGAATATCAATAGTCAGAACCTTTGACACTCACCGCCTTCAACAACAAACGTGTATACATTTTTTCCCTATTAAACACTGATTCTTAGCCTCATAACTACCTACAAGGTTGCAAATTTCACATTTCCTCCCTTCTCATCGCACTGAATATTTAGTTTACATGAACAAAAATCGTCCAGTCATCTATCACATCTCACAGAAATAAATAATTATCCTTCACTCCACTGTTTCTCAACCTCAAAACTATCACTGAAGATGTGTGATTTGATAACCATTTCTTCTTTTTGCAGCAACTTTTAAACATCCTTGACATCACTGACCTTAGCTTCAAAACTATCAATAAACGTGTGTGCATTTCTTATCTTTTTTTATGCCCCTAAATATGTTCAGTGATACGTCTAGTCAACCTCAGAACTCCGCACCACCGTATGTGTTGCCTCTCCAGTGACGGGTGACAGGGGCGGGAGCGGCATATACCCCTCACTCACGTATCCCCGGAGGGTAACTAACCCCGCGTGTGGTTGGTGACTGGTCCTGGCGGCAGCGGGCAAGAGGCCCCAGTATTGCCACACACACTTCACCAATAGCTCACCGCCAAACAGGAATACCAAGGCAGTTTCAAGCCACCTGTCACAGGTAAGGCTTCACCTGACACTGTTTTCAAATTATTTACTGACGTATTTTAAGGACCTAACGTATGGTGGACCACATAATCCTTTTTCGTACTTAAAATAGCCCACTTCCTTTTGGCAACTATGATGTGGCGCCCGCTGCCATGCACCGTCAAACTTGTCGTACCCTGCAGTGGCGTACACGTCATGTCAATCTTTTCTCGAGGACCGCCAAAATGTAAATGAAAGCAAGTACAAGGATTACAGGGAATTACTAAGATATCTAAAGATCTTTCCAGGTGCTTGAGAGGGACGCCTTTATGTGGTGAATTAACCACCTGGTTAACCACCGTCGCTGCACAGTCCAGGCTCCTGTTTCTTCCAGTTGTTGGTGCGAACAGGTTGCCGAATGAACTAGTGGTCATTGTTAGCAGTAGTTGCCACTCCAGGCTCATCTGAACGTCATCCCAGTGGACTGCAGGCTCAAGTTGCCCTTCTTTCATCCCCTACCATCCTCCTTTTGAAGGACAGGAAAGAGACTGGTGGACGTTCGTTTATCCAGGCAGCCCCACAGCCCTGTCACATCGGTGCCTTTCCAGCACCATGGCTAGTGGTCGGCACAGGAATTGAAGTTCCGCATAATAGGTCATATTCGATGAGGTTTTGGAAATTTCGAAACACCTCTTCCTTGGCGATATATTCTGGCCAATCCAAATCAATATCCCATAGTGTACCCGTATTATAAATCCAAACTATATCGATAATAGTAATGGTAGTTGTAGCCACAGGTTCGCCTGAAATGTGAACCCAATGGACTGGGGGCTGCAGTTGCCCTGCTGCTGAAGTACTTCCTCCACCTTCCGGGGAATGGGGGGGTGGGGGACTCAGGGTCGTTTGTATAACAGGGAGATATGCAGCTACATTGGGGACAGCACATGGAGGCGTCCCTCTTGAGTAGATCGATAATAAACGATATAAACAGCATCAAGAGAGTTTTAAGGGGTAATACGCAAAATAACTGGCAAGGAGGAGGCAATACCAGGCATATTTTCATCACTCAGAATAAGGGTGAATGTTCACCTTGTATTAATGAGATAATACCCTCCCCAGCAACAACTGCGCCTCAGAGATTATATCCTATTCTTGCAAACTAGAACAGCAGGTTCACTGGATACGTGTGTCACGCAGGGCACATTGTGGTTCGTAGTATATTTCGCGCTTTTTACCCTTTTTTACAGAGATACGAATAAGTTATAAGCCAAGTCGCAGGGTCGTATTCTAAACGTCATTGGAGAGTTGGTAACACCTCTTTATTATCGATTTCATTTTTGTATTACACCTCAGTATCCTCTTGTATGTTATCGATGCCAGGATATCAAAACATGTAAGACTCAGAGAATGTTAAAGTGTAATATACAAAATAAATCGCTCTGGAGGAGGCGCTATGAAATCCTCTATGTCACCTATACAGTCCTAAATGAAGACTTCACCTTTACCAGCAACACCTGCCTTACGCAGATCATGTTTATCCTATCCAAGTGCCTCGGCCCATCAGTCTAATGGGATACGTTCTTCAGGCACGACACATTACGTCTTAGAGTCGGCATAGCGATCCAGGTGACACTGAAGGTTTCGTAGCAAATCTGTCATCGTTGGTTACTTTGCACATTACACATTAGCATTCTTTTGTACGCTGTTACATCTGTGTGTGTGTGTGTGTGTGTGTGTGTGTGTGTGTGTGTGTGTGTGTGTGTGTGTGTGTGTGTGTGTGTGTGTGTGTGTGTGTGTGTGTGTGTGTGTGTGTGTGTGTTTGAACAAAATAACCAAATCAGTGTGGATCTAGTTGGAGTTAAACTTGTTAGAAGGGTTTAGGGTCAACCATGGGGTTAACCTATTTGTCAAAGGTTAAGATTAGATGGCAATCTTTGTAGAAGGATATAAGGTTGGGCAAGGATGAAAGGATTTGGTATTTAGGTCAAGGTCACAGGAATCGTTCAAGGGTAAAGGTCACATGGCAAAGTCGATTCAAGTAGTTTTCATCCAACTGAGATCAAACTTAGTGGAAAGAGTATAAGACAAGGATTGAAGATACAGTTTTACGAACATTGAGTCATTGGTGAATGTCATAGGGAAGGTCAAAATTTGACCCACAAGTGAGCAAAATAACAAAATAATAATAATAATAATGATCTGGACCAAACTTGATGGAAAAGCTGAGGGTCAGCCAATTGTTTATGAGGGCACTAGGTCAAAGGTCATGTTCATATGGCTAAGTCAATTAAAATGTTTATTACATTTACACCGGCCTCTGTGAAAGGCTTCCGGGTAAAGGAAGGATGAGGGAATTCAGCTTTGAGAACAATCCATCAGAGGTCAGGGTCACAGGGCATGATAAAATGACTGAACGAAAAACTCAAGCAGTTGTGATTCGATTTAAACAGTCACGGTGCAACGACTGGGAGTAAGCTAAGGTTGAATATTCGATTTTGAGAGTACAAGGTCAAAGGTCAAGGTCAACTCAGTTTATATCAGATCTGGACCAAACTTAGTGGCACGATGAAGAGTCGGGCAAGAATGAAGTCACTGAATTTTTATATCAATCAGCCAAAAGTCAGGGTCACAGGACAAGGTCAAATATTCAACTCTTAGATCACTTGTAGGGCGCGGGTGCTGCACTCTGATTGAACCCACTTCGTCTTAAATAAACTGAAATAACACAGGAATATGTAAGAGTGAGGGAGTGGGAATGAATATTTTACAGTACAACTAAATATATGAAAATTGGAAAAGAGTCCTAGAATGTCACCTAAAACATCAGGGTGAGCAGTGAATTTGTTGTTCTTGTTGTTGCTGCTGATCAGCCTAAGCCTGTTTGGCCAAGCAGACCCATCAACCACAGGCAAGCAACCGCCCCTGCAAGATCGTCCTGTGCAGTGAACCGATATTCTTTTGAGGCTATCGCCTCGGCACAGCGAGGCGAGGGGAGTAGTGTTGTTAGGTTATTGGAGGGACACCGTAATTGCGTCTCTTCTCCTCCTCTCCCCCATTTAATAGGGGGACCACAGCACGTTCCTTTTCACTCCATGATTTAGTTATATGGTTACCATCTACAGTTGCAAGTGGTTTCCTGGGTTGAAAGAAATCAATAGGCTTGTCTCTAAGTGTCGAGCCACCTCAAGTGCAAAGAAGAGTAATAAAAAATTACAGAAAGGAATGGAGAATTAGGAAAAGTGGAAGTCAGTGAGACGGAATGAGAAAGAGAAAGGAAGAAATAGGCGGAATAGTTAACACTACATCAAGTGAGTGGATGAGGGTCGCCACCACCAACAAACAGAGCTGTGAAGAATTGTCACAAACTATCAAAAAATGAATCGGGGGGTGAAAAGTGATAGACAGCTGGGCAAGTAACACCATGATGGGGCGGGGTGTAAAATGTGGGAGTGGTAGTAGTTATTGCGAAACACTTTAGTTTACCCGATAATAAGAGGAGAGGCTATATTAGTTTGGAAGAGAACGTGCCGAAGAAGGGGAAACTCGCCTGTTATTTACCGCGGCTCTTGGTGGTAGAACTAGATATTTTTATAGTGTAACCTATATTCATTCCTGACATTTACTCGAACTTTATATATATATATATATATATATATATATATATATATATATATATATATATATATATATATATATATATATATATATATATATAAAGTTATATTTCTGGAACAGCGGTAACCTATATTTGTGTCTACATGTCTGGATGCGAGTTAATTTTTGGCATAGTAATAGATTAATGTCTGTTTCTCAGGTGAAAAAAAAAAAAAAATTCTTGTCGCTCACTCGACGATTTAGGGGGCTCTCTGTTACTTCCCCCATACCAGTTTATTTCTCTGGCAACGCAATATTCTCTTGCAGACCGATCAAGCAAATTTTGTCGATATTGCAGATATTAAAAAAAGTAAATGTTAAGGCGTATTACGCGAAAATAATTAAGAATGAAGTGATAATAACACACTGAGAGCACACAGTGGCACTCACTTCCCAACCCTCCTCTCTCTCTCTCTCTCTCTCTCTCTCTCTCTTTTACACATGCATGGGATGGTTATGATCTAGAACTGGGCAAAAGAAAGTTCAAAACAGGAAATAACAGTGCCCACTGAAGTGGGTCATAATATCTTCAGAGATCATTCAACTCCCTAGTATGTCGGCTCCAACCTATTGGCAAAAAATCCTATATGAATGTATATTCATAAGCAAAAATTTCTACGCACCCTCGACTTCTATCTCTGGCTGAAAGAGAGTCGTCGCCAGGAATCCTCACCGAATGAATAAGTGTTGTTGGTGGTTCGAAGCTTCCCCACACTGCACGAGCACCAATGTTGTGAATTGGTCCCTGTGCAGTCATATAAAACTTCGAACTGCCACCTTAACGAGGGAGAAAAGGTCTTCGTTCAGTGTGAGGCCCTGAGTACAACTTCCCCCAGCCCAATGTAGAGGGAGAGAGTGCACAGAAACTGTGGAAGAGAGGCCATTCCGTTGATTGCAGTAAATAGCCTAAATAGATAATAAAACAAAACATTAAGTCCAGCTACATACCGTATACACTTCGTCCATCCAATTCCTTACTTCGTCAGCTCTTTTCATTCTTCAGCTTCCGTACCTCGTTTTTTTTTTTTTTTTTTTTTTTTTTTTTCAGATATTGGCCTACCAAACTGAACCATCTTCTTGGGTCTTCCAAGCTGTTTTCATGCCCTCACCTCTACTCACATTATATCATTTTCACACTCGCTGCACATTCATTTCCTCTCGGTGTCCATACCATCAAAGCACAAACTCTTCTTCCTTATGCCACTCTATTCGTTTCATGTCCTTAATCTTACTTCTCTTTTTTTTTTTTTCCTAGCACAGCATCCAAGTAGTTAAACTCCAACAATACGTCTCCCTCCAGTCATGAACACATCGCAATGAATCATCTTCTTCCTCAACAACCATCACTATTTTTTTTTTTTAACTTCCAAATCTCGCCGTTTGCAAGGGTTCACAAATCTCTGAATCAGACTATAAAGACCCCGCTCACTATCAGCAAGCAGCACAGCATCATCTGCATTCATTAACTCTGATCTCTACCATCCTCGCTATACATCATCCGCTTCACGCCAGTTTCTATCACCTTTGTGCTGACCTTTCTCATCACACACACACACACACACACACACACACACACACACACACACACACACACACACACACACACACACACACACACACACACACATATTACGCTGAATACTCCAACACTGTTACTGGACCAAGCACTGAGAACTGATACATACACATACCTCACTACCATAAACAAAAATATTAAGCACTACTCCTTCCACCTTAGTGAAACATAAGGACTTTCGTATTCCCACTGTATTCACTGTATCATAAGCTTTTTTCTAGATTCGCAACAGTTATTATACTCGTATACTTATCAGTATTTCTCATATGCTTTCGCCACTGCGTCTAATTCACAGATAGCTAGCTAGCTAGCTAGATAGATAAATAGATCTTATCCCATTCAGTATTAAAGGTCCCTGTTTAGCCCCTTGAATCTGGTTAATTATTATTATTATTATTATTATTATTATTATTATTATTATTATTATTAGTGGTGGTGGTGGTGGTGGTGGTGGTGGTAGTAGTAATGGTGGTATTGATAGCAGTTATGGTAGTAGTAGCAGTAGTAGTAGTATATGTATCAGTATTATCATCATCACCATCATTACCAATATTGTTACTATAATAATAATAATAATAATAATAATAATAATAATAATAAATTAGACTTGCTACTTCCAGAGGCTTTTTGATACCCCTCTAATATTAAAAGGAGTAATCAAGGCTATGTTTAACCCGTTCAGTTTGATTAAGTCACTTCTTGGATGAATAAAGTCATCTGAAGGTAACAAGAATTAAAAAAAAATAATAATAATAATAATAATCGTATTACGGGTCTTGAGCCAAATTATATCATGTAGTAGTATAAAAATAAATGGATACATAAATATAATTAATTAAATACCTAGCTGGCTTAGGCTTACTGAAAGGGTTACCTGATGTTCCCTACCGTCTTCACTTAACATTAAAGCCTTTTTTGGTATCAAAATGAAGGAAAAGGGACAGCTTAACGAAGGAGTAAAACATGATTCAGTAAAAGTTCTCATAAAACTGACCATATCGTGTTCAGTCTTCCCTCCAGTCCGGTTTTGCCTTACCTGGGGGAGAGAAAAATAATGTATTTAATAAAGTTACTAATTGGGTTTTTATATCTTGAGCAATATTTACAATAGATTTGGTGAAATAGATACGGTAGTTAAGAAACTAATCCATTGTCCTTAAATATTAAAATCACAGAGCAGAATATTATCACCATCATCATCATCGTAGCCTACTTCGCGACGGAAGAATAACTGTGGATCCCAAATCAACAGTTAAACATATACCGATATATATATATATATATATATATATATATATATATATATATATATATATATATATATATATATATATATATATATATATATATATATATATATATATATATATATATATATATATAAAACTGTTGAGTAGTATTTAAATGTAAAAGTTATGTGATATATATTTAACCCATTGGATCCCAGGAGTGCTGGGCGAGGCATGACGTTGGGTGGGTACTAAGCCTACCGCCCTCCGCCTATCAGCTCATAGTCATGAAGCTCATAGGTCTCTACCTGGGGGTTCCCTACTTTATAAAGACTTGAAAAATCCCAGTTCTGTCCAATATTCTGGACACTGGGCACCAATGGGTTACATATATATATATATATATATATATATATATATATATATATATATATATATATATATATATATATATATATATATATATATATATTGCTGAGTAGTACTTAAATGAAAGAGAAAAATTATAATGTGGGGGAAACTACTAGTCCATTGCCAACACATATCAAAATAGCAAAAAGTTGTACAGTGATAACTGAACGAAAACACGACAAACGTAAACACTGACTACAGTACATAACTTTCAGAAATATAGTGTTATCGGTACCGTAATTGTACACCCTTGCCCTAACTAGAGATGTACAGATAGGGACTAAAGTTCTGTTATAGCAGTGCGTCTTCTTTACACACACCACTTTCCATCCCGATTAGTTGCAGCACACATGCGCACAAAAAAATAAAAATAAATAATAAAAAAACAGAAATGTATGCAATGAAAAATGTACCAACCCTCTCTGAGGTTAGAATTGTTAGTCAGCTGCGAAAAGTGAGAAGCAGAATAGGGTGAAATATTAGGCATGCTTTTGTTCCCGACTGTACAAGGCAGCGACCCACTCTTCTTGACCTGAACCCGAGTCCTTCCCGGTTAAGGTAGTGCACTAAAAATATATTAGCCATTTTCACTTTTTAATGTGCACGAACTGCAAGCTATAGTGCATTCATCTAGTATTTTATTACACCTTTCATTAGTACACTTGAAAATACGGTAAATACATAAAATAGGATGTATATGTGCTTTCAAGCGTCCAGAGTAAATTATACCTTACGATTCAAACCTTCACCAAACTGACGCATCATTGTGCTATATGCATGCCTTAAATAACACTAGGTGACAAAAAAGGTTAAAACAGTATATCCCTCTCTGAGCGAAAACAAGCCTAAAAGCACTTAATCATTTCATCAATTACGGCACATTCTGCTTAGCCCCAAATAATTGGCGCTGGAGGGTGAACATTCTCTAGGCGGCGCCATAGATAGTGACTGCGACTTCTGCTTGGGGGATCAAACTCTCCTACCTGCCCTATGTCCCGTGGGGAAGACTTTAGGCAGACCATAACAACAGCAGCAAAAACAACAACAACGTAAAGAACAACAAAAATCCCAGACAAATAATACTGAAACCTGGAAAATCATCTTCAGAAAAACGATTAGAGAAGGAACGGCGGTATCTGAATTACTGGAGAGCTGGTGGTAATGGAATACACTTAGGAGTAGTAGCAGTAGTAGTGGTTGTAGCAGTAGATGTAGTAGTAGTAGTGATAGTAGTAGTAGTAGTAGTAGTAGCATCTGAACGTGAACCCCGAGGACTGCAGGTCGAACTTGCCCTTCTTCTGCCATCAGTCATCCCCCTTTCAGGTGAAAGGAGTGGGGAAGGTTCGTATAATAAGGCAGAGGAGCAGCCCAGTCATACCAGTGCCACCACATAAAGGCGTCCCCCTCCACGACCTTCGTTGAAATAAAAGGTGAAAATAATATACCCCGCTCAAAATAACAAGAAATATAAAGGCATTTAACTCTTTCAGTGATTATGGCACTTTACAGTATCCTGACATAGGGAAAGCTCGTCATTGATACAGTTAAGGATGGAACAGTGAGTATCTGAATTACTGAAGAGTTGGCTGTAATGGCATACACTCAAGAGTTAACGAGCAGTATCACTGTAGTTCAGTCAAGGCAAGCAAAAACAACCCTAATCAGTTCAGCCTACCGTTCTAAATAACACCTACCCTAACTCAGCAACCTTAAACAGCCGAAGTTACAGAATAGTCTAATTCATCATACTTAAGATACAGCCAGCAACAAAATTTTCTTTACTCATAGGACGGAGTGAGTTAGAAAAGATCTTCATTAACTTCTTCATTACGATAGCCTCATCGATACTATGCTCTTGTTAACTCTAAACAAATTTATTCTGTTTAGGGAAGACTTCTCGGCTTGAAGAGGTTAATCTGAATGCCATGTAACCTGTATAGGGTGAGTTTACGTAAGTTATTTTGGTTGGAGTCTGAGGCACTGAAAATATATCAAGCCATTATTTATATGCTTTCTCCACCAGGGCACTTGGGAATTTTGGGTCAAAAGGAAGTTTTAATTATCGTCACTGATAATTCTCGTAGCATTAGCATATGCGGTGTTTTTAGTAGATAATTATTGTGTGAAAACCTTTTTGGTATGATATTAAGTGCTTCCTGATCAGATATGCTTCGACTTAGCTGTCACGAAGAAGGGTACAATTTCGAAGAACGTCCATCCTTTCACAACGTTCGAGTAATTGCTTATTATTTTTCCCATTTACGGCTGAATCGAAGCATAAGACTGTCAGCAAGTATTTGGTGATATGTCAAAGCTGCTTTCACATGATGTTGATGCGAAAAAATCACTGTCGATATTTTTTATTACTTCCTTGTAACCCAAAACTTGCAAGGAACCAATTCACTCCTAAGTTACAGCCATCTCATGATCATCATCATCATCATCATTTCCCCACTATTAAGAATGGGGATGATCAAGAAACAGGAAAAAAGGCGAAACCCAAAAGATGAACTAGCATAATAGTGTCCAAAGAAAAATAAAGCCAATCTACACTCCCTCGTCAGTTACATCTCGAAATCTCCTGCTCTCTGCCACGGGTTTAACCAGAGGACACAATGCTCATAAACAAGTACCGAGATCTGATACAAATGTTTACGAGACGACCTTGTATTATTTTAGGATACAGGTGGGCTACAGTTGGACGTGTGTGTGTGTGTGTGTGTGTGTTGGGGGCAGGAGATGAAGGAGGGCAGTGGAGATGTGTTGATGTGAGCATTTCTGAGAGGCCGCTGCTACTCTCTCTCTCTCTCTCTCTCTCTACACATCACTACTTAGGGTGTGTTCACAATGAAGTAGGAGTCAGACAAGAAATTCTCAGACGCCAACTGTCCTATCGTGTGGGTCAGAATAATAATTAATCACTACAACATCCCGCCTCATTATCCCCCCTTCTTGGCATGTATCTGATATTCACCTACAGATTAAAAATATGGCAGTAGAAAGTGGCTTGTCCGTGACTTAGGATAATGAGACGAAGTGCTATTTTTCTAGTACTGATCCTAACCTACACGACCAGAAAGTTTGCGCCTGAATATGTCTGATTCCGGCGCAACTACTGCTTCCTTGGTCTGCCCCTCTTTTCCTCTTCTGTACACACACACACACACACACACACACACACACACACACACACACACACACACACACACACACTCACTTACAAACGAACCCGCACGAAAAGGTCCGTGCGGAAACACGTATATACGTGCACATGCACACACGTGTGCACACACAATGGCCTCTTCTTTTCTTTCCCCTACCACCTCCACTCCCCAACACACAGTGTAAACGCTGGTCGCCGCACTCCCCCCCCCCTTCTCTCTCTCTCTCTCTCTCTCTCTCTCTCTCTCTCTCTCTCTCTCTCTCTCTCTCTCTCTCTCCACCACATGTCAACAGTGTGGTATCGGCACTCTCCCCACAACGCCAGCCACCCTTTATGGCACCCACTCCACCACAGCCACCCCCACTCACTTCCATGCCTGTATATTTTCTTAACGGGCTGACGTATTAACAAAAGGGTTGAGAAGGAAGATCATAGGCTACTTGTTTTCCAGTCTGTGTATTTTCTCAGTCGCGTTTACGGCATTAACTCCTTCACTCCGAGAACGTCACCATGTCATTCTCTCTGCTATCGGAAGAATCCACTTAACTTAGGAGAGCACCCCATTACCGAAAGAGTTAAAGAAGGCTGTTTCTAAGAGTTCTTGTTGGAAAACTCTCTCTCTCTGACCGAATTAAGCTGTTTCGAAGTTTGCGGTGTTAATATCAGAGTTTGGAAAGATTACACTGTACCTCATCTCCAGTCTTTTAATCGTCTTAGTAGGACTTTTAGGATGAATAAATAAACTCTTTCTACTCGTGAGCTAAGAGTGATAAATGGTACATATTTCCTAGCCAGCAGCTTCGTTAGTTTATTTGTTATATTAAAGAAAATGGTGAATGAAGAATGATACTATATTTGCTGTAAGATTCAGGCGCAAGACACAAAGCTTTATAACATAACTGGGATCAGATAATGAGTCCAGTCACTGATCCCTCTGACTGCTATTTTTATGATGCTTTTTGTAATTAGAACAGAGAAGCGTACCCATGAGATGTGTTCCCTCAGCTGAGAAATTTTTTGACATTACTAACGATAAAGCAAAAATGAGGTTGTTCTGCAAGGATAATTGGTCGTATGTATAAACCTGATATCGAAAAGTGGTAAGCAAACCCATAATAGTTTATTGTTAATTTTCGAAACACCTGCGGTTATTAATTATGGCCAGTCTGCATCCCACATTAGACTGCGATCAGAATAGATGCTGGACGGCTTAATCTGTTCCATCCAGCTCACTTGCCTCAGAAATTGTCGTAAAAATAAGAGGGCTTGCATTCCGCTTTGCAGTTTAGTGTTTCAGCAAAGGACCCTAAAAATCTCCATTTCAAACTTCTTCATTTCGACGAGGTCTCCCTAAGGCGAACAATATCGGTTGGTGCTAACAAGACTAAAGTAAAAAGACGTCACTGTGTACTTCGCAAAGCAATGCAAAACAAAAAGATTTTTAAAGGTGTCAGTCATTATTCTATAGGAAAATCGTCCAGAAAAAACAACTGCATTTTCTTTACCCGTTCTTAATTATATTGCTGAAACTTAACTCCTTTACGGCAAGAGATCCGTCATGAGCTAAATAAAAACGCTTGGCAAACATAAAGATCTTAGTAAATTAGTTAATGGATGTGTTATTTTTATTTCCCTCAGTCGGAGGTGTTCTATTGACCTAAAATGACTCCAGTGGCATCCAGAATAAAATAAACAAGGCGCCATTGTGCTGAAGTGATTCCTCTTAACAAGCAAGACTGGGTTCATCATTGTTTAGGGTTTATTCTGAGAAAACGCATAGCTCACAGTATTCTTTAGCTTCGTTACGATAGGCCTTTTGTAAGCTGGATAAAAACGCTTGGTCGTAGCAGGTATAAGATGGTTGTCATTTTCCTGAAGGCTTTAATGAAGACTGTCTTTAACCTCCTTACTGCGAGGGGTTTTCCAAAGCTGAATAAAACTGCATTATTGTATCAACTAATGGTATGTAAATGGAGGGCAGACGCCATATGGTGCCTAACCCCGTTGCTCATCTCCGTAAGGTAGGCCTTTGAGCCAATTGCAGATCATTCACCCACTATCCTGGATACAAGACCAGTACATCATCCAGGTTACTACACTTATCTGTCCTAGATGTCACCCTAAGTACTAATCTTATCTACCAACCTAAAAGGGTGGATGGACACCAGCTGCCCGCACTAGGATCTGAACCCTGACGCTATCGGGTCTACAGCTTCGTCGCTAGCAATACAAGCCACTAAACGCGGCGGCAGAAACTCGCAAGTGTCAGGAAAAAAAATAGCCATTGTACTTAAGGTGTTAACGGAAATTCGTTCTAACATCTTTTCTAGGATGGGTTGTCTTGAGCTAAATTACGTTGTCTGACAGCAGTAAGTATAAAAGGAATAAGGGTTTCATCACAATGAAGATGCCCACAGGGACCTCTTCACTGCAAGGAGCCCCGCATAAGCTGAATAAAATCGTCTGGCAGTAGAAAGTGCAGTATACAGCATAACAGACGACATCACAGGAAGGCGGAGAATCTGATAACTCTCCTCACGGTGCTGCTTCTCACCACTACAATATTTCCTTCCATAAATCCGTAAATTCTTTCTGCTTTCATATAAACTCTTGTTTTGTATTTTCATCTTCCTAACACTCAGTCTCCCTCCCTCCTTCACACACACACACGCACACACACACACACACACACACACACACACACACACACACACACACACACACTACCGCAACCCCCCCTCACCCACTCCCGCCTACATCCGGTGCCAGGTGGTTCCGTTTGGCACTCAGGTCTGACTCCCCCTCCCCGTGCCTCTCTCCTGCTCTTGCCCCATTCTCCCCCTTCCCCAACCCTCATTTCCCTCTTCCCTTCCCCAGCTACCTTCCCCATATTCTCCCCTCTCTCTAGCCCTCCTCTCCCTCACTCCCTTCCTCCCTTCTTAGTCTCCTATCTCCTCCTCCTCCCCGTCTCCACGTCCCTCTCCCCTCCTCCCTCCTCCTCAGTCCCTTGTCCATGTCTCCCCCTTCCCCAATCAGTTCCCTCTCCCCTTCCCCTACACCCCACCCCCCACGCAGTGACGTATCTTTTATCTTATTCTTGTCACCTCGAAAAGAATTCATTTGGCGTGATAGAATGTCCCTGCAGTGAAAGAAACAGTGAAGACTCTGCATAAATCTTCCAGGTAAATGAGATTTCTCCTGATCTGTAGAGAACATGAATAAAGAGGAAAAATACGTCATTGGATTGAAGGGGTTAGTGATCCCATCGTATCCTACTTATTCTCTCTCTGTCTCTGTCTGTCTGTCTGTCTGTCTGTCTCTCTCTCTCTCTCTCTCTCTCTCAATTCAAAGGCCAACTATTTGGGTGATGGCAGGCGTGACCCATTTCTACTGGGTACTGTGATAATAATCCTTCTGCATTTGTCTCTTGTTGCTGAATCCTTCCCATTCCACTTATAACACTGGAAATGATGATGATAATAATAATAATAATGATGATGATAATGATAATGATGATAATGATAATGATGATAATGATAATGATGATGATGATTCTCCCACGTTTTTGCGTTTTTTCTGTGTCTGGATCCTACCCACTCATTGACAACAATGAGAATAGAATTTAGAGTATTCAGGGGTAAAATTATGACGATATTAATGATGCTGATAACGATGATGATGATATAAAGTTACTTCATTTCCTCCATGAGCTACAAATCATGAGAGTCAGGTGGAGGGAAGAGCTATGGTGTACAACTGTATATGGTAAATTAGACTGTCAGAGGAAACCACAGTTTGTTTATGTTACCGAGGACCCACTTTACTCCTGCTTCCCATTCTCCTCTTCTCCCTCCCGCTCCTTGTGCTCCCCTTCCATCTCTTTCTCCTCCCTCCTTTCTCTTCCCACTTTCTTTCATCGTCTTCTCCCCTACATCTAATCCTTCTGCATCCATCTCTTCCCCTTCCATCCTTCCAGTCTCTTCTCTGTACCCTCTCATTCCCCTCTTCCTGAATATTTTCCTCTTCTTTCATCCCACCTTCCTCCTCCTTCCCTTCTTCCCTTTCCTTCCCTTTTCCTGTCCCTCTATCCCCTCCTCCTTATTCCCTTTCCTTTTCCTCTCCCTCCATCGCCTCCTCCTCCCCTTCTACTCACACATTAGGATTCGACAGTCTCTCTCCTCCTGCTTTCCTGCCATGCCTTGTATATATTCCTAGGTCTTTTTCTTTTGTCTTTTTCTTCATATTCTGAACACACCAGTCTACTGTTGTCTGGCCCCCCCCCCCTCTCTCTCTTCATTACCGCCTCAGAGCACACCAAACATGACACACTACAAACTGGTTCTCCCTCTCTCTCTTTCCCACTTTCTCCTTTTCTCACTTTACTTACTTCCGTCTTTTTTTCTTTTGTCTGCTTTTGTTTCCTTCATATTCCTTTACGATTCACCCAACTCTTATTCTCCCTTCCACTTATTTCTTTTAATAATTTTCACATTTTCTTCAACTTCATATTTGCACTCCTTCCCTCCTTCTCTCTCTCTCTCTCTCTCTCTCTCTCTCTCTCTCTCTCTCTCTCTCTCTCTCTCTCTCTCTCTTCTATCGCTTCCGAACATAAAATTATTTTAAGATTATCCCGCGAATCCTTTGCACTCTTTTTTTACTTCGGCATACCGTATTTATCACACGCGCGCACGAGCGTGTGTGTGTGTGTGTGTGTGTGTGTGTGTGTGTGTGTGTGTGTGTGTGTGTGTGTGTGTGTGTGTGTGTGTGTGTGTGTGTGTGTGTGTGAAAAATAATTCAAGGAATTTTCACCCGATTTCAGCCAAATTTAATGGAAGTGATGAGGATCAACCATAGGGTTGTCCAATTTTTTCCCCTAAACAACAGATCAATAGCCAAGGTCAGACGTCAAGGTAAAATTAGAAAGTTCTAGTTCAGTTTAGACCAAACTTGGTGGAGCGGCTGACGATGAGAGAAGCAGGAAGTGATTAAATTTTGAGAACAATCAGTCAAAGGTCAAGCTATTAAGGCAAGGTCAGAGAATCTATACACCATCTCAGTTTTGATTAGATTTTGGAGAAAGCAAAGTCTCTTTCGGTCCCTGGGTGGAAAGACTGATATTCAGGCGAGGACGAGCATATACGATTTTGAGGGCAGTAGGTCAAAGGTTAAGATTACAGGGCATGACCAACTCAGTTTCGATCCGCTGTGGACCGAACTTGGTGGAGCAATTCAAGGTCAGGCAAGGATGAAATCATTCGATTTTGAGAATAATCGGTCGAAGGTCAAGGCCATTGGGCAAAGTCAAATGTCTAACCCTTGACTAATGGCAAAGCATGGTTGGTGCATTCTCTGAGTGCTCCTTCATTATTATTATTATTATTATTATTATTATTATTATTACTTTCATTATCATCATCATTATTATCATTATGATGATGATGATATTTTTGCGATTCTGTGTATAGACTTGACGTCTCTGTCTCTTAGGCCTGGTAATCCCTCCACGTGCCACACACGTGCACTAGTTTTCTCGCTCAGCTTGCTATTGCTTCAGATCGCTTTCACTCAATACCACTCATCATTCGCTAATGTCAGTCTCTTTCCTTCTCCTGTCTCCATAATCTTGTGTTTTACCCTGTCTCTGCTACTCTCTCTCTCTCTCTCTCTCTCTCTCTCTCTCTCCTTTACATTTGCACATTTTGTCAAGCGCTTTCTCTCACTCTCCTCTCCTCTGCCTGACTGTTACCACCATCAAGCACCCGGGTCTCACATGCTTTGTCTCTCCCACACATTTATTCTCCCATGCCACATAAATCATATCCACGCATCTAACTACGTTAACAGTCCATCAGTTTTTCGTCTTTTTCTCTCTTAATTCTTTTTTCAAGTTGCATTAATTCTCCGTATCGCTTGTCCATCACTACTGTTCATGTCAATGCTTCTCCTTTCTCCATTGCTTTCATCTGCGTCTTCTTTTTCTGTTATATTTTTTACACTTCCTCTACTACATTCTCCCATTCGTTTTTACTCTCGTACATTCAGATGCTGCATTCTCCCCCATTCTACCCCTTCCCCTTCTCTCTAAGCCCCGCCAACCACTCTTTTATCATTTATTTCTCTCCCTCTCTCCCACAGGTATTTTCTTCCTCACCACATACCCGTACATGTCGAAGCCTCTAACCACACTACCAGTCCACTCTTCTTTTCTTCTTAGTTTTCTCCTTTTTCTTTAAATCATCACAGTTAATCCCCATCATTATATACCCATCACTACTGCACTGTCCTCCTCTTGCTTTCTTCTATATATACTATCTTCCTCTCCATCCGTTTTATTTTATTTTTTATCTTCATTTTTGACACTCTTCTTTCTCCTGGTTTTCTTACCTTCGTGCATTCAGTCAGGTGCTCTCTCTCTCTCTCTCCCTCTCTCTCTCTCTCTCTCTCTCTCTCTCTCTCTCTCACACACACACACACACACACACACACACACACACACACACACACACACACACACACACTCATTTTCTCCCTCACCATATACCTCATATCGACACATCTAACTACATTAATCCCGTCAGGCAGAGAATCAGATAAGGGGGACACGACAGGCATGACCTTGCTGTTGAGGCTTGTCTGCAGTGAGTTATGTGTTGGCGTATTTGTTGCTGAAGGATGATGTATAGAGATCAAGTCTGCGGTGAGGCGGGGGGTACATGAGTGAGAGGCATGGCTTGTGATGCGCCTACTTTGGGTGCAGGAGGGAAGTCGCGGCCAGGATCCTGCACTGAATGAAGATGTGTGTGTGTGTGTGTGTGTGTGTGTGTGTGTGTGTGTGTGTGTGTGTGTGTGTGTGTGTGTGTGTGTGTGTGTGTGTGTGTGTGTTTGGTCCGGAAAAAAGCAAAGTTCAGAGCCTGCAAAAGTTGTTATTTCCAAATGAGCCAGAACAAGAAAGTCATAATCAGACATTGCATTTAAAAAGCTGCAGATCATAAGCAGTGGGAAAGACAGATTGAGAAAGGCAGTTCCCGAGTTGACCAGTTGCATACGTAAAAGACTGAGAGTTCCGGTTGGCACTGGATTCCTGCCTTAGATAGCTGGGAAAAAAAAAAAAAACTGCGAGATTGTGTACCTACATAGGTGCTGTGTGCCCGTTGTATTGGGAGAGGTGAGAGTTCAAAGCTTTCCTTCACTGCAGTATACTAGAGTTAGCTGGATCTGGTCACTCTTGTTGTTTAGCAAAGTTTAGAACTGCTGCCTTAACCCCTGCAGTCTGGTGCACCGTTTGTCATACAATTATTATTATTATTATCATTATTATTATTATTATTATTATTATTAGTATTATTATTATTGTTATTATCATTATTATTATTATTATTAGTATTAGTATTAGTATTATTATTATTATTATGAGGCAATTTTATTATCTCACGAGATACTTTTGGAATTATAGGGGTTGGATATAGTCTTTAACCCTGCACTGCCTCGGAACGCTTTCTAAGTTCTACCAAATCGTCTGAAGGAAGCAAGAAAAAACGATGAAGTATTCCACCGAACTGACGGGATTAACACTAAACAGCAGATCTTCGACTGGCTTTAAGTTCTGCGATTTTCCTACAGCCAGGGGTAGTAAAATGGGTATGGGGTGGGCAGGGACTAAAGTTTACGCCTGTACATTTCCCCATATCCGTACTTTCAGGCAGGATTCAGGTTTCCGGCCGTTTCTTTCAATCTGGAAAGTGTATTCAGTATTTTATTAACCTGCTGTAGTTTCCATGGCATACCTTCAATAAACGAGCCAACGCAGTGCTGTCACATTGCTTGCAGCTTGAGGACTGCCTGTAAACTCCGACCTCGGGGTACTGTGCCTTGTGTAGGATATATATGCCTGTAGGTGATAGTAGTAGTAGTAGTAGTAGTGGTTGTTGTTCTTGTTGTTGTTGTTTTGATGCTGTTGTTGTTGATGCTGTTGTTGTTCATCTGAATGTGAACCCAGTGGACAGCAAACTGCAGCTTTTCCTTTCCTGCAGCCTATCCTCTTCCCTTCCTGGATAGAGAGGGAGCTGAGAGACGTTTCTATATCCTGGCAGCTCCACCACCCAGTTATATCAGTATCACCACGTGAAGGCATCCGTCCCCACCGCCATGTGAGTGTATATCTAGCTGAATGGCCTCAAACAACCTCTTATACTAGCGGTGGGATATTGTGTTATTTGAAAATTCCCTCTGCTGCAAAGGCTGATATTCCAAGCCTCCATACCAGCCAGGATTTTTTTGAGCTCACTTGTATGATTTTGTTTTGGTGAGTTTGTGGATTGAGAAGCTTACAAGTGGCAAATCTTCCCACATAGCCACTCCACTTCGATGGCATTTTCGCTCCTCGAATCTGGTGACGTAGTTTTCGTGTCTTCCTATCACCAGTCGATTTTGTTCAGCTTCCTTGGTTGTGAAATGTTAGAAAGTCTCCATTAGCCCCTGCACACACTAGATGTCTCTTCCTAAGCCTGATTACACTGTCTGGAGGTAGAAAGAATAAAATATAAAATACGTCATCTAATTAAGGGATGAATCATTTACCTACGCTGTCATGACGCCTTTTGTTGATTTTTCTTGCTACCTTCGAAGGATCTTATTCAGTTTAAGATAGACTTTTCCAACAGAGTAGTTAAATATAGCCTACATTAACTCCTTTACAGCCAAACGGATTTCCCAAGCTGAATAAAATCGTCTGTCAGAGCAAGAATAAGTTAAAGAAAAGGCATCATCGTGGTGAATGCGTTGATATACAGAGACATACCGTTAGCGTTCGTCGATGATACTTTTCCTTTAAATCTGTTTATGGATAGCAAAAATAGTTTCTTTTCTTCAGTAATTGGCCCCACAACCTATCGTCTCAGGTGGATGGCAACACCGTTTATTTTTCTGTCTATCGCCAGGCGCCTTAATCCCGCAAGGGGTGGCCACAAACGAAAAGTCTCCATGTCACCATATGCTCCTCAATCAGGCTGCCCTCTCCAAGTCACACTTCCTCCCTCATTTACCACTCTGCCCCAGAACTCCCTGCTTTAATTTCAACCTGAGAACTTTGAACTACAATCATTTGTTGAATAGAATCATTAAGACACTGTAGATGATGACCAGTACTAAATAACCACTTCATAATTATCACGAGAAAAACCAGCCCACTGACAGACCATGAATCCAGTCACCAACCAGAGTTTCCTAGGCATATAAGCTAAACTATACTGTTTTTTACACTAATTTAGCCCCAAGTTTCCATCTCTTTATCTTAAATGCTGGGCTATAACAATAGATTAACACTAAAATACGATGCTAGTCACAAAGAAGCATTATAGGAAGAAAGCAGAGCCGTAACACTGATGATAGTCACAAAGAAGCACTATAGAAAGGATGTAGTGCCAAAGCATTGTCCTTTTCCACCAATGTGCTACCTCAAACAGGCTGTAAAAGGACGAAAAAATTGGACCAAAAAAAAGCAGTAAAACAGTTAAAGAATAATAAGGCACCAGGGGAGGATGGTTTATTTCCGGAAATGTTTAAAGTGGAGGGGGATAGATTAATAATGATCTTGACCAAGCTATTCAATAAGATATGGGTGACGGGGTTACTACCATCAGTTTGGAAGAATGGTGTAATTGTTAAAGTTCCGAAGAAAGGAGACCTGAGTGAATGTGGTAATTGGAGGGGAATCTCTTTGTCACCGATAGCTTTGAAAGTTTTCAGTAGAGTGTTGTTAAATAGGTTGGAGCCGGTGGTTGAGGGTATTCTGAGGGATGAACAGGCTGGTTTTAGAAAGGGACGTGGTTGCAATGATCAGATCTTTATAGTTAGGCATTTGATGCAGCAAGTTAATGAAATGAGAGTACCGTTAAGTCTTTGTTTTGTTGATTTTGAAAAGGCTTTTGATAGTGTTTCGAGAGAGTCTATGGGGAAGATCATGAGACATTATGGAATACCAGAGGAGTTTGTGAGGGTCATTATGAACATGCATGAGGACACATTTTGTAAAGTGATGGTTGATGGTTGTCTGAGTGATTCGTTTGAAGTCAAGTCCGGAGTAATTCAAGGTGGTGTTCTATCGCCTTTACTATTTATATTGGTCATTGATTACATTATGAAACGTGTTGGAACAGAAACCGGTGCAGGTATACTTTGGGGAGAGAACAGGAAACTTTTGGATTTAGATTATGCAGATGATATAGTTTTGATTTGTGATGGGCCAGAAGAGATGCAGAGAGTTTTGGACTGTTTGGTGAGTGAAGGTCGCAAGGTGGGTTTGGTTATTAATTGTGGAAAAACTGAAATAATCAATATGAATATGGAAAATGCACAGGAATGTGTAATTGGAGGTATGGTTGTAAAGCAAGTTGATAGGTTTAAATATTTAGGTACTTATTTAGCCAAGGATGGTTCTTTGAACTTTGAATTCGAGGAAAGGTTAAAGAAGGCTAATCAGGCAATGGGAATGCTTAAAAATATTTGGAATAATAACAATTTCTCTGTGCATACAAAAATCAAACTTTATAAGGTAATGGTTAGGAGTATCTTAATTTATGGGCACGAGTCTTGGTACAGCACAGTGACTATGGAAAATAAATTCCTGGTGTTTGAAAATAAAGCACTTAGAAGAATATTAGGAGTTAAGTGGTGGGAAAGGATACCAAATAGTAGAATTAGAGAAATAACGGGAGTGCAGCCGATCGATGAATATGTTAGATTCTCACGATGGAAGTGGCTAGGACATGTGTATAGGAGACAGGGAATAGTACGAGGTACACCAGGGTGGGTGGCACCTGGTAGGAGAGGTAGAGGAAGGCCAAAAGAGACGTGGGTGAGGACAATGAGACGGGAAGCTGGAGATGAGTGTTGGGGAGATCTTGAGGAGTTAGCACAAGATAGGATGTGGTGGTGTGAGTTCATCGAGGCCCTATGCATCCCCGAGGGTGCCACAGGAAATGATTGATTGATTGAAGTGAAAGCAGCATAGTACCTCCACAGATTCCGATTTAAAAAAAAAAATGGAGAATGGAGGCAAGCACATTTGTCATACACCATGCGTCCGTCGATGAAGATAAAAATTATTAATAGCATTGTCATCATCAGTCCCACACCATGACCCCAAGACTTGACCCAGTGTAGCAAGCCCGACGTGGCAATCTCTCTCTCCCTCTGGTACCCTGTCAGCCCGCCGCCATCCCTGCACCAGACGCCTCACACATTTTAAGGGCGAGGTAGTCTGGGTCAAAAGTTCATCGTTTATTCTACTAAGTCTGCTATGCACTTAGGACATGTCCGCCACAATCTTCCTTCGCTCTGGAAATTCACATACATACATATATACATACATACATACATACATACATACATTCACACATATATACATACATACATACACTTAAAAATGACCCCATGTTTCTTCTTAAGGAATACCCGCATTGGGGTTGGCCATGATACAGGTGACTTTTATATGAGCTGTAAGCAAAACCAGGTGCCAAAACCAGCTAATTACTTAACAATAGCTGCTGAGGGGAAATGAGATGTATATTATGATTTGTAACAATGTTTGTGTCTCAACTAGGACTAAGACTCAAAGCAATCACTCACAAGAATACCGAGTGGGTGTACTGGTGGCTGAATGTTTCCTGCCGAAGCGTAATGACTGTGTGGCTGGTTACCAAGTTTTTAGCTGGATTTCACTCTCCTGGTTGTATTTCTCACTGTCAATCGTAGCCATCAATCTACTATCAGCAGCGAAAACGAAAAGCAGGAAGAGAAAAATATTGGGTACATATTGTTTCGTAACGGTACACACTATAAAAAAAAAAAAAAAAAAAAAAAAAAGTATTGCAAAGGAGGGGTCTGATGACGGCCACAAAATTAAGTACAACTCGTGATGTCCAGGGAAAGTTAATGTGATTTCCACTGAATGAGCTTAAACTAACGGCACTTACTATGGATAAAACAGAAAATGCGTGCATGTGACGTACGGTGCATGCTCATGACAGCCGGGCAAGAAGGGGTACGATAAACGGACTTTATGCAGTGTCTATTGTAACCGTTGTTAGATTGTCTCGCGCGGAATGTGCACCAACACTATTTTGATCCAGTGTACAAGAGCGGGAGCAGCAGTAGTAGTAGCAGCAGCAGCAGCAGCAGCAGCAGCAGCAGCAGCAGCAGCAGCAGTAGTAGTAGTAGCAGTAGTAGCAGTAGTAGCAGTAGTAGTAGTAGTAGTAGTAGTAGTAGCAGTGGTTGCTACCCCAGGCTGAGCTGATTGTGAACCTTGTGGACTGCAGGCTGAAGTTCATTTTCTCCTGCTTGCCACCGTCCTCATTTCGGGGAGAAGGAAGTGACAGATGCCTGTATAACCAAGTAGTTCAGTCCCCTGGTTATATCAGTGCCACCACATGAAGGTGTCCCTCTCCAGCACCCCAGTGTACAGTTTCTGACGTTAATACCGATCCACTTCATCTCAATAAATAAAGAGATAGTGAACAATGACTTTCGCAACCCAGTGACGTGGTCCTTGGAACCAAACCACCTTTTTAGAATACTATGAAGGTGTTTCATTTTTGCTCAGTAAAAATTTGGATAGATTCATCAGTACGTACACATGTGGTATAAGACTCCGGTCACCTCCTTCATTTTTGTTCACGATCCAGTCAGTTCGTCCAGGTATTTGTCTGGTGCATGGGGGCAAAAGTAGCGTGATCTAGAATAACTTATACTCTTATTACCCTCTGATATATAGCATCCTTCTATGAGACTCAGGGGAAACTGGGCTCATAATAACGGATTTGTCGAGTCTCATGAAGAAGGGCATCCCAAGTGAGGGTTGAGAGGACAAGAATAGCAGTGAGATAAGCTTTATTGCAGTGTGTGGCGGGGAGAGGACGGCGACACTGCCTCTTACATCCGAGCACACCATTTATATCTTATTCTTAATGCCACCACCAGATTTTACTCACCGTAGGAGAGACTTTTCAAACTAGAGGA
Source organism: Coenobita brevimanus (assembly GCF_032717465.1). Classification (NCBI taxonomy): domain Eukaryota; kingdom Metazoa; phylum Arthropoda; class Malacostraca; order Decapoda; family Coenobitidae; genus Coenobita; species Coenobita brevimanus. The sequence continues at coordinate 9,323,998 of NC_137060.1, forward strand.
TTTAGACTCCATTAATTTCTGCACTACCTCGGAACTCCTAAGCTAAACAAAATCGTCTGACAGTAGTTGGAACGAACTATACGTTATTTGATTCAAGATATTAAAACCAGACTTGCCGAGTTTCATATACAACTGAGACATGGACAGCAGTGGGATAAGCTCTATTACCCTGTTTTGCGGGTCAGATGCGGCCACACCAGCGCTGGCAGCATTAACAGACGTCTCCTGATAACCCAGTGCTCCCTGGCGCCCCAACGCCTAATTCCGCGTGTAATATATTTGCAACAGTTTGTGGCCGAGGACGGGATGGTGCAGGCGGGGTTCACTGAATACTGACGGCCGTGTTGGCAAAAGTGAGCGTGCGAAGGTGTAAGGATGTCCCTAATATTTCACGGTCATTCCTGAGGCTCCTGGAACTGTCAGATATGATTAGCTTGCATCCCACATAGCAGAGGGCATAGTCAGCAACGGTGCAGAAAAGTCAGCCATATTCTGTCATCAGCATATACTTCAAAAATTATCGTCAAAAACTGCAAGCTTTTCCACACTTTCGTGCAATTGGTTTAACTAAAATATTCCTTTGACTTTACTGCCAGCCCAGAGTGAGGGCATCACTGGTCTTGTGTCCCTATTTCTCAAATGTACTGAGTATAACCTTTCACTAATCGTCATTGCGTACCGTGGCATGTTCTGAGCCGGGATGTGAGTTTTCCGTCCTTTCGTTCATCCGCCCGTTTCTTCATCCATTAGGGATTGCAGTATAGACCAAGTTAGACGATTGAAGTGTCAAATTAATATACTCCACTTGAGGCTGGATCCTCTTTGGAGTGGTCGACACGATCGGAACAAGCCCCAATTCATAATGACCAAATAACGTTCAAGGCCATAGATTAAGCGTCATTATTTACGAAACTATAGGCATTAACACTTGTATTATTAGAAACGGCGCCTAAAATGCAGTAATTTATGTCCTCACCACAGACTTTGTACATAAAACTGGGAAGCTGAAAAAATATTTAAATTTGCGCCTGTTTCTTTGCTTCATAAGGTGTTAGAAGCAGCCAGGAAGGAGGGTAAGGAGGCAGGTAGGTGGCGTGTAATGAGGAAGGTAGGTAGGTGGGTAGGCAGGAAGATCGGCAGGAATGGAGGTGAAGAGGTAGGTAGGTAGGAAGACAAGTACACAGCGAGACAGGCAGGGTGTCGGGTGGGTATGTATGTAGGAAGATAAGTAGATGGGGACGTAAGTAGGATAGTAGGAAGGCAGAGAAGTAGGAAAGTGAGCTAGGTAAGTGGTAGACAGGACGTAGGTAATGATATGTATGTATATGTGTGTAGGTAGGCAGGAATGTAGGTAGGTAGGGAGAAAGGGAGATAGGCAGCGAGGTTGGCAAGGAGGTACGGTAGGTAGGGAGGTGGGTAACTAGGAAAAGTGACAAGAGTAGGTTAGTTAATCCTTTATATGCCAGACCAACAATTTGCACCGTAATACTTCCGACAAAGAGGATCACACAGTCTAACAGAGTGACTGAAAAAACTGAGATCAATGCATAAAAGGAAAGTGAGATGATTGCACAATAAAGAAAGCTGAGATCAACACATAAAGAAAACTGAGATCAACGCATAATAAAAAAAAAAAAAACTGAGATCAACGCATAATAAAAAAAAAATGAGATCAATTCATAATAAAAAATTGAGATCAATTCACAATAAAAACTGAGATCAACGCATAATAAAAAACTGAGATCAATGGATAATAAAAACCTGAGATCAACGTATGATAATAACTGACATCAACGTATAATAAAAACTGAGATGAACGCATAAAAATAACTGAGATCAACGCAAAATAAAAAACTGAGATCAACGCATAACGAGACTCCACTTCACACTGTGAGGATCCTATGAGGTTTCGTCTTTGGAGCCCTTGCTTGACACGACTTAATAATATTTCTTGTGCTACTTATGTGATTAATGTCTATAGGTACAAAAGACTTTATTGCCGCACTGAGATGCTGTTGGGTTGGGTTACAATAGGTTAAATGAGGTGTTGTTTCTTAGTATCAGGTTAGGTTAGTTCCTTATTTAGGTTAATCTGCTAGGTTAGGTTAGGTTAGAACAGGTTATGTTAGGTTTGTTTTTCTTTGTATCAGGTTAGATTAGTTTGTTGGTCAGTTAGGTTAGGTTGGGTTAGAGTAGGTTAGGTTAGGTTACAGAGAGAGAGAGAGAGAGAGAGAGAGAGAGAGAGAGAGAAAAAAAAATAATTTTTTTTTGCCTATTGACCATTGGGCCCAAAGCCCCTCGTCATTAAGGCAAATGTATATAGGGCATATATATATATATATATATATATATATATATATATATATATATATATATATATATATATATATATATATATATATACTTGTTTTTACACATATTTTTCCTTTTTTTCCGTTTTCATATTCCAGGACTTTAAAAAAAAAAATAGTCTAGAAACCATAAAACTAATAAACCTGACAGACCATTCGCTAACCTATACTAAAGCCTAAAGATACAAACAGCCAAATCTACTCTGATGGGAAAAATACCTCGACCAAGAGAACACCATCGACTGCAGATACTCGTATGTAATGCAATTCTACAATGCATACCTGCAGTCATCACCTGCTGACTGTCGGTCGAGGCACAAAATAATATTTGGGACATCAATATATGAAAGGGAACCAGAGGAGTCAGGAACTATTCCATATACTGTACGTCAGATGTCGACCCTAATTTGGATAACTTATACAGGATGACTGAAAGCATACAAATATGCACAAAAAGTTAACTACTTCACCCAACTGAATACCATCGACTGAAAATGCCCAGTACCTTTCTACAGTATATTGCACACTTGCACTCAACAACTGGTGACTGTCAGACGAGGAACGACTTCATACAGGGGACATCAATATAAGAAATAGATCAGTCAGATGCAGGAACTATTTTAAATGTCACCTATCAACCCTAATTAAATAATACATTACATACATATTTAAAGTTGATAAAAACCATAACTACAGAGTAAAAAAGTCACATCAACCTGTTCAATCCTGTTTCTCTCAGGAAAGCCATCAATTTATCAGTCATAACAATATCCCCATTGTATCTCTAAACAGGGAAGGGAGGAGAATGAGTACGAGCTAACCTAACTCACTAACACCCTAGAGTGAAACAAAAAGCTAAAGCCAGTGAGGCAGCCCTGCAGCTAGAAGAGGGTTCAACACACGTCCGCTCTCCCCACGACCATACATAAGTCCTCCAGGAAGAAGAGGAAAAAAATGAAGCAAGATCATTCTAGGAAAATCAGACTCAGCGCGTAGTGCAAAAATGATATAGAAAACGAGTCTGCGATCGTGTCAGTTGTAGTGTTTTATCCCAGCTATCTTTCTTTCTTTTTGCTTTGACTGAGAGTGAGTCACTGGAGCCAGGAAGTGTTTATACTGTCACCATTACCCCTCTCACAGTTGGACAAATCTAGTACTCTATTCTGGCTAACGAGAGACGACTTTTTTTTATAGCTAAGAGGGAATCATGGAAGCCTGAAAGGGATGGAATGTAATAAGAAGAATAAATAGTCGAAGAAAATCGTGCAACGTGCTAGGGAGCCTCTAAGGTCACAAGAACTCGAAACGGGTTCAAGTTGGCCTACAGCGCTATTCCATGAGCTACCAAATCAGTCCCCCCTTTTACAAACATTCTCTCTCTCTCTCTCTCTCTCTCTCTCTCTCCCTCCCTCTCTCTCTCTCTCTCTCTCTCTCTCTCACACACACACACACACACACACACACACACACACATACTTTCTCCTAGACTACAGTACATATTACAAATCTTTCCATCTCACTCTCCACCCAGCCCACGAAATTAAACACAAATAAAGAGGGAACAGACAATCATTAACCTCTTGACCGCGATGACGCCTTTCTATACTTTTGCTACAACCTGACGATTTTACTCATCTTGGTAGGACGCATGGTAGAGAAAGAGTGAGGGTCATTCTGCATTAACCACTGTTACTCAGACTGAATAAAATCGTCTGGCGATAGAGTGTATTGAGAGGAATCATCGTACTGAAGAGGCCAATACCTTCACTACTATACCCTTCTCACTCTTACTTGGCCTAAAACTGCAATACCTTCATCTTAAATGCTAATCTGTAACAATAAGTTAACCCCAGAATAGGAGGCTAGTCAAGAAGTGCTGTATGAAGGATGTATTGCCACAGTACTTTCTTTTTCTGCCACTGAGCTACGAGAATTAGCCACATAGGGACGAAAATCTGGGCCAAGTTAAAGTGAATGAGTTCGGGAGAGTGTGTAAGAAACGGAATCTAAAGGTGAATATAGGGAAGATTAAAGTTATGGTCTTCAAGAGAAGTAAAGTCACCGAAAGGGTGCGAGAGGGAAGAAAGGTTGCTGGTTCCTTGAAAGCAGTGATAATTAACAGGGAAGTGAGCATGGAAGTGAAAAAGCTACTACATGACAGTATTGTGATATCAACTCTAACGTATGGAAGTGAAGCTTGGACCTTGTTGGACGGACAGAAGTCAAGAGTGTGAGCAGTGGAAATGAGTTATCTGAGAGGAGCATGTGGTGTCACATGGAGAGACAGACTGACAAATGAGGAAGTGAAGGAACGTTGTGGTGTGGATGTGGATGTGGTAGGAAGCGTTAGGAGAAACACACTAAGGTGGTTTGGCCATGTGGAAAGGATGGAAAGTGAGAGACTGATGAGGAGAGTGTATGTAGGTGAGGTGGAGGGGAGGAGAGGGAGGGGGAGGCCAAGAATGAGATGGAGAGATGGGGTGGAGAGGTATATAACAGAGGGGGGTGTGAGCTGGGAGTAGGGCAATGAAATGGCGAGGGACAGGGCGACATGGAGGCGATTTGTTTGTGGCCATCCCTTACGGGATTAAGGCGTCTGGCAATAAATAGATAGATAGATAAAGTGAATGTACTACAGACCCACTCTACCCTAACTTGGCCTAAAATTGTCCTGCCTCCATCTTCATCCCAGAGTTGTAACAATAGATTAAAACCTAGTATATGATGCCAGTCACGAAGAAGTGCTATAGAATGGATGAAGAACCGTAGCTCTGTTTTTCTGCCAATGAGCTACGTGAAATAAGCTGAGAAAGGATAAATATCTGGGCCAAGTGAAGGTGAAAGGAGTGTAGTAAGGATGTCGGCTGTGTGTGAAAGTTCGAATCCCCTGAGTCCCGTAGTTTGGTTAAGATGGGTCAGTAGCATCTCTTCCTTAGCGATTTTTTTTCAGATATGGCTGGTTAATTTCCTTTTGAACGTTATCTATGTAGGGTATGACGATATGAGAAGGACTTATGTAACACGGAAGTGGAAAGTAGGGCGTAATAATCTAAATAAATCGCTTATGAAAAGGTGTTAGGGAATACAGGCCTGAGACATCTAGAGGATTTATCACACAACACAACGTTATCTATGTCGTTATGAATGCAGAGTATGGCGATGTTAGAAAGATTTTTATAATACGAGAAAGGGGAATAAGGCGTAATAAGCTAAATAAATCGCTTAGGAAAAGGTGTTAAGGGCCTTGGTGACGACTGGAGGACTTATCACACACCACCACCAGAGAGGAAAGCCTGTCACCTACCCTTATATGCTTTGGGCTACGGTATTTAAGTTTTAGGTCTGTGGTCTGAGAAGAATAATGTGGAAGTGGTTGTTTGGGCCATAGCAATAATAATAATAATAATAATAATAATAATAATAATAATAATAATAATAACAACAACAACAATAATAATAATAATGATAATAATAATAATAATAATAATAATAATAATAATAATAATGATAATAATAATAATAATATTAATAATAGCAATAATAATAAAAATTCAATAACAATAAAGGAGGAAAACAAAGAGAAGAAGGACGAATGATAATAAAAACAACAACAACAATAATGATAATAATAATGATAATAATAATAATAATAATAATAATAATAATAATAATAATAATAATAATAATGTTACAAATATAATAAAACAGAGACGAATTATCCCACCTAGGTGAGCAGATGGCCAGGTAGCATTTAACCTTTGCTAGGCTATCATATCAATTGCCTGACAGGAGTAATGTGGCGTGATGCAGGGATAAGGAGTATATGGAGAGAGGGGAGTGGGAGCATGAGTGATGGTGGGGTTTATGAGAGAGAGAGAGAGAGAGAGAGAGAGAGAGAGAGAGTTGCATATATACGCAGACCACACTGACGTAGCGTTTCATACTGGGTGGTCCAGCCTTAATGCCAGTAAAGTGTGCTTTGTGGCCGCGTGGCGAGCGAGCGAGCGCCATGTCATCACAATTTCCCTCTGATGTAAAATTATAGGCGGAATCTCTAATATGTAATTGCTAAAGCTTATGCCGAAAAACACAGTGTTATGGCGGAAAATCTTTTAAATTTGATTTCGTAACTGAGGTGTTCACCGATCAAAGCCGAACACTCCCTTTGGAAAAGTCGAGATTCCAAAAGATTCCTACGCCATTATGGGTGACTTTTTAGTTGATAACAGAATTTACTGAATGAATGTATCATATACAGAAATAATTTCAACCCTGCTTCACATAGGAGTAAAGATATTTGCTTCTGCTTTGCATGACGGTCGGGTCGGGCCCGGCCGGACCTCATATTTTCAAACTTAACTGAGAGTAAACATTGTTCTCTCGCTTCTCTCGTTCGCTCGCAATTATGCTTTTCAGTAGCAAGGGCGGTATTTTCTTGCAGTTAGATAGCTTACTGACATCTCTTTCTTACCGGTTTCTTGCTGATTATGTTCTTTTATTTTTGTGTGTTATTCATGCAACTTATGTAGCTATTACAAAGATATAAGCAAAATGGAGGATACAGATGTTTGAAAAATAAATCGCTAAGGAAGATGTGCTACGAAACTTCCGTACCCGACGAGAATACGGGTCCTACGCTCCTCTTTTTAACTTCCGCTTGCAACCACTTGACGATTTTATTCAGGAAGGACCACTTGAAGTTATAATATACACTTTTATATTCAAACACTTCACTTCCATGGCGTAATTCCTTCTATTAATGGTACGTTCAGACAATTTTCTATAGGTTAAAACGATTTCAAACTGGAAGGATTAGTATGTAGCGTTCCTCAATCCCTTTCTTATGAGAGGACTTTTCTAAATTAAGTAAAATCAAGTGGTGGTGGCAAAAACTAAATGCAAAAATGGGGCACCTATATGGAAAGGTTGATTACTGAATGACGTCAGTTGATGCCATGACGTTACTGCCAATAAAGATGTTCACACCGGGGCCGAATTATATGGTTTTATGCATCCGCTGTTCACACCACCAGGATATTGCCTCCACACACACACACACACACACACACACACACACACGCACACACATTTACCCATCAGTTTTTATATACTATGTGTCTAACCACAGCTCCAGATACTGCTTTGCACTTCTAGCCTGTTTGAGAACGATGCACATTAAGTAATTTTGTCTCAGGTTTTTTATATATGCTTTTTTCATATATATACTTTAAACATTACAGGATATCAACAAACCTGGGCGATGACACACAAACTTCCAATGAATTCCCTGTTTGATTAAATTATTTGATTATTTGTAGGAAAGACAAAGAAAAGAGAGAATAGAATATTTTATGTTTTTGGTTCTTCCTGAAGTAGCCAGATTTTAGTCAAGAGGGAAAAACTTACAAGGAAATGTATGTTTTGATTATTAACTATTTTTTTTTATTAAGGAGAAGGTCAGCGCGGCATCTCTCTTATTCTTCATGTTTAATCGTACCTTAGATTTTTTTTGTTTTCTTTCAGGTCTTGCAGTCCTCCTACAGCATAGTAACGGAGAGACTATATCCTGTAGCCTTCACACGTTTCCTAGTCCTAATATCCGCAGTCTCTATTGTCATATCAAGGGATATCACATTCGGATCTGGTGTTATGGTAGTAGTGAGGGTGTTTTAAAGAGGCGTCATTAGGGTCACAATGCAAGAGAGGCGAAAATGTGGATATCAAAGTCAAAGCCACAGACTGTTACCTGCAGCAACTAGGACCGATCCCACAATCACACACTCCCTAGCTCATCATTCTCAGCCCCGATCGCATGGGAGATCAAGAGCGGGGTTTCAAGGTGGGAGGGGTGGAACCAAGGGTGTTAGTGTGTGGTGCAGCTGGCAAGGCGTGACAACCACCCACTACCACACCCACACCCATTCCACTTTCCCGACCCACACACATGCACACTTAAAACCGACACTCATATCCACGTCCATTCCCCCTTCCCACCCACACACATGGACACTTAAAACCCACACCCACATCCACACACATTACACCTACCCACCCATATACATGCACACCTAAAACCCATACCCACATCCACAACCAGTCATAACCACGCTCATACCCACAGCCTATGCGCAAGCCACACATTCTACTTGCCTGCCCAGGAGCATCATGACGAAGAGGAAGAGGAAGATGATAATGGTGGCGACGATGATGGTCATGGTGATGGAATATAATTATGTGTGTACGAGTATATACAGAATAGTGAAATGTAGGCGTACCCAAACAACAGTACGCCTACAAATATCTTTCACTGTTACCTTTTTCACTGTTACTGAAGACATATAGTTTATGGATGAATGTGGCAATCTAATAATTGTTGCTTTAGTTGTTTTTACTGTTTTATTGTTTTTTTATTGCTATAAGTATTATCACTGTTGCTGCTACTGTCGAGTTTTTCTCACAGGTTTGCTTAATCCTAGTCAGCCCTTGCCTTCCAAGTATGATTTTTTTTTTTTTTAATGCAAGGAAGAAGGAACCAAAGGCCAGGAGCCCGCAAGATTGTTCCCTCCACGAAAAAAACAGAAACAAGACCAGAAAGCGCTCAGACAGCGCATATCTCCGCCAATGCCATTACCGTTAAAATGGATCTGGATCGGGATCCGGATCTGGATCCGGATCCAAATCTAATCAATTCTTTCTTGGTCCATGGCGCAACTTTGCATCAAATTTCATTGAATTTCATTTACAACTTTTGGAGATATTGTAAGGGATACTCTGGATCTGGATCCGGATCCGGTCCAGAATTTAATCATTTATTCCTTGGCCCATGGCCCACCCTTTCACAAAATTTCATCAAAATCCGTTCATAAATTTTTGAGTAATCCTGCTAATAGACAGGCATACAGACAGACAGACAAACAGACCAACGCGGAGTAAAACATAACCTTCTTGGCGGAGGTAATAAAGATGCAACAGTGCGACGAAGAGACAGAGGATGAAGGGAGCCAGTAAGAGGAGGAGAGTTAATGAGTCTAGGCTAATCTTGTGTACTCACCCTCTCAGTCAGTCATGGTCTTTCTGTCAGTATATCTATCTGTTCATCTGTCCATCCACATATCCATCTGATCATCTGTCTGTCTGTCTGTCTGTTTGTCTGTAAGTCTCTACCTATTTGTGTATCATCCTGTCTTTCTCTATATCTCTGTGTGTTTGTCTGTCTGTCAGTTGCATTATAACCCATTCTGTAAAAGGGTGACCTCGACAAAAGAACCTCCAGCCATTTCTCACCCTACTCAGTAACGACCCCACTTTCCACGACACACCACCATCTTTCATAAACTTTCCCACTTTAACCTCCACCCTTATCTTGGACTTCCTCGCATTCTCCTTCTCTACATTCTACATTTATTCACTCTTCTAGTCAATCTCTTGCATGCAGTTCGCTTTACATGACCGAACCACATTAAACCATTTCTATATATAACTTTTTTCCATATCTTCGGAACTGGAGAGGGATCCCTTCGAGAGGTGGCACGAATATAAGTTACCATGCGGCTCCACTACCTGGTTATACAAACATCCCTCAGCTCTTTTCCCATCTCCCGAAGAAAAAAAAAGGATGGTGGTGGATTGCATGAGAAGGGCAGCTTCAATCTGCAGTCCGTTGGGTTCACATTTCAAATGATCCGCAGGTTGCAACTACTACAACTACTACTACTACTACTACTATCACTACTACTACTACTGCTGCTACTACTACTGCTGCTGCTGCTGCTGCCGCTGCTTCTACCACTCATATACTACTACTACTGCTACTACTACTACAACGAACACTACCACCATCTTCTTTCACAATTTTGCCCAAATGCTTAAATACCTGCAAGTTTTCCACTTAAATATCATTTAAGATTGACTCTATCGGATACGTTTATGTGAAGCTACGGAATGTGGTGAAGCTACAGAATGTTTTTGGCGTATCCGATAGAGCCAGGATTCCGGGGGCTTAAATGATGAGTGAATGGAAGCGTGGCCCATTAGACTGGTCAAATTTTGGCCGTCTGGACATTGCTACTCCTCACCCTGCCCTAGGGTGGGAAAGGGGGTCCGGATGATGATGATGATAATAATATCAACCGAGACCTCCTTCTCTGTGCCATTTTTAAACACCATCGCTTTGCCTAGGCCTACAATTCCTCTTCACTCATGTTTTGACACACACTACCAGATTCCTCAACCACACTCTGAAACTTTCCCTTCACATCTCTTATCATCGCATCATCTGCAAACAGAAATGTTGGTAGTTCCCGCTGGTTTCTTCCCCCTTCAGAACGCCTCCCTTACCGTGTGATCTCGCTTTTATATGTCTTTGCTCCACCTATATAAACAACGAACAACCATGGAGACAGCTCTTTATTAATCCAGTAATCAAGTAGAAACTCTGGCTCATCGCTATCATAAAAATTTGCATTATTTCACTGGATGTATATCAGTCAGCAGGTTTTCCATGTCACAGAAGTTTTGAATAATGCAGAGTTTTCTCGTGCTTTCCAGTTAATGTCCCTTGTGTGTATGTGTGTGTGTGTGAACCTCTTCCTGGCTTGCACAAAGTTGCTACTGGTGACCTTAAGTACTGTACCTTCGTGTACTGCTCACTATACCCTGGGACCCGATGACAAGCTCTTCTAAACTGTTTACCCCACCGCCATGACCCTCCCTTGCAACACTTCGCTTTTTTATTTTATTTTATTTTTTTACGTGTGATAGCTTCCTGTATGCAGCAGAGAGGAGCTTCGGGGTACTGATGGTCCACTATATCAGTATTCTTGAAGCTCTTACAAAAGGTCGTTACGAAAGACAGGGTAGGGAGTGTGATGAGGAAAGCGATATTATGTTACTGCCAGATACAGCTTCCTAAAACCATACCAGCATTCACTAAAGCAAGCCTGAGTCACGTTGCTGTCGATCATAAAGGACTGTAAATAAGCCATTCTAACTTTTTAACACAGAATTTACGAGGCAGCAAATGGTAACACTTCCCTAGGGTAAACAAAGTCGGAGCAATAACTCTGAGAAACCCCCCTAAATATGGGAAGGTTCACAACTCTTTACCCTTTTCCTCTTAATTGTCTTAAAATTGCCATCTCTCCAACTTGAATCCAGAGTTGTAACAATAGCTGAACTGTAGAATATGATGCTCGTCCCAAATCAGTGATGTGGAATTTATGCAGAGCCATAGTAGTGTTTTTCTACCACTGAGCTACGTGAAATAAACTGCAAAAGGACGAAAATCTGAGCCAAGTTTAACAAAAAATAGTATAGCGCCACCAGGAGCCTGACATGTAACTAAATTTGGATTCAGGTCTTGTATTTGCGTAGGCCATTGATTTTGCATGGGTCTGAGACTGGGAGATTACATTACGAACTGTACGACTAGAAATTCTTATACTCTACCCCATTATCAACTTAATTACATTTAGTACTGAACATGATCAGTAACCTGGTAATTTGGTACTGATATCATAGCATTACCTAATTATGAACCTATACTGAAAATATCTGTTCAAAATTAATTCATATTTTTTTCCCAGTTTTATCGCACATGTCAAGGAATTCAGCCATTATAGACACTACGGGGAAGAACCTTAGCTAGTATCATATATATATATTTTTTTATACAGGTGAGTTTCATTATAAAAAGCATCAAGTAGGTACCCTTATCGCGACAGGCGCCAGACAGCCGAGGTGAGGGTGGAAATTAGCTGTTTAATGGCGGGACCACATGTGTACGTGAAGGTAAAAATAGTTGGAGTGATATCGCCTGCAACGCTTATTAAAATATATAGAATATATTTGATGAATCTTAAAAATTAGCGTCTACAGTAATTCTTGACGTGTTTGATAACTGTAAATTTGTCGAGGAAAAACTTAAAGTTACCATATAAGTTACCACCACAACCACCACCACCACTAACTAGTAGTAGTAGTAGTAGCAGTAGATGCAACCCCAGGCTACTCTGAATGTGAACCCAGTGAACTGCAGGCTGGAGATGCCCTCCTTTTGCACTTCATCATCTTTCTTTAGGGGATAAGGAGGGACTCGAGGGACGTTTATATAAGCGGGCATTGCCACCACGTGAAAGTGTCCCTCTCCAGCAACCCTAGTAGAATAAAAGCAAAGATGTGAAACGAAGTACAACCAAATTAATAATGTTCAAATATGTAATGGTGGTGCCCTGAATGATTTGAGAACATTAATGTTGTTTATGTTTGCTTGCAGAGAAGCGTGATTTCATTGTTAATTTTTTTTCCTCTTTGTTTGTATTCAAAGGGCTGAGGATAAACCCTGGAACAGAACCATCCATTCTGATTGTTTCTTTTATTCTTCCTTTGATGAGGGGAGATGCTGACCACTGAGCTCTATAACTCAGTGATGCTGACCCATGACCATGCCATTGTGTTCGAATTTAGGAAAAAAAGAAGGAAAGAGAGTAACTAACATTGGCAGTTTGCGAACACCCAGCCTCGTATGACTTACATTCAGCTGCACTAAATCATCTGGCACTGACTGGAATACAATATCAGAGTTACCATGCCAGTGAAAGGGCTAATTGTGCCAGCATTTACACTCCCAGGATTGTATGATTCTCACATGAATAAAATCGTCCGGGGTGTTCCAGAATAAAGTAGCATCTTTAGAAAATACGAGACAGTGAGGAGGTTAGTCTCCCAGGTTTCTATTATTCACCCTCAGCAGCATCAAATCGTCAAGTCTAAGCCCAAATAAGATACAGTACTCGAGTTGACGCAGTGATAAGAACAGCAATCCCTTCGGTTTGCGGATACATTTTTCGTTGTACCACTGCTACCTTCTGGCGATTTTATGCAGCTTATGGGAGACCTTTCGAATTAGATGGGTTAAATACAGACTTTACTTACCTCTTCACTACTACAGGTCTGCCCTAGGCTGAATAAAATCGTATGGTGGTAACAAGAATAAGTTAAGAAATACTCCATCGGATTAAAGAGACATGATGAACACTCTGAGGTTCCTATGACTCCCTCAGCGGAATAAAATCGTCTGATGTTAGGCTTGATAAAATACGGAAATTTGACATGATAATGCTAGGGTCTAAAGTGTGTTGTCTAAAATGTGTTGGTGTGGGGGTGACTTTGGAGGAAGAGAGAGACCTCCACCCGTCCCACCCTACCTTGCCGTTTACTCATCACCTCGCATACGGCACCAGGAAGAAAAAAAAAAAAAAAAAAAACGTAAGCAAGAAGGGTTATGAGGGAGGGAGGGTACTGAGGGTATGTAGGGACTAAGGTGGCATGCTGTTGAGTGAAGAAGGGGTGTGCAGGGAGAGTGCGATAACCTCACTAGTGCGAATAGATCCTCTTAAAGTGAATAATGAAGCTTGGTTGTACAGTCCGAATAATCAAGTTACCCTTCCCGTTTTGTGTGAATATTATTTAAAACTAGCGATATACAGTATAACTAACGTCTCAATTAAAGTAATGCGTGTTTATGAGGGTTCGAATTTTCCCCGATGAAATACCATCAAATTTCGGAAACTACTGATTTCCTGACTACATCCGAGAGTTCTAAGAACCTTCCCTCTTGTAGCCAAACCTCGGCCATAAGACGGGACGATTGTACAAACCTTATTCACTTCTATACACCCAGCTCACAAATGGAAGAGACCAAGTTCAGTTCTGAGGCAGGCCAGACTGTTTGCCATAGTTTGTTTCCCCTTTATCTCTGCTTAGTCAACAGTAGCATTGGGAACCTGATGTAATATTAATAGTTGCAGGTCGTGTTCGTTGGGATGACTGGGAAACAGCACAAACTGACTGTCTTTCTCAGTCATCCTTGTCCAGTCGACAACTAATATCAAAGCCATGTTCATCATCCACTGAAATGGCCTGTGGTAGCACCCCTCCTCCCTTTCACCCCGTCACTGTTAGATGTTCATATGGACTATAAACTTGTTACATGGGCACTTTCAGTGTTACAGTGTCGAAGGCTTCATGTGGGAGTGAATGTAAATTCGGCTAGTTAAAACTAGAAAAGCAGAAATTTCCATCCTCAGTCTAAAGGAGCTGTGTGGCTGATTGGAAGCTGCATCCTCAACTTTACGTTTGCAGACCTGTCTTGTCAGATTCTTATTATGTTCACAACAATGTTTATTAGTATAAGGTTAGCCTACATGATGATGTGCTATAATATGTGAGGAGGAGGAGGAGGAGGAGGAGGAGGAGGAGGAGGAGACCTATCAACTGCGCGAGGGCCATAAATAGACAGCCCATTCTTGTTGTCTTAATCTTTTCCCAGAACAAAACTCGCAGCAGCCAGAACACACTCAGGTCCCCAGCTGCACTGTTGTGGTGAACAAGAGGTACAAGGGAGGGGGGGGGGCAATGAGAACAAACTTAGTCTATCAGTGTGATCGGCCTGGGAATCGAACTTGGATTTTTCCAGTTGCGTGCTTGATGTGGTAACCAATGCACCACCGGCTTGCACTAGCGATCTTCATGAGGGGGAAAAAAAAAGAAAAAAAAAGACAGAAACAACATTGTTTTCACCTTAACCTGGCCCAGGTTTTCTATCACGTACCTCAATGGTAAAAAAAAAAAGAAAAAGAAAAAGACAATGCTGCAGCTCTACATCCTGTTCGTAACACCTCTTCATGACTAGCATCATATTCTAGTTCTAATCTGCTGGCACATCCCAGTATTCAAGATGGGGAGATGGCAGTTTTAGGTCAAATTAAAGTACAAGGAGTATAGAGCGCGATGCTGAAATGGCTTACTTTTAGGAATTACATGTCGTTGTCCTTTTCTTCCTTTCCCTGTCAACCTTCTTTTCCTTTCATCTCCATTCCTGTCACCTCTTCTCTTCCTTACTTCTCGCCCGACCCCATCCCTTCCCCTTTCACCCTTTCTCCTTAATCTCTTATCATATCATCATCATCAATATCACCAACCATCCCCCGTCACCCCTTCTGCGCTCACCCTGCCCTCTGTCTCGTCTCCTCTCACCCCCTTTCCCCCAACCTTACCCTGGCGACCCAATCCTGCTGCTGGAGAGGGCCCCTTCACGCTGTGCCCCCTGATATAACTGGCAAGCTCCTTTGCCCGGTTATAAAAACGTCCTTCAACTTACGACCACATGAAAGGAAGACGGTGGACTACAGGAGAAGGGTAGCATCAGCCTGCATTACACCAGGTTCACGCCCAGATGAGCCGGGACTATAAAAACATCAACCCTTTCTTCCTCTCTCCCCTTCTTCCTCCTTCTCCTCATCCCATCCTCCTTCTCCCTCATCCTACCCTCTTTCTCCTCATCCCAACCTACTCCTGCCCCTTATCCCACCCTCCTTCTTCCTCTTACCCAACTCCCTTCTTCCCCTCACTCTACTATCCTCCTTCCCCGTACCCCACTCTCCATCTTCCCCTCACCTCATCCTCTCACTACTTCCTCTTTCCCGTCTCATCCCAGCCTCCATCATTTACCCTTTCAGCCTCCTCTCCCTTTCTTCCAGTCATTCTTTCTCCTCTTGATCTTGTCATCTCATCCTATCCACTCTCTCGCTTTCCACCCTTCTTCTTCCTTCCTCTTATCGCATCTTATTTGTCCTTCCCCTGTCTCCCCCCTCTCCTTCCCACCACCTCCTACCTTGTCTCTTGTCCTCATCCCGTCCTTCGCCCCTTCCCCTTCTATCCTCCTCCCTCTGCCACCCACCCCACTTTTCCCCATCACTCCTATCCCGGACACTGAACAGTTGGCTTACATTAAAATCATCAGCCTAAGACCACGTTCCAAGTTCAGTGTGCAGTATATGAGTCAAATACAGCGTTCAGATCGGTAAGTACCACTATGCTTTGCATACTTTGTTGTTCCAGAGCAACTCAGCGTTGTTTTATTTCGCAATAATAAGCGAATAAATAACACTACTTATCACACGCAATGAGTAGAGTGCGTAGCATTGACGAGGGTATAAGGAGGCTGGGTCTGGGTATGAAGCTGGTGGTTAAGAAGTACAGGAAGGTGATGCGAGAGGTGAGCATCATAAAGAAGATTGTCTCTGACGTGGAAGGTGAGGTGATGTTGGTGTGGTACAGAGGTCAGAAGGCTTGTATGAAGGTTGAGGGAGATTTGTGCATTCTCAAGGAGCAGGCTGAGGTTATAGCTAAGGTGAATGGTGCCGGGGGAGAGTCCAGAGTGTGCGTGGTTTGCTCTGACATGCCTGTGATCCTGATGGAGTATTGTGAGGGCACCATCTTCCTCAAGGTTTATGCCACCGCCTCCCCTGTCGATAGGAATCGCATCGAAGATGATGTCAGGAGTGAAGCTGGCGAGCTTCATGGAGCAGGATACAGTCACGGAGAAATCAATACTGAGAATGTTTTGGTGTTCGGACGGCCAGGAGAATATGAGACTCGGTTGGTTGATTTTGGTTGTGTGGAACTGTTGACCCATGAGAACGAAGAGCAGGATTTGAAAGACGTAGAGGACATGCTTTGGAATGATGAGGTGGTGTGCACTGATTAAGCAGTTGTGAGGTAAGGTGTGATGGTTGTAGCTTGAGTAACATCCCGCCACAACCACCCACATTATTACCATCAACATTGTTGTTGCTGTTAATGGTGCATCAACAATATTACTGTTGGTGGTAATGGTGTGGGTCTTCTTTAATGGAACACTGCCTTGTTGTGGCGAAGAGGCTTGTGTATTCCAGTGATCAGTGGAGCTATACAAGTCAGGTGCAACCATACTAGGAAGATTCAATGTGAAGGATCAAACGAAAAGTGTTCCTCTTGTAGTCATGGCCTGAGATGACAGGCTGAAAGGTACCTACTGGCTCAATCATTGCTTTCCAACTTAATAACTCCATCTCCCTTTGGGAGGTCTCACAAACCTCTGTGAATCTCCTTCACTTCTGTCCGTAAATGATACTCATGAAAATAATGAGAATAGCTTATTTCCTGTAGAAAGGTGAAAACACCGTCTTGCTTTGTAACTGTTAACAGCTTTCATTACGGTGACTAAACTACATAACCCAACTAGCAAATAACAAGTATGTCAAACAATGACTTTCAGTCGCATAACGAAACAACTGCATTTTGCTTATCTCCACTGAAAGTGGCTCGCCACTGGTCGGTTGCAAAGATATCAGAATCAGTTATAAATTCACCCTAACTTGAAAATAGTAATTGTAAAACTGTAAAACTTGGTAGTGGAGTGTTCATTGCAAACATAGTTTCCGTACGAAGAGCATATCAGTGCGAGATAATCATACTGTATATATTTATTTTCCAGATGTTTCGACTTGCCATCACGTCATTCATTAAACACCTGGTGGGTTGTTCTTCCGGGAATATAGTAGGTCCAGCGAGAAGAGTATTATCAATGACCAATATTTTTTCGGACTATAGATAGGAATTTTATCTTTTCTTGACAGCATTGGTGTCTAAGTTCCATCACTCCACATGCAGTAGTAGCTACATAACGACCTCTCTTCTCATCCACAGGGGATTCAGTTCCCTGCACAATATTGGCAATATGTTAGTTCACATCACTGGAATTCAATCTCTGTCCAATATTCCCTTGTTCCATGTGGCAAGCTTTCATCACATTATTATAAGTGTTCATTCTTCTAGTCTCACCGCACTGATCATGCTACTCACACTGAAATTTTAAAGCTTTTCATATCCCACCGTGAACCCTTGAATTTCTTGCTGTTGATCCCTATGGGTACACGGATCCAAGGTTAAGAACCATTGTTTTGATGAACTGTGATAGGTCCTACCAAATCCATGCACCCTAGCTCTCAGCAGCGATGAAGTAACTGGCCATGGTGAGGGTCATATCTGCTCTGGAGCAAATAATGCCACCTTTGGAAACTAAACCTTGAAACGTGCATCTGACGAATAACGCTAGCTTGCCTGTTCTTGAGGAACTGGAAGATGTGAGCTGAGATATCATAGGTGTTAATGAAGTCAGAAGATTAAGTGAGACATTAATAAGATTATTTAATTGTCGGATTATATGTTACAGAGACATGCATGAAAAAAATGAACGTGGTGTAAGATTTTTAAAAGAATAATCAGACACCTACGTGGTAACACTGAAGAATTATCTCATGTAAATGAAAGAATAGTATGTTTAGCAATACAACTTAATTAGAGATACAAACTGACACATACTGCAAATATACGTCCCAACAGCAGCCTATAATGATCAAGAATTAGAAATAGCAAAGTTTATGTAGCTGCAAAGGAAGCAATGACAATATATAACGCAGTGCATGTTTGTGATGGGAGTCTTCGATGCAAAACTAAATTAGGAAAGATATTGTCTGACAAGAGCCCCACCCCACGGCCGCACCCCACAAAATCTCCTCATTCTCCCCTCCCCTTCCAACCACCTCGCATGAAGCAGTGCGTAACGACCTCGCTTCTCATCCACAGATCTGGAGTTCGATGTCTGCCTGATGCTCCTTTGTTCCAGGTGGCAGGCTTTCATCTCGGTATTCCAAGTGTTCATGAGTTTTTATCCTAGTATTACTGAACATGGTTACTCCTCATCCTGTGTGTGTGTTTTTTTTTTGTTTTTTTTTTTTAGTATGGTGCAGCTTTTCTTTCGATATTCATAATTTATCCTTACCTGATTATTATTATTATTAAAGAATCAAGTGTGCTTACCATATTTCAGAAATACAATATATAGTTATCGTTTTAAGAGTATTTGTAAGGGCAAATTATTAGTTTTATAACATTCCTATTTCACAAGTATTTAACAGACACAAAAACTTAATGATCTTTTTTACAAGCAAATTACAAAAGAAGTCTCTATACACACCACCTTCACCCTGAATTATTAAGCATTTTACCCTCTTTCCCTGTTTTCAAGCAGTGATTCTTTTTTAAGACAAGGAGTGTTTTCCATATTCACAATATTGTCTTTGAAATACCTGTATGTCACGTCCCCTTTCTTACAATCACCTCCCATTTTTGTACCCATTTTACTACCACGAGTGCCTTCCATATCCACAACAGTATCACCTAAATACTATGCCATTACCTTTTTCTTTTCTTTCTTTCTTTCTTTTCTTTTCTTTTTACAAGCAAGAGTGCTTTCTTTATTCACAACATGTCCATGAAACAGCACTGCTCTCATTTACAAGCTTTCTTGCAGGAACACCTGTTTTCTATGCTCACAGATTTATCACTGCAGTAAAGCAATACCTCTTTTTAACTTCCTGCAAGCATTGCCTCCTTTTCTTTTCTTTTTTTTTTATTACTACGAATGCTTTACATATTCACAACACTATCCTTGAATTAAATGGCACTTCCCCTTTTTACAATCACACCCCATTTTCACAGTCATTTTACAGCCTCTGATATCTTCCATATTCACAAGGTAAGCTCTGAACCACATGGCACTCCCCTCGCCTTTTTCACAGGCACTGTCTATTTTTACAACCAAAAGTCTTTTCCATATTCACAAGATTATCCTGCAATACAGCACCTTCCCGTTTTTACCAGCACTGTCATAAACCCAAACCCTCCTTCAATGAGCCTGACATATTTGCCGAGGTCCGGTCACGAAACTCTCTCACGTATCTTCAATCATTGTCTCGTCCCTGCCCTCCCTCTCTCTTATAATTTCACAGGGAGGCATTTAACTCGGTAACATACAGTGTGGAAAGGGCGACTCTCTCCTGACACTGGCAGTTATGTGGGGCTGCGTAAGGAACTGAGGTCCGGTTTCACAGTTGCTGCTATTTGTTCCGACTCGTACTGATACCCTGCCCTCCTCTCAGGTCTGGGTTTCACTGTTGCTGGTATTTGCCGTCCTGTCAGCTCTGGTGTAAGTAATTGGCACCCGCTTTTTTTTTTTTTCGTGTTTGAGTTTCACAGTTGTTGCTCTTTGTTCTGACCCATATTACTACCTGCTGCCCTCTCAAGTCTGGATTTCACAGTGTTTTTTTATGTCACTGTCTGTGAGCGTCGCTACTCTATTAGGCTGAATTTTCGCTGGTATAGGAGACTCAGTAGCACTACTTTCATAATGATATACAGTATTTTGCCTGTTACACCTTCATATTCTCCTGTATATTATCTGTGTCTTATAATATCGACACAGCTTGCATCAGGAAGACACAGCAAGATATAGGTTAATAGGTAGAATAAATCGCTGAGGAAATGGAGTTTTGAGGTTTCCGAAGTCAAGAGAATACAATAATTGCTGGAACTTGGTTGGCGTGAGGCTTCTAATCAGCAAAGTGATGACTCTGAAATTGATCGCTTTGGTCTTCATCAGTGCTAATCATACCACGGATGCAACTCTTGAAACTGAGAATGATTAGGTTTTTACAGTTTCCAGGATGGCCTAAGTTACGTTATGCTATGTTATGTTGCGTTACATTAATTTGTTATAATTAGGCTAGGTTAGTTTAGGGTTATCGGTATGTTAATAAAGCGATCATCCTAGGAAGAAAAAACTGCACACAGTACAGAAATAGTTTATAGTTCGTAAATATGGGTTGGTGATTGTAATGTGGTCTTGCCACGTACGATTCGACTGTATAATCGGTCATATAATCCTGGGAAATGGACAGGACACGGGGAGGAGAGGGGGGTACTTTACTGACTGTTGGAGCATTACTGACGGCAGGAATTTTACTGGCGACAAGAACTTTACTGGAGGCAGGGAGGAGACACATCGAGATGACACAGTGAGATGGATCAGTGATATGAATTCTGAAGATAAGCACGCATCTCTACGAGCAGCCCTGTCAGTCTGTCACATACTAAAGAATATGGGACTCGGGGTGCTTCACTCTCGTAGACTTTGGAGGAGCCCCATATCCTGCGTCCATCTAGCTGTCTTGTACTTGTTCCAGTGTTTGAGATGCAATGGACTTCTATCACTGACGACCGTATTCTCGTGGACTTAGAAGGTTCTCAAGGTTCTCTGCCGATGTATTTAGCATATTACACCTTCACTTTCTCTTTTATGTTGTTTTTATATGTTTGAACTCGATATATTGCATAAAAACAAGATAATATTGACATGCCATATGCAAAAAAAACAAAAAAAAAAACATTGGTGCTACTGTATAATTCGCCCAGCTAAACTCGGCAGACTTTTTGGTCATTATGCAGCTCAGTGGCAGATGACTATACAGTGGCTCTGCAATCTTTTCACAGCATTCTTCGTGGCAAGCACCATAATGTTCTGATAATCCCTTGTTGCAGCTCAGTATTCAAGGTTGCAAGATGGCAGGCCATTTTAAAGGGAATAGAGCATAGGCAATCTTCAAAGCTCAAACAAATGCGTCCCTGATTATTTCCGGTTCCTCTTGTCAGTGAACTCGTTGTCTTCTCTCCAACAGCAATGACTCTTTACAGGGATGCAAGAGTCAGCTGGCATCTGTATCCACTATCCAGATTTGAGGAAATATGTAAACCTGGATTTCAGTAATATAACTTATTCCATTGTTCGAGGCGTAAATTCCTTCTAACACCGACCATTCCTAATTCTGGTCAACGGGCAGTCTGTCTCTAACCCAACATTTATTTATTTATCATTTTCATCATTTCTACAAGGATTTGAGTCTCAGTTCATGTGTATCCAATTTCGAGGAAATACGTCAACCTGGATGTTAATAAAATAACTTGCTCCATTGACAGAACTAATTTTCCTATTATCTTTATCATTCTTTTTCTGTGCCTGCCCTCCTCTCTTCCTATATCTCCCATCTTTCCTGTCACTTCTTATTGCTCTTCTTTCCTTTACAGGTGGCTTTACATTGAGTGACAAGCCAAATGGTTTCCTGTAAGCCAAGAATCTATTTACAGCGCTGGGTGGTAACTATATAACCAACCCATACGTGCTCCCTACGTGTCAACAAGTGGGTTGGTAGAGTGTCCCTCCCTGTAAACCTAATAACTCAAAGTCAAATGGCCACCCCTTACGGGATATGGCGTCTGGCAATAGATAGATAGATAGATCATTTCTACAAGGATTTGAGTGTGTCAGTTCATGTGTATCCAGTTTCGAGGAAATACGTCAACCTGGATGTTAATAAAATAACTTGCTTCATTGACAGAACTAATTTTCCTTTTACAACCAGCATTTTTAATTCTTATCACCGAATACAGCGTCTCCTGCTTACTATAACTGCATTCGAGATTTGGATGCCGCCTGTACATACTTTCAAGGAAATGTCCCAACGTGGTGTCCGGTTACAATGGATGTGTGGCCGTGTAAGTTGTGGTGCAGTACAGGCGATTCCAAGGCAGGTTAAGTACATCGTGTTTAAGTCTAGACAGCTGGGACAAATTAACAGGACTTGGTTTCTGAACCTTGAGACTTTTGAATTTCTTCTGTCCGATAACCTTTTTCATTTTACTCTTGCTACACCAGTCTAATTAGAACAATGTATCTATAGGTGAAAAAATCCTGTGGAAGTGGGAAGAATAAATAAAGATGAAGACTATGTTACAGAAGTGACGGGGTTAACAGTTAACTGCCCCATCCTATTCCACACTTATTTCTGAGCCTAAGTTTCTGTTCATCCTCTGACCCTACCCCTGGCTGGAGGGAAGTCTCTGGCCAGGATATCACACTGAATGGAGACCTGATAGCCTGCTGGAAACTTTACTGGGCGATCAGAGGAGTACTTTATGATGTCACCGTTATTCATGTACTTTGTTAAAACTTCAAACCTTCACCTAAACATTTAACTATAGGTCTTAGTTCGGTGGAGAAAATCTGGCTGTGGTTTCCCTCCAGCCAAGGGTAGGGATAGAGAGTAAATAAAAATTTCGACTTATGAGTGTATAGTCTAAGAGAGAGAGAGAGAGAGAGTACCAAGATAGGCTGATAATAATGTAGCACAACTCAGCATCAACCCGAATTTTTGTTACTCAGAATTTCCAGGCAAACAGAACATTTGGAGAAACATCACCTTGGTCCAGCTTCATAGAATCTAACATTTTGAATCCATTGGCCTATTTTACGGGTATTGGTTTGTTCTTGGCACTTCCAGGGGTCATATCCATGTTAGAGAAAGTCATTAACACTTAAGGATTTTTTTTAAAAGCTATGTCTAACCTCTCTAGTTAGAAAGTCTCCCTCAGCCAAATAAAAATTTCTGGAGATTGATAGTATAAAAAGTAAAACATCAGAGTGAAGTAGTTAAAAGTATTTCGTCTTTT
>NC_137060.1:9350073-9455073 GCF_032717465.1 Coenobita brevimanus
TCATGAACCCTTTCTCTACCATGAGTGGGTTGGTAGGTGGTGGCGACCATCGTCCACTCACGTGATGTAGTGCTACCTACATCTTCCTACATCTTTATCATTCTTTCTCTATATCTGCCTTCCTCTCTTCCTATTTCTCCCATCCTTCCTGTCACTTTTTATTACTCATCTTTCCATATCAGGTTGCTTTACAATGAGTGACAAAGCCTAATGGTTTCTTTTAACGCGTGAAACCATTTACAACCCTGGGTAGTTACCATATAACCCAATAACGAAGTGGTGTGGAGTCTGCTATGGTACCGTTATTAAATTGGTGAAGAGGCAAATGCAGAGTCTATCCAGTGACCAAAACCTCGACACTGGCGTTTTATACCGCAAGGAGCATAGGTTCAGTGCACGGGACAGCCCTGTTGGGACGGTGGCAAGACAACGATTGATGAGTTTGATTGGTCA
Source organism: Coenobita brevimanus (assembly GCF_032717465.1). Taxonomy (NCBI): domain Eukaryota; kingdom Metazoa; phylum Arthropoda; class Malacostraca; order Decapoda; family Coenobitidae; genus Coenobita; species Coenobita brevimanus. Next base: position 9,350,527 of record NC_137060.1, read on the forward strand.
GGTAGATCAGGGTTACTAAACAGCAGCGGTAACAACAGCAACAACAACAACAACAAATAACAAATGTATATCCTTTATGTCGAACTACATTGTCTGTGCGTAGCCTAAAATCCGAAAAAGAGGAGGTGCTCAGAATGTAGCACCTGAGCCATACAATCCATCAAAAGACTCAGTCATAGGATCAGTTGGCACCTGTGTTTCTGGAGTATTAAGAAAAAGAGATAACAGTCACGCAGACGTCATGAACTGATGCACCTCCCCGGTTCCGTTCTCTTAATAGCTTAATTCACTACTCTGCTTTGAACCTGATGAGCAGAGTGCTGGGCCATAACAGGTGCTCACCGATCGTGTGGAGGGAACTTAAGGACGAACTTCTAATCTTCCCCTGTGCCTTAAATCAGAGAAGACATTCCTAAGCGGGGAGAAACGTGCTGGTGGTAGTTAGCATGAAATAAAGGCGTCATGGTGGTGGACGGGTTAATGGAGAGTTTCTAACCCCGTGAATCAGAGGGGTCCTGTCTGCTCTCAAGGAAATAGTCTAAGGGTTGGTGGGATGAAATACTGAAAACGTCATTGCAGTAGTAGGCCTATGAAAAACTTCTCCCCAGTCAACCTTCAATACCTGGATACTTATTAGCTTAACGAGACACATCAGGGTTTGAAAGGGTTAATGAAGACTGTTTATAACCCCGTCAGAATAAATGACTAAAGTAGAGCTTGACAAACCTGTGTAATGATAGGAAGAATAAAATAAGAAGTCATTGGAGGAAAGGGGTTAAACAGAAAGAAAGCGTCTGAAGGAAGCAAGTAGTAGTAATAGTAGTAGTAGTAGAGGTAGTAACTGTGATGGTGGTGGTGGTGGTGGTGGTGGTGGTGGTAGTAGTAGTAGTAGTAGTAGTAGTAGTAGTAGTAGTAGTAGTAGTAGTAGTAGTAGGAGGAGGAGGAGGAGGAGGAGGAGGAGAAGTAGTAGTAGTAGTAGTAGTAAGAGTAGTAGTAGTAGTAGTAGTAGTAGTAGTAGTTGTTGTCGTTGCTGTTGTTGTACTTGTTGTTGTTGTTTTAGCCATATGGTCGTGAACCCAGTGGACTGCAGGATGAAGTTAGCCCCCTCTTGCAGTTCACCTTACTCCTTAGGGGGGATAGAGAAGGAGCTGAGGGATTTTCGTGTAACAAGGCAGATCAGCCACCGGGTATATCGGTGCCACCACTGGAAGGCGTCCCTCTCCAGCATCATCATCCAGGTAAGCCATTAACCTTTTCATTCCGACCACCTACTTCGTAATTTATTCCTGTTACTTCCATAGATTTCAATTCAGCTTAAAATGGCCCTCTTATATTCGAGTGGTAAATAATAATAAAAAAAAAAATAAGTAAATAATGCTATATATAAATTTTCCAGTTCCAGAAGTGTCCCCGAAGCTCAGTTAGATAGGTGATATAATGAATGAAAAGCAAAGGAACATCATACAGAAGTTGTTGAGAGCGGGAAGGCCTATGAAAAACTTCTCCCCAGTCAACCTTCAATACCTGGATACTTATTAGCTTAACGAGACACATCAGGGTTTGAAAGGGTTAATGAAGACTGTTTATAACCCCGTCAGAATAAATGACTAAAGTAGAGCTTGACAAACCTGTGTAATGATAGGAAGAATAAAATAAGAAGTCATTGGAGGAAAGGGGTTAAACAGAAAGAAAGCGTCTGAAGGAAGCAAGAATAATATGCAGAATACGTTTAGCCTACAGAAAGAAAGCGTCTGAAGGAAGCAAGAATAATATGCAAAATACGTTTAGCCTGCATGTCATGTTTCAGAGGGTTGTATCCTCGTAACCAAGGAGGCTTCCGGTGACATTTGATTTTAATGTGTTCGACTCTGGAAGTAGACATGACAGTTCGTTCCCTGAGGTCCACCAGTCTTTCTACTTGCCATACATCTTCACATGTCACTATTTTGGCACAGATACCTATCGTCCATACTAAGTAGATGCTAGGTTTGTCACATTAAGTACTAGTATGATGAAATTTAGTGTTAGTGTTTTAATACCAGATCGGTGGGTATTGACGAAGATTACTATATATATTAACTTACTCACTACAAGGATGTCTCACTCATTTCAATAAAGCAACAGCCAGATCGCCAAATATAGCTTCGGAGCAACTTTTTGATCTTGAGGCGTTAGATATGCAGCCACCTTCTGTGATCGCTTCATTAGCAGTCCGTACCAGTTTGAAAAAAATAAGTAGTCTGGCGGTAATCTATGAAAAATGAAGAATGACTTAAGAAATAATGCGTTTCTTGGCATCAAAATTAGCACGATTTCCACCAGGTTCATATATTTCTTTTAATGAATCGTAAATTAAATTAAGTCATTAGAAGGAAATGATAATGATGATAATGACGTTGATGGTGATGATGATGAAGTTGATGATGATGATGCTAATGATCATAATTATTAAGCTCACAGGCACCTGACATCCCCTTCTTTATGATGTCATGATGTCGCCATTTACATTTTGTTCCTGGTATTCCAAGATGATTTTAATCGGCCTGTGGGAGATACCCCTCGTTGTGGAGAAGATTGAAAAATAAATCTTTTTATACTAAGGCCAGTTCCATTGGTAAGGATCGTAAGGTGTGTGTGTGTGTGTGTGTGTGTGTGTGTGTGTGTGTGTGTGTGTGTGTGTGTGTGTGTGTGTGTGTGTGTGTGTGACATGCAGGGTAAGCCTAGATTGACCCCTTCACGCAGATGGCTATATGCATGTTTTCCCAATTTTTCCACACCTGTCACCCCAGGTCTTACCCCACAACTGTCACCCAAAATTTACCCCACACCTGCCACACCACACCTGTCATCTCACACCTACCACCACATACCTGCCACCCCAAACCTACAACTGTATTGGATCCTCGTTGTCGGCGTTCCCATCTACCACTCTGTTTAGGATATTATATTCGTACACCTGTCCAAGTCTGCATTTCATCATATACACCTCCACACCTGTCTTAAGTATGCATCTACTCTCATTTCTACCCACAACTGCCAGACCGCACCTATCTATTGCATCTCCTCATATATTCACCTACACCTGTCATACCAACACTGGCTTGGGTACGTGTATCTCCACATTATCTTCAGGCTCGTCGGACGAAACATGCTGTCCTAAATCCGTATCTTGCACTCAGATTTCTACAAGTACTTTCCTGTGTCATAAATTCTCTTTCATACGTTCTTCATAATTTAAATATCTCACACTTGCACCAGTTTGTATAATTATAACTTTACACATGCAATCTCCACGTTCTCCTCCTCGTACATATATTCCAAAACCTGCAACTCACCAATACATTCAGTAACAATAGCGATTCCTAAACCTGTAACTTTATATCTCCCAATTACACACCTACATCTTCAAATCTGCACTTCCCTCATACTTTCTTCGAAGCTTGTCGCCCTTGAATCTGTAACTTTACATATCCCATCTCCACACTTACATACCCAGGTCTCATCCCCCTCCATACCTGCCACCTCAACACCTACATATCCAACCCAACCAATCCTCACCGTTCTCCACACCTGTCACTCCTAAATCTTTAAGTATACGCCTCCACACTTACGTACCCAAACCTCCTTAACTCTCACCCCTCTCCACATCTGTCACTCCTAAATCTTTAATTTTACTTATCCCATCTCCACACTTACATAGGCAAACCCATCCAACCCTCACCTTTCTTAGTACCTGCCACCCATAAACCTTTAACTTCACATTTTCAACCTTCACACCTACAGCACATCTCCAAACCTATCATCCTCCACACACCTTCCTCCTCACCTGCATATTCTAACAGCTACTTTACAGTCCTTACCGTACACCCATGTCCCACAAGCTTGCCCTTCCCATTCCTGCTACCCCTGAGTATACGACCACATTTCCACCCCCACACTTACATACCCAAACCTGCTTCCTCCCCACATCCTCCTCCACACCAAACCTGCATTTCCTCCCACAGCTACACAAACCTACACTTCCACCCACACCTACCACCCCCCCAGATCGTGACCCGTCTGAGCCTCTCCCCGCCTCCCCTCTCTTAATGAAGACATTTTCCTGGGTGCTCCCCTCGTTAGTCTGTTATGAAGACGTGGAGGAACACTGGCTTATCTGATGTGGGATGCTAAAAGTCAAGTGGATGCTACTTCGAGATTTACGCCATAAGGGAACTGTGGTACTTAGCCCCTCAGTCCGATGACGTACTCAATAATTCATTCTTGCTATATCCAGATGATTTTATTCAGCTTAGGATAGAATTCGAGGTGAAGGAGTCAGATATACTCGCTCACAACTTCACGTCACTTCTCCATTCACATAAGCGTCATGAGGCAACAAAAACAAACTGAACTAGAAGCGGTGCCAAGGCACAGCAAACCCGTCCCTGGCAGTCATTTTATTGCTGACGTATAAACACAACAGCACATCTATTCAAAGATGTCGCGTATCAGATTTAAAGTAAATCTGGTGAAAATTGACTGTTTCATGTCCACTTAAAATTTTAGGCCCAACACACCTGACACTGACCCCCTACAGCAAACTGGGGGGTGATCCCCCAGATGTAACAAGGCATGTTACAGGATGCAGATTTGAAAGGTGCATTTTTAGGTTTTGGTTTATTGTCGATATGACACATTTGAAACGAGTTATGGCGATAAAACGATTTTTACCCGTTCCCGTTTTTTTACATTTTGTGGGCCTACAACCAGGACCTTGGCCCAGTTTGGCCCAAATTTAATCAGGTGATCAGGTCATAGCCCATCATCCCTGTAATTTTGGTCAAAATAGCACCAGTAGTTTTCGCGTAAAGTTGTTAACAGAATGACACTCAGACAGACAGACAAACAAACAAACAAATAAACAGACAAACCGAGTGAAAATAATACCCGTCTCCTAGCTCCTCCTGGGCGGGGACGGGTAATTAACATTTCAGCGTAGTGAGGAGTTAAGGTACAAAGCTTAGATCAGATTGTCTGTTGGTTCAGGTTCGTCATACTTCATATAGGGTTACTTCTGATGTGGTTTGCACTGCAGCTTATTTAAAAATATCTCGTTTTCTACTTCCTTTGTTTATGTTCAAGTACTCAAAGAGGGAATGGAAAACAAGGCTCTAAACTTGACATTTCAGACCCTTTCCTAGGCGAATGTTCATAGCTAACAACACCACACAACAATATACTTCCCAGTTCCTAGCCAGCTATCTGAGAAATAAGTCACACTACTGAGATAGTGATGTTTATTCTGTTCTGCTTAACAGTCTTACTTCCTATGATGATGTGTTCCATTATTTTTCACACAAGATTAAGAAGGCTGCCTCCACACCGCCAAGTGCGTTATTATTATTATTTATTATCCTCTCTGGTGGGTGATTTATCTTCCTCCTGTATTTTGAATGTGGAAGGTTACAACAGCTGCTTGTTCATAAATACTTGTATGTAACGACCCCAGGCTAAGACTGCTATCTCCTTTTTATGATGCTGTTTAATGAACAAACGAGTAGATCATGCAAACATACACATGCGCGAACGCAAGCATACGCGAGTGTACACACACACACACACACACACACACGCTCTCGCTTGCCAACTGGTGGACGGGAGTTCGCGCCTCGCTCAGGTTGCGAAAAGTTTCACTGACGAAGTGGGTGGTTACTGTCCCCCTTGAGCAAGGGGACGGGTGTGTGCGTCTGTGAAGGTCACAGCCTTGCCCTTAGATCGGACTATATGAGCTCTCAGCTCCCTTCCGGGAGGGTAAAAGCTGACGATCACGACCATCAGGTGATCCTGACCGACCCGGTGAATTACACACACACTATATATATATATATATATATATATATATATATATATATATATATATATATATATAATGCCATCTGCTATATTCCTAATAAGCACTGTTGTGTATTTTACCTACAAACATACGAACAGCTGAATATCTCCAGTCATCGAAAAAAATCGTACTCGCCCCCTCCCAATAAAAATAAAAATCATGAGACAGGACGGCAGGCGGTGAGTGGATGAGTCTTGGGGTGATCAGGAGGCAAGGAAGTGCCGCCTCGTTGATGGGTCGGGAGGACGTGCCACATATCAGGTAACACAGTAGCAGTCCTTCCAGTACTTGTCTCCCCAATGACTGTCACTCATACTCTGAGGAATGTGCGCACCACCGTAAAGATCAGGAAGGTATGATCAATCCAAAACTGGTATACTAAAAATAAACGTTCACAATATGCAAGTAAATGAAATACCACACTGCCAAATTTTTAATATGCTATATATAGCCAGATATTTAATGGGTCTTTCTAGCTTTAACTGAAAAAATATATATTTCTGTACAGTATTAAAATACAGTATCCACAGCAGTCTGGTGGTTTGAATCACAGGCTTTAGATCAAAGGAATCAACATTGGATCTCACTCAAAGATCAGTAAAAGAAGGGCATCCGTCACATAGTACAGCACACTCAAGAACAAATCCTCCAAATACGGGCTGACCACGGTCTCTCCAAAAAGGGAAGGGCATGGAGTAAAAATAATCATTACTTTCCTTATCATCAGTTAGTTTTTCGTATTTACTATTATATTTTTCATAATGTTTTCTTATTATTCTTTATATTATTCCATCATTGTGTTTTATTTTCTTTCAGATAAATGCAGTTGTTACCTTATGGGCAGCAGGTATGCAACCCAGCACTGACCCACACCCACGCCAGCCCTGCGATCACTGCTTTATAAAGGCTGCAGTGGCCGTCTGTCATAGAGCACGAGGTGTAATGAAGGCAGATAGAGCACGGAGAGAAATGGCATCATTACACGTACACAGGTCCACCATTTGCGGATTCGGCATGATGGATGAGATTTGGCCTGATACACAACGCCATCCCTCACGAGCGTTGGAGTCCAACATGGAGTGGGGCATGTGGCTGAGAGGCGGTCTGAATACCTGATCCGCTTGAGATGAGGCTGATATCTGTCTTCGCCTGGGATTGTGTTGCCGCCAGACGCTCCAACCACTCACTCATTAAGACGCAGTTTATCTGCCGCAGCCTCACTCATTCACCCTAAAGATGAGGTTCCTGGAAAATTTTATCCTTGATGTCCAAAATGTCTCTTGATCTGCTTGAGAAGAGGCTGATGTTTGTCTTTGCCTGAGATTCCCTTGCTGCAAGCCTTTCTACCCAAACTAATCAATGCACAGTCTAAGTACCCCAGGCTCACACACACTCATTCTAAACACAGCCAAAGATGTGATATTTGGAAATTTTACCTCTCAGTATCCAAAATGTCTCCCGATCCACTTGAGATGCAGCTGATATGTCTTTGCCTGGGAATGTGTTGCCTATCCACACACTCATTAAGGCACTGCTTATTTATCCAAGCCTCACGCATTCATCCTAAACATAGCAAAAGATGTGAAACTTGGAAAGTTTACCCTTCACCCAACATGTCTCCTGATCCACTTGAGATGAGCCTGATATATCTTCGTCTGGGACTGTGTTGCCGCCAGCCTCTCTACCTACACACTCATTAAGGCACTGCTTATCTACCCAAGTCTCACGCATGCACCCTAAACGTGGCCAAAGATGCTGGTCTTGGAAATTTTACCCCTCAATGTCTGAAACGCCTGATGCCCTCGAACCTGCTGTTAATTCTGTTGTTGGCGTGGGTTCTGTTTTACCGTGCTGTCCCTCGTCCCATAACCCAGCCTTGCCTTATCTGCCCCTGCCTCACGCACTCCCACAAACCTAGACCCCAGACGTGCTTGCCTGGAAAATTGAGCGGTGGTGATAAGGATTAACGAGGGAGTGTTAAAGAGTACGGGACGGGACGAGGAGTCTTTCGTTGACTTTGGCACGAGTCGTGGGAACATGTTGTCTTGTTTCGATCTTTATGAGCTGGTGCTGATGGAAATGCCTGGTATAATCACCTCAAGAATTCTCCAGACCCTGCCTCACGCTGAAAGTGAGAGTGAGCGTTATTTGGCGATGCACAAAGACATTCTTTGTTTGCTAAGGATGGTAGAGCTGAGTTTTAAATTTGGAAATGGTAATAAATTTGTATACTTATCACGCATGCTAACGGGTACTACGCTGATTCACATAGTTCATAATAAAGACAATAGGTGGAGTTGAAAATATATTTCTGATGTGTCGCTGTACTGAGAATGGCAACATACATTCGAAAATAAATCAATATGATACAGCTAAATGGCATTAACAAAGACGAGTGGATGAAAGAAGTATTGCTCAGTGATTTACTTTCATTGCATGAAGCTGAAAACCGAGCTGTTGATTACGAACACAGTATTTATTTGCAGTAACGACAGTAATGACAAAAGAACAACAGCAACAACAACTACTACTACTACCACCACCACCACCACCACCACCACTACCACTACTACTGCTACTACTACTACTCTCTCCTGTTCAATATAGCAAAGTGGGAATGAAGGGTAAGATGTTGATGAAGACGATGATGATGAAGATGATGATGATGATGATGATGATGATGACGATGATGATAACAATAGGAACAATAATAACAACAATAAAATAACAAAATAATAATAATAATAATAATAATAATAATAATAATAATGACAATCACACCCACTTACTGGAAATGAGAAATGGGGCTAAGATGATGATGATGATGATGGTGATGATGACGATAATAATAATAATAATAATAATAGTAATTATAATAATAATAATAATAATAATAATAATAATAATAATAATAATTATAATAAAATAATAATTAGTTCCAGTACAGTGACCTCCTTCCCCCTGCTTACTAACAAGGCAAGAGTGAGTGAGTGAGTGAGTGAGGTGGTGGTGTGGTGAAGAAGAGGGCTCTGTGCTAGTCTCTCTCTACCGGGGCATATATGGCACCGCGACCACCACACGCAGCCCGCACTGGGGAGGGACAGGACTGGTGGACTGGTGGAGTGTGGGTGGACTGGTGGCTGGTGAATATGAGTGGAGTAGATGGGTGTCTGTTAATTTCCACCTCACTGAAATATGTTGACTGTTTGCCTTTGTCTGTCTCTCTGTGCGTCTCAGTTTATTTGCCAGTCTACCTACTTACCTACCTACGTGTCTGTCTATCTATCTATCTATCTATCTATCTATCTATCTATCCATCTATCCACATAACTACAGGCAATCTAATGGAATGATTAAAAGGAAAAATTCTTGAGATGTTCATCCAAGGTGAACTGATTAAATTCTGGCTAAAGGAAGTTAAAGTACAAAGACACAGTTGTAATTTCAGTAAATATAGAGAAAACAGATACTTCAAATCTGCATTAGAAATATGGACACTGGCTTCTACTTGACAAAAATCTACTTTAGAAATAAGGACACTCGCTCCTACTTGTCAACAACAAGGGTGTGTTTTTAAGTAAGTGGGATTTTGTGAAAGAGAATGGGCAATTGATACAAACACAATTAAATTCGAACACTATGCTCTCTTGACAAGCCAGGATTCGAACCCGTGATTTCGAGATTATGAATACAGTTCTATGACTACAACCAGTTATATTCCTCCTTCCTTCTTTCGTTTATCCACCTTAAACATTTTATGTCTTTACCTTTTTCCTCCTTCTTCTCCTCCTCTTTCTCCTCCTCCTCCTTCTCCTCCTCCTCCTCTTGGGCCTCCTAGTCCATCTTTTTTCTTCTTCCTTCGTCTCCTCTCTCTCATGCTCCCATTACTTCTTTCATGACTTCTTCCTTCTTCATCTTCTTCCTCACCCGCTGTCGCCCCTTATTTATTTTCATCTTGTTCCATCTCTTCTTCCTCCTTCTTTTCTTCTTCTCGCGGTTCTTTATCCTGCTCCATCGCTTGCTCTTCCTCTTCCTCCTCCTCCTCTTCCTTATATTTCCCCCCCCCCCGTAACATCAACAATATTATTATGAGTGTGATGACTCAGGTGTTGACCATAGAGAGGTAGGATCATATTCTCTCTCTCTCTCTCTCTCTCTCTCTCTCTCTCTCTCTCTCTCTCTCTCTCTCTCAGCTTTATCGATGCCCTCAATTCCTCTTTTTCAGTTTCTACTTTTTCCACATCCTTCCTTAATCCCTCACTACGAAGGGGCCTCCCAAACCTGAAAATACCCTATGGTGTTAAGAAGTGAATATTATACTTTTAACTCCTTCAGTCTTATACTTCTCATTCTGACCTTGCTACCTTTAGACAAATTAATTCAGCTCATGGAGAGAATAGCGCTGGAAAGGGATGAATGGAGATAATGCTCAACCCTGCCACTGTCAATCAATCAATCAATCATTTCCTGTGGCACCCCACGGGATGTATAGGGTCTCAATGAACTCTCTCCACCAATATTTGTCTCTTGCCATCTCCTTCAGGTCCCACCAACACTCCTCTCCTGCTTCTTTTTTCATCGTCCTCAACCAGGTTTCCCTCGGCCTACCTCTACCTCTTCTTCCTCTAGCAGTCCACTCTGGCACATCCTGTGTTAAACAACCTCCTTTTCTGTATATGTGCCCCAGCCACTTCCAGCGAGACAGTCTCACATATTCATTAACTGGTTCCACTCTCGTAATATCCCTTACTCTTTCATTTGTAACTCTGTCTTGCCACTTTACCCCAAGAATCCTTCTCAGTATTTTATTCTCAAATCCTAATACTTTCTGATCTGTTGCAATTGTACTGTACCATGACTCATGCCCATAAATTAAAATTGGTCTAACCATGGACTTGTAAGTTTTCACTTTAGTATGTACCGAAAGCATATTATTATTCCAAACAGATTTCAACAGTCCAACAGCTCGCCAAGCCTGTCTAATCCTCTCCTCAATTTCATTGTTTAATGATCCATTAGATGATACAATCGTTCCCAGATATTTAAAGTTTTCTACATTCTTCACCACATTATTCCCAATTACACAATCGATTTGGTTCTCCACGTTCATATTAATAATTTCAGTCTTTCCACAATTTATTACCAATCCCACTTTTTCTCCTTCCTCCACCAGACAATCGAGCACCCTCTGCATCTCGTAAATACTTCCGCAAATCAGTACAATATCATCAGCATAGTCCAAATCCATCAGCTTCTTATTTTCTTTCCAGTTAATTCCTGCACCTGTTCTCCTTACAACCTTTTTCATAACATAATCCATAACCATAACAAACAACAATGGCGAAAGAACTCCTCCTTGAATCACTCCTGACCTAACTTGAAATGGATCACTCAAAGAACCACCCACCATTACCTTAAAAAAAGTACCTTCACGCAGATTTCTAATAATATTTACAAACTTTTCTGGTATACCATAGAATCTCATAATTTTCAACATAGCTCCACGTGAAACACTATCAAACGCCTTTTCAAAATCCACAAAACACATGTTAAGTGGCATTTTCATCTCATTAGCTTGTTGCATTAGATGCCTCACAATAAAAATCTGATCATTACAACCTCGACCCTTTCTAAATCCAGCTTGTTCTTCTCTTAAAACTTTATCAATTACTGGCTCTATTCTGTTCAACAAGATTTTGGAAAAGACTTTTGCAACTACAGGTGTCAAAGTTATCCCCCTCCAATTGCCACACACTTAAATCTCCCTTTTTTGGTATTTTTATAATCACTCCATTTTTCCACTCTTCTGGAATTCCACCATTATCCCAAGCCACATTAAAAAGTTTCAAAAGTGCATTCATCAACTCGTCATTTTCCACCTTAAGCATTTCAGGAAATATTCCATCCTCTCCTGGGGCCTTAAAATTCTTTAACTCCTTTATAGATTTTGCTACCTCTTCCAAAGTTATATCCCCTGTTTCTATCTGCAAATCTCTCTCGGCTGGCAAAATGTCCTCTTCAGCTGGGATTGGTCTATTTAGAACAGATTCAAAGTGCTCTTTCCATCTTCCTTTTATATCCAAATCTTTAGTCATCAAATTACCATTTCTATCTCGTACAGGTATTTCCTTCCTTCTCTTTTCAGTCCCAGTTAACTCCTTTATGGCCTGATACGCTGCTCGTGTGCTCTGACCGTCATTTTTACTTAGTTTAATTTCTGTCACTATAGTCATCTTTTAATCTGAGAAAGGCGTGTGGAGGCAGCAAGAATTACCTTTAAAAATAGGTCACGGAATTACAGAGGTTAATATTTTCTTATACGTGACTTATACTGTATGTTTTAATATGGGCAAGTTTGTATAAAGAGCATAAAGGAAATTAAAACATAAACGGTAATATTAATGTGTTATGTCCTGGTACCGTATCCTGGCATCTAGGTGACCACGAGGTAATATTTTTATTCAGGGACAAATTTACAAGGCTCAGTCATCAGGCTAGAATTTTTGGAGGCTTGATTAATGTGTGAATGGAGGTGTGGCCAATGAGCACCTGGATGACTGTTAGCCCACTTATCATAATCCCTGTTCCTGTTTCTGGCTTCTACCAATTTCATTTATAACAGCTGGGTATGGAATTTTGATGATGATGATGATGATGATGATGATGACATATATATACTCCTTGTTTATGTTTCGATCATACACACTTCTTTCATAATGGTGGGAAACGTGGTCAAGATGATGATGATGATGATGATGAGAATGATGATGGCAGTGATGATGATAATAATGAAGATGATGAGACGACAATGATGACGGTGATGAAGATGATAATAAAGATGACGCTACTGCTGATGATAATGGTGGTGACATTTCTCCCTTGCCTTTTATTTTTCTGCCTCCCACCCACGCCATTCTTAACAGCACAGCAGCTATGTAGGTTAGGGTGTTGGTGCCAGGGAAAGCTTGCAGTGTTGTTTTTGCTACGGGTTCAGCTTGATTGCCTGCGTGTGACAGCTTAATCGTGTTCTGGGCATCCTCGGTTCGTTTTAGTTGGCTCCTGTCGAGTTTAACATTCAATTTAGATTTGGCTGACTTTAAAATTAACCAGGCACTATCATTATTATTATTATTATTATTATTATTATTATTATTATTAGTAGTAGTAGTAGTAGTAGTAGTAGTAGTAGTACGAGTAGTAGCAGTGGTGGTAGGTGGGGACGCTCAGCATCCACTCACTCGATGTAGTGCTGCTCTCGGGTGTCTGCCCTTTCCTCTTCTCCATCCTTCTTTCCTTCCATCCTCCTCTGTCTTTCTTTCCTTCATTCTTTCCTCGTCCTTCTGCCTACGGGTGACTTTACACTCCCTCTTCTGTCTTTCTTTCTTCATTCTTCCCTTCCCTCTGCCTGTGGGTGACTCTACACTGAGTGACATTCCAAATGGTTTCCTGTACACCAGGAAACCATTTACTACGCTGGGTGGTAACATAGTAACCAGATTTAGGCGCCTGGTGGTTTAGTGGGTAATTACGGTGTTCCAATCGGATTGAGCCGGTGCTGATTTATATCAAGGGGTGGTTGAGGTTTATTGCTCACGTAATGCCACTCAGGGATGAGTGAAGCTGGTCACTCATCTTAAATGTCAGAACCAATTTGCCTAGCCCCGGGCTCCTATGCTCCTCATGGGGCAACGTAGGGTTGGATGATGGATGGATGGATTATTATTATTATTATTATTATTATTATTATTATTATTATTATTATTATTCCATTCATTCGATGTAGTGCTGCTCTCGGGTGACTTCCGTTTCCTCTCCTTCTTCCTCCTTTTCTTCCTTCCTCTTCTGTCTTTCATTCCTTCATTCTTTCCTCTTCCTTTTGTCTACGGGTAACGTTACACTGACTGACAAGCCAAATGGTTTCCTGTACACCAGGAAACCATTTACTACGCTAGGTGGTAACCAGATAACCAGATAATGGCGTCTCGTGGTTTAGTGGGCGAGTAAGGCACTGAAGGAGGATTGAGCCTGTGCACGTTTATAACCAAGGGGTGGTTGGGGTTTATTGCCCATGTACTGCCATTCAGGTATGAGTGAGGCTGGTCACACTCATCTTAAATGTCAGGACCAACTTGCCTAGCTCCGGGCTCCTACGCTCCTCATGGGGCAACACTGGGTAAGATGATGATGATGATGATTATGATGATTTTTGTACCATAGCGGAAGTGTTTGTGTAGTTCAGGTGATATGCAAGGCCCGTATTCTCGTCGGTTAAGGAAGCTCTCTAACACCTTTTCCTCGGCGGTTTATTTTGTTTAACGCACCTTACTGTCCTATTCTGGGTTATATAAATCCTTCTTAGTATGTGTTATATAAATCCTTCAACCATCACCATACTCTGGATAAATAACGTAAAAAAGTATATTAACCAGTCATATCCAAAAATAAATCGCTAAGGAAGAGGTGCTAGGGAGCCTTCTTTACCCGACCAGAATACAGTCACAAATATCTAGTCCCATATTTCACTTACTGCTGGAACAGATATATAGTTTTGTTCTGATCATGAGAGGGGTAGTGTTGAAAATGATGTCACTTTCAGGGTCCTATGACTAACTCTCACCTGAATAAAATCGTCAGGCTTTGAGAGAGAGAGAGAGAGAGAGAGAGATTACAACTACCTCGAACTATGCCAGGCTGGGTTACAAGTGATTAGAATATATAAAAGAATAAGAATAAACTGTAACTGGTGAAAGAGTGTATGTGAGTGGCACGTGAGGATATGTGACTGAGACGTGACTGTTGGCCGGTCACGTAGCCAGCTGTGTGTATGTTGGCTGTATATTTAGGTGTGATATTCTGGACGTGTGTGTGTGTGTGTGTGTGTGTGTGTGTGTGTGTGTAGGTGGGATATAGGTGCCTTTAACTCCCTCCAAGCAATTTCTTTTAATAGACGCCTTCCAACCGACCTCACCCTCTACCACCCTGCCTACTGTTGCCTGCCTCCCTGCCTACCTAGTCTATTTTGTTGCCTACTTGCCTGCTAGACTACCTGCTTGCCTGCTTGCTCTAGTGCCTGCTTCAGTGTCTGCCTGCTTGTTCTAGTGCCTGCTTCAGTGCCTGCCTGCTTGCTCTAATTCTTGCCTACTTGCCCGCCTACCTGCATGCCTCACTGCTTCCTACTCTTGTGCCTGCCTACCTGCCTGGTCTAGGGCAAGGTTTAGTGCCTACCCTCTTGCCTGCTCTAGTATCTGCTCTATTGCCTGCTTCAGCGCCTGCATTAGTACCTGCTCTAGTTCTGGTTCAGTGCTGCTCTATTGACTTTTTCATTGTCTGCCTGCTCGTTTGCTCTAATGTCTGCTTCAGTGACTACTCAAGCGCCTGCTCCAGTGTCTGCCTACCTGCTTGCCCTAGTGACTGCATCATTCCTGTTTTATGATGCCTTTTTCAGTGCCTGTTTACCTGCTAGCTTTAGCCCCTGCTTTACTGCCTGCTTCTGTGCCTGCTTCAGTGTCTCTCTAGTGCTTTATTCTATGTCTCTCTGCCTGCTTGCTGTAGTGCCTGCTTCAGTACCTGAGTATGTGCCAGCCTGCCTACACCGAATTTTCTTCTGCTTAGGAGGCTCCCTAGCGCCTCTCCCTTAGCAATTTAATTCATACAGTTCACACCCTACCATTCTCCCACGTAGTACTAATGTGTACTGCATACTACCACATGGGCACCAGTAACATGAGACAATGGTTAAGGGGATTGCATTTGATGGATATTGTTCGTAACTCCATCACTATAATAACCTCCCATAAGCTGAATAAAACAGTCTGACGGTGATAAGAACAAGTTAATATACCATCAGCCCACTGAAATGCTAAGGGTGTCATATACATTATCTCGCAAGGAAGAAGTGTCATAGCTCTTTCGTATTAAATTGACCCAGACTTTCGTCCTCTTGCATTATATTTCAAGTATCTCAGTGGCAGGAAAAGACAGTGCTACAGCTCTTCCTCCATTCCATCCCACTTCTTAGCCACTAGCACCATTTTCTACTGTAAATCTATTGCTTCAGCTGAACACTTTATATGAAGAGATGGCAAATTTGAGCCGTTTTTTTTTTTTTTTTTCCTTACTCCCTCGATTTCGAATTATCTTCCATGAGCTAAATGAGGTCGTCAGGCTGTAGCAAGAGTAAAATGAAATAGACATCACCCCAGTGAAAAGCTTAGTGCATAGTGTGTTATATGCTTAATCTCGCAAGAAAGAGTAGCCATAGGTCTTTCACCTCTACTTGGATTAGATGGCCGTCTTTTTGCATCTTAATTCACGTAGCTCAGTGGCAAAAAAAGGACAACGCTACTGTTCTACATTCTTTTACATGGCACTCTCCTGGGACAAACATTATATTCTAGTACTAATATATTCTTACAACTGGGCATTTAAGATGGAGGCATGGCAATTTGAGGCCAAGTTAAAATGAAAAGGGTATAGTGAACCTTCCAAACCCACGACAATACGGTTCTTATTTCTTACTCTGAACCTTTTCTTCACCTTACCTTGCTTCCATCCTGCCTCTTTTGTAGTGAATATGCAAGACTGTAGAATACTAAGTGAAACAATGGAATTTTTTAAATTCCTTCACCACGAGGAGTGTCTCCTCAGCTGATATACTACAGCAGCAGCGACAGCTGCGACAGTAGCTGTAACCCCAGGGTCATCTGAACGTGAACCCTGTAGCTTTCAGGGCCAAGCTGCCCTTCTTCCGCAGTCCACCATCCTCCATTAGAGAACAGGGATGGGATTGAGGGACGTTTGTATGACCAGGCAGCTTCGCCGTCCTTCCATATCAGTGCCACCACCTGAAGGCATCTCTTGCAGCACCAACTGAAGTAGATAAAGTTACATACAAAATGCGTCATCGCAATGAAGGTGTTTAGTCTATTATCTCTCTTAGCACGATGATGTTTATTTTACTTTATTTTACATCAACTTGACTTATGATTTACCTCCATCTTGAATGCTGAGTTGTAACATGAGACCAACACTGGAAAATGGTGCTAGTCAGGTTAATGTGTTATAGGAAGGATGAAAGGCCATGGTATTATCTTCTCTGCCACTGGGTTACCTGACGTTGAGAAAAGTGTATAAACTATATTTCTTTTTCGCTAATGGCTGACTAGTTTATGAAGCATACCACCTGTAATGATGGGGTAGAAGTCTTCCCCATTTACCTTACAACAACCGTCAAACCTAACAGCTTTGCCACCACCAGAAAATTACACTTAACTTGAGAGGGAGCTTCTTGTGTGAATGATCTTCACCACGATGAGGCCCTTTTTTCTTTTTCTCCCTCTTTTTTTTTTTTTTTTTTTTTTAATAGTCTTGCTACTTCCTGACGGTTTTATTCTGCTTAGGAGGGGGTCTCTGAAATGGAGGGAGATTTCGATAATGTCCTTCATCAATACCATCACTACTAAAGATCCTTCCAAAGGTGAATAAAATCGCCACGTGGTAGCAAGAATATGCTATAAAACACGTCGTAGTGAGGAAGATAATTTAGTCCCGCCACAGTCATTTCCTGCCTCCTCCACCCTGCGTTTCACTGCCTGCCAACATCCCTCTGCCTCACTCGACATTTTAGCTGGTGGTTTAGTGGATATCATGCACCAGTCACATTGGCAATCTCCTTAACTTTGATCCTTATGAGGTGCCTGAAAGTTTTACGATCGCGCAATACCACATAGAAGAGCAAATTCTTCAACTGTTCCTAAATTCACTGGACTACGGTGGCTGAGCTTTGGTTCCTTACACCTCGGCTGTAGGTGGTGGCGACCATCATCCAATGACGATGTTGTGCTGCCTACTCTTCCTTCACCCTTATCATTCTTTTTCCGTGTCTGCCTTGGCAGTTTATTATTTCCATCCTTCTTGTCACTTTCATTACTTTTCTCTCCGCTTCAGGTGCTCTACACTGAGTGACAAGTCTATTAGTTCCCCGTAACCCAAGAAACCATTTACAAGGCTGGGTGGTAACAATACAACCAAATGATGAGGTGATGTTAAATCAACTATGGAGTCCTGTTAACTGGTAGGGAAGACGCAAATGCGATGTCCATCCAAACCTTCCTCTCCTTGTTTTGGCCCGGTGCTGTCTGACACAAGGGAAAATCGGTTCACCGCACGAACTTCCCTGCAGGAGCGGTTTTTTGCTTCACCACCAACAACAATAGCGGTAGCAGCACCTCGATGGAGAGATAATGGGATTGGCTGTTACTGTTACTTAGTCCCTGTCTATACTCTTCACTTTTGCCTGCGTCCTTGCTTCCATGACCGTATTTCATTCTTCCTGACTTTCTATTTACATGACTGTCTCTCACTCTTCCTTCTTGCTTTTGTAATTGCATGTCTGTCTCTTGTTCTTCCCCTTTGTC
Source organism: Coenobita brevimanus (assembly GCF_032717465.1). NCBI lineage: Eukaryota > Metazoa > Arthropoda > Malacostraca > Decapoda > Coenobitidae > Coenobita > Coenobita brevimanus. Next base: position 9,368,818 of record NC_137060.1, read on the forward strand.
TTCCTGTCTGCATGCCTGTTTCTTACTTCTCCTTCATGCCTTTTGGTTTGTTTACTTACATCTACTTACATGTCTGTCTATCACTCGTCTAGCCTGCCTCTGATTATATCCCTGCCCCTCTGCTTGCACCCCTGCCCCCCCTGCTTGCATTCCTGCCCCTCTGCTTGCACTCCCGCCCCTCTGCTTGCACCCCTGCTTCTCTGCTTGCATACTTGTCTCTCGCTCGTCTTGCCTGCCTCTCTGCCAACATTCCTGCTTCTCACTTACCTTCCCTGACACTTTGATTACATTTCTCTCTGCGTTCATGCCTCTTTTCCTTTCTGTCTCACGACTTACATCTCTGCTCCGTACTATTTCTCCATATTTCTCTGCTTGCCCTTCTGTCTACTTGTACCTAATCTTTCATTTCTTCCCAGTCTCTCTGCCTACATCACTATCTCTGACTTACTCCTTGTCTCTCTGCGTCATTATCTCTCACTTCCGCTTGGCCTTTCTGCTTGCATCTCTCTCTCTCTCTCTCTCTCTCTCTCTCTCTCTCTCTCTCTCTCTCTCTCTCTTTTCATTCCTGTCTCTTACTCATCTTTCCAGCCTCACTGATTGCATATTTTCCTCTCACTCATTCTCCCCTCCTCTCTGCTTGCACAACATTCACTCTCTTCCTGGCTGTCTCACTGTTATCATCTTTATCTCCATGCTTGTATTCCTCTGTCTCTCTCATCGGTCTCTCTGTTTGCATCTCTGTCTGCTTGCATGTGTATCTCTATCTGCTTCTCATTCTCTCTGCTTCCATTCCAGTCTTTCTGCTTGCATCTCTGTCTATCTCTCTGCATGCCTGTCTCTCTGCTTGAAACTCCATCTGCCTGTCTGCATGTCAGCCTCTCTCACTGTATCTCAATCTTCTGCTTCCACGCCTGTTTCTCTGCTTGCATCTTTATCTGTTTGCATGTCAGTCTCTCCATTTGCATGCATCTCTCTCACTCATCCAGCCAGCCAGCCTGCCTCTCTACTTGCATCTCTGTATCTCCCTCGTCGATCTATCTACCTGCATCTATCTGTCTGCTTGCATGCCTGTCAATCTGCTTACACGCCTATCTCTCACTCATCCATCCTGCCAGCCTGCCTCTCTGCTTGCATGAGCGGTTGGTCGTTGAGCCGAGAATATCTATGTTTGCTAAGGCACTATACTTCTTTCTCTTCACCTTGGCCCAAATTTTCGTCCTTTTGTAGCTTATTTCACGTAGCTCATTAGCAGAGAAAACAATACTATGGCTCTACAAACACCCCCTAGCATTCCCTTTGGCTAGCAACATATTCGTATTCTAGTGATAATCAATTGGTACAACTAGGTATTCAAGGTGGAAAGATGGTAATTTTTGGCCAAGTTAGACTAAAAGGAGTATAGGTGTATGATACTAACTTCTTCTGCGGGACGTATATTTTCTTTTCTTCTAGTTACGGACATACAGACTGATAATGAAGAAGTTATGAACGATAATCTCTAACCCCTGCAGTTCGATGTCTGTCCTTTGTTGAGAAAAATCGTATGGTGACGGTAAGTAAAAATAAGTGAAAAAATACCAAAAAGATGGGGAAATATAAGCCCCCATTATAAGACCTCGGGAAAGTCTATGGGAGTGGAGCACCTCGTTTCCGAAAAGCCTTGGTGAGTGACTGACGGACCGACATGCCCTTGGAGGTACTCCCGTATCTAAAATAAGTACAAAAAAGCTAGACGCAGAAGCCTTAGGGCCAATCAGTTAGTGTCCTTGGTGTGGTATAGTGTAGGAGGGTGATTCTGTGTGGTGTGATGTGAGTGGTGTGGTGGGGTGTGGTGTGGCTTCGCTAAGTCGCTAAAGTCTAAGTAAACCACCTTGCGTCCGAAAATCGTTAGTGAGGGACAGACGGACAGACAAGCTCATTTATATTCTCCCGTATGTAATGAAAGAAATTGGTCGTCGTAGTGAAATGATCAGCAATTTTCAAGTAAGAAAAAGGTCATGTAGATTCAAGGATGGTTCACGATTAGCCTAGATGAGAGAGAGAGAGAGAATGTGTGTGTGTGTGTGTGTGTGTGTGTGTGTGTGTGTGTGTGTGTGTGTGTGAAGATGGGTGATGGTGGAGCGGGTTGGGTGAGTAAGGCTGAGTCCTTGGCTAGGTGAAGAGTGGAATATAGGTGTGGGAGGGTGAGGGTGGAGTGATTGAATGGGAGGGTAAGAGTGGAACGGGTGGGTGGGTGGAAAGATTGGTAAGGGTAGAATAGGTGGGTGGGTTGGTGAGTGTCTAGTGGATCGCTAGAGCTGGAGTGAGAGTGGGTGAGGTAGAGTAGGTGGGTGAGTGGGTGAGGTAGAGTAGGTGGGTGAGGTAGAGTAGGTGGGTGAGTGGGTGAGGTAGAGTAGGTGGGTGAGGTAGAGTAGGTGGGTGAGTGTAGTGGTCAGCATGCGGGGTGTCATCCATCAGAGAGATAAGGACAGCGGGGGTGGGCCTGGGTCGTGGCCTCATCACCCACACCATTACTCACCAACACCTGACCCACACACCTGTCGCCACCTGCCTTCCACATCTGACCCACACCTGCCGGATATCTTCATTGGACACCTGCTGACACCTCGCACGCACCTGCCTTAATTATTGTGGAATATAAACTGCTGCTCGGCACTACGCACTACTGTTATGCACTATTTTCCCTTAGATGTTTCAGGCACGACTCTCACCAAGTAACTGTTTTACCTTTTAAAATTATAAGAAGGAACAAAAAAGGGAAACATGCAAAATTAATTCACTTCAAGATGCCTGGACAGACTTTAATTGAGAGAACTGCTCATGGCAACAGGAAAGATTGGAGGTTAAATATTCCAGAAATATTAGGAGTTCGTATGAAGAACCGACAATGCCGGATACCTTGCAATAAAGAGTTAGACAGAATTGGAGTGGAAGTGTTTACTGTGTAGACAGATGATCGCTGTGCCCACCATAAAGGAAGAAACTACAGGCAGTGTGTCCAAAAGAACAATGACCAATATAAACGCGATAGGTAAGACAGTGATGCATTGCTGTGATGAGGAGATTGAAGGAAGTCAGCGAGAGGAGAGGAGTGGAAGAGTAGAAGTGCTCTTAACTCCATCCTGTTTAAAATAACTGACTGTGGTAAGAGTTATACTCCACATAGGTAAGAATAGACTCATGTACAGTGAACAACTGCGCACGGGAACAAGGCGATCGGATTCAGTTCAACACACCAAAACTTTGAGAAACTACTTCTGCAACAGCGGTAATGTGATTTCACCAAGAAAGATTACGAGAAAAATACACCAAGAGACAGTAACAGACAGAGTTTTGCTTTGGAAGAATGTGGCGAAAAGACAAAGGAAAACTGAGGCTCTGGGGCATTAGAAGCTACAACATTTTCTCTATCCCAGTCAGATATGAGGCAGATAAAAAATTAGATGTGCCACAGTCTCACTGCAACAGTTAAATAATGGCTGTTGACGGACGCCAAGAAAAGCCCGTGGAAAAGTGAAACGTAGAATAATCAGCATATGAATGGGTAGGGATAGATAGAGAACACTTCAAAAAGTCACTGATGAAGACCGTTGGTAAAAAAAATAAAAAAATAAAAAAATAAATAAATAAAACATGGAAGACACTGTTGTTAACCATTTCACTCAGATGTCCTTTTTTTTTTTTTTTAAGTATTTTTGCACTTTCAGAGACACCTATTTAGCTTCGGAGAAAGTTTTCGAAATGGAGCTGTTATATACAGCCTCCATTAACTACATCACTGCAAAATGTCTCCCCAAAGTTATCATCTGGTAGTAGCAAGAATAAAAATAAATATGCCATCTTATACTAGACACTAAACGCTTTAGGGAAAGAACAGTGGCCGTTTGCAACAGTATAAAACATCTGCTGCTTTCCACTACAAGCATGACTGGCACTGCACACCTGACTATCACTGCACACCTGACTGCCACTAAACACTTGACCGTCACTACACACCTGACTGGCACTACACACGTGACTGGTATTGCACACTTGTCTGGCGCTATTCACCAGTCTGGCACTATACATAAGTCTGGCTCTACATATCTGTCAGTGCATACCGGACTGGCACTACACATCTGTCTGGCACTATATATTTCTTAGTGCACACCCGATTGGCACTGAACACCTGATCTTGTATATATTGAAATCAGTCAGTATTCTGGGGTTAACAACATTTATAGTGTCAGCGAGGCTCTTGTATGAAATGCATTCTAATCACTTCAGTACGAGAGGTCGCTAAAGTTCAATAAAACCACGTGGGGGCAGCATTAATAGAATTAAAACGTAGCATGAATAAAAGTTTTAACGACGTCATCCTAGTGAGGGGGTTAAATTAGGGTGAAAAAATGTTTTACCAACATTTCACAGTTACACGAAAGATCAGATTAACATGTGCCCTGACCATTTATCTCCTCTCTCTCTCTCTCTCTCTTTCTCTCTCTCTCTCTCTCTCTCTCTCACACACACACACACACACACACACACACAAGCCAGATAAAATCGCTTGGACGTAGCAAGACCAAAATAGTTAAGGTTTGTATAGTCGTCAGGGGTTGGTGGAGACTTTCTACACTCAGCCCGAGGACGTACAGTCGCCAAACTTTCCACCTGGGCCACCTAGCCGCGAGAGGTGGGTAATGGGTGCTGGCAACAGTGTACCTGTTTGTTTGTGTGTACATGCTCGACGAAAGTTCCGATCATCAACTCTCTTCGTCCGTAGTGAACCTCCGTCAGAGTTCATCCCATAGATGCCTGGGTACGGAGTTGGGTGAGGAGAAAAATGTCTCAGGAGTATGGCGGCTCTCCCATCGGCTCAGCCAGTTGCATGAAACTGGTTGCACGGAAAATTGTTGCGTGCCACAGGTCGCGCTGACCAAGGCCAAGTAAACACGACTATATTGATTTTATAATAAGGTAATATATATAATATGATATAAATATATACTGTTATACAGTATGTAATACAATAATATATATTATACTATACTTATTTGGCCTTGGTCCGTTCTACGTGTGACACGCAACAATTCCATGCGACTGGTTTTCTGCAACTGGTCGAGCCGTGGGAGAGCTATTTAAGGGGGAAGCTTGGCATAGTGAAGGCCAGGGCAGGCGCCGGAGTTTTTGAAATCCATTAGCATTCTACTAAATATTTGCTTTCTTAAAAACACTAAACATTTTATTTTCTATGTAGTTTTTACATTGTCACCATAACATGTTAATTCACTAAATACTGGAATCGCTCCCAGCCTTTCTCTCTCTCGCTCTCTTCTTATATCAGTCATTCCATTTCATAGGGTTATCCACTTGATACCATTATCAGTATAGGTTGATGGGGAATGCATTTACCTAACATCTACGCCCAGTTACAAGTAAGATTACCTGCCATATTCACATCATGAATGACACTGACCAATAATGATTAGGATGATGTTCAGACACTGTTAACCGTTGCTTATTTCCTCGTTGGTAGCTTCAGGTAGATGTTTTTTTGTGTGTTCTATGGTGCACCACGAAGAGGCAGGAGGTTAAAATACTGTCATTTCAACAGGCAAAGAGTTTATGCATACTGTTGTTGAATGTGGCTATTATATTAACTATGATAATGACTTACGGTATCATATTTCATTTGACTATGGTCATTACAGCACACCTTCATAGTCCATTCATCTAACGGATGACTGAATTACACATTTCAAGGAAAAATGATTGTGAGTGGTGCCGCTTATGTGTGAGGTCACACATTTATAAGCTCATCGATTATTCACCGAGCAACATTATCTCACATTATAGCAAGATGAAGACACCACCTCTCCATCACAGTATGCAAAAGCTTCAAGTCATTTTAAGCACAATTGCTATTGATTCATGAAATGTTGGGACATTATTATCACCATTGCCTGTGATATTACGTATGTGATTGGTAAATGAACATGAAATTATCATTACAGGCTGGAACACTGATTATTTTATTATTATTTTTATTTATTATTTATTTTATATTATCCCACGAACCTAGGCGCTTTAGCGCCCGTCACCGAGGCCCGAGGAGCGAGGATATGTGATGTTGGTTGCTGACTGGCTGCTACTAAGACCTGGGTCATAAGATAAAGGCTTGGTGTTTAATAGGCGAAACCCATCTCTTCTGACGGGGGTGGAACCACGTCACACGGACCGGCTGGCGGAAACGTTAACTACCACGTCACCCACAGTACTGTTTCACATATTTAATATATATCAGTTCTTAAAACAATTGCCGCGTTTGCATTGCAAGCACAGTGATCCATTTATGATTAAGTGATGAGGTGCTTAGGTTTTCTATTATTAACGAAAGGACTCAAGACTAGCTGACTCGAGGCAGTGCTCTGCCTCAACGAACGAGTTTCAACCCCCGACATCTACAGTTACTATCTCTCCTACTTAGTTTAAATTAATATCCACCCAATGAGTAATCTTGTATCGATTAATGACCTAACTTATCTAATCATCTCTCGAATCGAGAATGATATTTCAATAGGTTTAATCGAGACCGGCCCAGGACTGGCGGAATGCAAAACGAATAGTCAGACACCGGTATCTTCTTGTTCTTCCCCCCAATATTCAGTAGACAATTTTTAGCCATGGGATTATCATGTAATAATGAAAAAGAATACGTTTATAAATATGTAATATATGTAAAGATGCAGTCTTTTAGATTATTTTACTTATTGTTTTCAATACTCGCATGATCCAATACTTTCAAGAAGTTCCTTTGAAATTCTACTGGCTAAAAATTGTCGACTGAACATCAGGATGAACTCTGACTGAGGTTCACTACAGAAGACGAGAGTTGATGATCCGAACTTTCGTCGAGCATTTACACACGAACAATCAGATACACTGTTGCCAGCACCCGTTACCCACCTCTCGCGGCTAGGTGGCCCAGGTGGAAAGTTTGGCGACTGTACATTTTCATCTCATGTTGCATCAAGGCTAGTGGATTCAGATTTACGAGCTCATCCTAGTAGTGAATGCGTTAATCATCGCCATATCTACCCATTCCAGTTTTAAAATCTCTCCTAAGCAGATTAATATCGTCTGGAGTTACTAAGAACAATGTAAGAATACGTCAACGCACTGGATGGGTTAAGAATCAAAAGCAGAAATTTTACTCCAGAGAATTTTTGCTGTCGTGGTCCAAGGCTCATCTGAAACCAGGGACAAGTTAGGGTGAAAAACCTATAGTGTACTTTCGTGACCGCATCTCGTTTCGTGTTTATTTCACCCACCCATCTCCGCTGAACTCACTCCATACATTAACATAGAAAATTATATGATACAGTTGGTTATCTCTCTCTCTCTCTCTCTCTCTCTCTCTCTCTCTCTCTCTCTCTCTCCATCCCGACCTATGAATGATATTTAAACAAAGTATTCTTCTCGTAGTTGAGTCTTGCCACCTCTAGACGATTTTTTCAACTTAAAAAAATAAAAAACTCTGATAGTGAAGGGTTTTATGAATTCTATGTATAATCCCATCCGCTAAAAGAAAAGAAAATCTTTGCTTCAAGAAAAATCTAAAGATAGGAAGCGATTTTGTCCTGTGCGTAATTTGCGTATGACTGAGGTAAAAACTTTGAAACCTTACGTTGGAGATTTGAATGGACACGTGCTTTTATTTACACTTCTGCAAACTCGTGTGTGTGTGTGTGTGTGTGTGTGTGTGTGTGTGTGTGCGAATTTTTTTTCCTAACCGCATATAATATTAATCCTTTCAGTACGATGACATCCCTATTCTCATGAATTTGCCCTGATTTCTAGGATGGGTAATTTAGTTCGTGAATCATGGAGGAATCGAGTTATTCCTCAGGTGTCCAAACTGTCTTAGAGAACTTCGCACCATCTACTGTAATCCATAGTGAACTATTTTGCACAGTATGCCTTTTATTCTCTTGCACTGTACCTGCATCTGTCAATTATGGGCACAGTTTTCATCAGTAACTTGCACGAGGACACTGAGGAAAGAAAATAACTAAGGAAAAGATGCTGTGATCTCATAACTCAGGGGTCGGCAACCTGCTTCTCCGGAGCCACATACGGCTCTTGCTCATGATTTTTTGTGGCTCCCAGTTCCTGCTTTAAGTAGTGATTGATATTTAGAGAGTATATAATGATAAGTAAACTAGTTCCCTAACTGTACAAGCCAAAGGCACATCTTAATATTAATAAGTCAATTAAGCTCTCTTAGTATTTTTTTTTTTTTACGTGTCCGACTCTGGGCAAAGGCTTCAGGGCCTATCCCAAGGCCCAGTAGTCCTCCAACACACCTCCACATGTCACCACTTCGGCGCTAACACCCACCGTCCATAATGAATACGTGTTAGGGTTGTCTGCATATATGACTGGTGTATTGGTATTAGCGGGGGTATTTTTACGAGTACATGTTGGCGGGTCTTCTAGTAGAGCAGTAATGTCTGCTTTTATGATATTCAAATCCCTGCCCAGCCGGGATTCGATCCTGGGTCCATTAGGACTGCAGGGCGCCTCTCTACCGATTCAGCCACCGCCTTCCCCGATATAATGATATACAACTATATCCCTGGAATCTTTCTCTGATAAATATTGCTTAAAGAAAAGGAACAGCCGACTGAGAGTGTACGATGGGTGTTACAAAATATGACTATCAATGCCATAAATATCTATGAAGCACACACTAATGAGGAATATCTAATACAGATTCGTGCAGCAAAGAAATAAGGAAACGTATAATCTTTGACTATGAAGTTATATGTACTGATTGTGAACACAGAAATTAATTCTCTTATTAAGACTATTATATTTGTATGCATTGTTTGAGATGCAAAGACAGAGCTGGTACAATATCTTCTAGTTTATATTTGAATTTTGGTATACTGAGGCCCTGTCGATATCGTTTTTTATGCTAACTGTGAAGAGAATGGCTCTTTGGGTCGCAGTCTCGTAAGCCCAGTTTTTTTTTTTTTTCCACCTCATCCTAAGAGTTTCATTTTAAATACTACGCCACAATGTTATCTTGTACCTATTTCTTGGTAGTACCGACAATGATTGCTTAGATAACGTATCAGAGGAAACTAAGGCTCTATACACAGAAATAAACTGGTAAGGACGAGGTCCTAGGCAACTTCCTTAATCAACGAGAATACAGGTCTTGGGCTATAGGTTACCGACCGCTGCCCTAACTCAATGACAATAAGGCCCAATATGGCGAGGTGCAGCGGGTGACACAGCTTCACTTACCACTACTATACACTACTCTGACGCTGAGAAATATGACAACTTAGTTACGGTATTGCTTTGGTGAATCAGACTAATATGGCAATACATTATTAAGGGGTTTTCGTGAGGAAAATAGAACTACACTGTCTTCTTTATTTGGTAACGCCGTGTTTAATGTGGGCAATGTAACACAGTGAAATTGGGCAGATGTGTCAGAAAGCAAGATAACGAGCTGTGGCCAGGTCAGCTAATGGTCAGGGGGGTTAAATTACCAACAATTAAGTGTTCACCTAATGTCCTTGCTTTTATTATTCTCTCAATACGAAGCCACTTAAATCATTTGTGTTATCAGATGTTGTTCAGATTTTACCTCAAATCGTATCTTGTGTCTATTGGGCTTCTGTCATCCACAAACTTTACAGAACAACGGACAGGAATAGGTACTGGCGCGAGCTGCCTTTGAAGAGCCGCCGGGTTGGCCTCTGTCGACGTAAGGGGGACGGTGTGGGTTGGAAGAACAGTATTGTATTTCTCGGACTGATTAGCGTGCTGGTATTTCTGTCTTGGCCACCCGAGAAAGCCTGAACTGTGTCTGGCAATGAACAGGTCACAATATATAAAGCATACCTGTCATGATAATAACTGTAACGATATAAATGCCAAGCAGGAAGAAGGATTACGTGCCGTCACTGATATATATGCGACTTACAGTGCAGCTCAGGGAATGAAGCGCATTGGTACCGAGGCTGGGGACATGCGGCTGGTGTGAGGGAGCGACAGAGGGGACGGGGGAGTTTACGAGGCTGACGTTACGGGTGAGGCAAAAAGGGTGTTGGCCATAAGGTGGGGAGTTATGGCGGGGTGAGGGGCGTTAACTGCAGTTGGGAGCCACCACGTCCCTTGTACACTCGGGCACAAAAGTTCGTGATATTCCTCTGCGTCTGTTTCACACTTGGGACATGTCCATCACTTTCCTATCTTCAACTGCGTTTATTTTTCTGCGACATGTACTTCGCTTCTCTACTATTCCACTGAGTCTTTCACATCTAGGATACAACCACCAGTTTCCTATTCTATATTCCACTGAGATTATTTTACACCTAGGCAATGTTTGTCGCTTTCTTATAATTATACTTCGTTCACTTCGCACTTTAGGCATGTCCGTCACTTTCCTTCCTGATGGACTGAATAAAAGAGAATGATTTATGGACACAGAAACACAACAAACCTCTCTCATCTTAAACCAAGCGTATTGGGCAGCATGAGGTAAGGGAGAAGGGGATCAGTGACATAAGTTCTCTGGATGTTTCAGCTCCGCTAGTTTTCATTTTCATATAATAGCTAATATTCTTAAACACAGAAACGATTAGCATTTGCTCAATATTTGATCTCTTCTGCGTCTTACTTTATTATTTTGGTCAATCTTCCTAAGCCGAAAGATCTCTGATATGAATATTTGCCCATGGAAGATTCGAGTTGATATGATGTGTCAGGGAGTAAAGTGACGTTGATGTAAGTGTGAAGTACAGCTGAAGAAGTGGAACAAAGGGGAAATTTTTGTCCCTTGTACAGTGGAGGGTACACCAGACACACATACCCCAGCTGACATCCCTCTCGCTAAATTTCCCCTCACTTTCTTTTCCTTAACCCTTACCGTCCCTCACTCCATTCCCCACTTTCCTATTTCCTTTATGCTCCCCCATTTCACCCCTTTCTCTCTCTCTTTCTCTCTCTCTCTCTCTCTCTCCTTCACTACTCGGCCCCAGCTCCTCCTCTTTCATTGTTTTAATTTCACTTTATCATGAACTGTTCAAATAGAAAAATTATGCTCATATAGAAAATTAATGCTTTGATAAGTAGATAATTTATAACTTCCATACGAGAGCATTATTTTTATATCCTCTTACATACTGCCTTCCCTCATTCGCCTTCAGTTTTCCATACACTGACTTTTTTATTTGTTTTCCTTTCTCATGCACCCTTCCCTGCTTGGCCTTCAGGGACAATGTTCTCCAGAGTGTTGAGGCTTGTATTGAATGGTAAATAAAGAATCTAAATAAAAAAAAATCCCTCATTTTATCACCCCTCACACCATGCTCACTCAACCCAGCTCTCTACGTCGTTCACCCTTCCTTCCCTTACCCATCCTACCTCACCAAGTCCCCATTCACCTCAGTCTCTTTCATTCCAATCGTCTTCTTCACCGATCCCTCCCTCCATCCACCCACTCCCACCTTCCACTCCTCTCTCATTATTCCCTAGCCGACACTCCATCACCCCTGCACTCTCCTATCCACCTCTCTGTCCACCCACCCCTCCCCACCTTCCACCCTCCATCACCCCACTCTCCTACCCACCTCTCTGTCCTCCTACCCATCCCCCAGCTTCCACTCCCTCCCACACTCCCCCCCAAATCACCCTTACCCCACCCTTCTACCCCGTACCTTACCCTTTCCCATCCTCCCATCTCAACTGAAACTACGGTAGCCTCAAAATTATTATCATATGGGATTTTGTGCCCTCCCCCTTCTCTCTCTCTCTCTCTCTCTCTCTCTCTCTCTCTCTCTCTCTCTCTCTCTCTCTCTCTCTCTCTCTCTCTCTCTCTCTCTCTCTCTCCTCCTTCTGTACGCCCTTTGTTAATATTTTCCCTCAATAATTTCTCATCTTTCACCACCTCTCTCTCTCTCTCATATATATATATATATATATATATATATATATATATATATATATATATATATATATATATATATATATATATATATATATATGTTCAGACTGGCATAGAATATATATTATGTAACGGTACAAAATATCCTTAGGATCCAAATTCCTGTAAGAAGGAAAACCATACAAACATTTATAAAAAGTCTCATCAGTAACTTCTCTTGGCTTCTTATGAATTATGTCATCCAGTGCTGAGATGGAAAAAATTTATCTCGTATTGTACGCTGGCTTACACACACACACACACACACACACACACATATATATATATACATGGAAATAATACTGGTGTTAATAATGGTGGCTTCTCGTTGACACCTACAAGGAAGAGGGCTATGATTCACAGCAGAAAATATGATCAGTTACAGCCCGTTCTAAGTTTCATGGGGGTGATGCCCTGACTCCCTTGCAGTTGTTTGGTGGATAATGGCAGGGAAAGGAATACCATAACTCTTCCCAGTTCTGTTTATATTTAATTATTCGTAGCCTCCAGTGTCACTCATTTGCACATCATAGTAAGAAATAAATCTATCATCATCACCATCATAATCATAATTATCATCATCATCATTATCGCCATCGTCATCATCATCACCTAAGCCCTAATTTCAACCTAAATGATGGGTGATGAAGGATTTAGAAACACAGAAACAGAAAGCACAGAGATGGAATTATCAAACAGTATTCCCAGAGAGATGAATCTACAATCCCATGAAGTAAGAAAAATGTGTTACTGAATGTGCTAAAAGTGCAAAAAAAAAAAAAAAAAAAACGAGCTACAGACATGGTATAAAAACTGGGTCCGTCGTTACTCAAAGTCCACTCAATCACATCTCAATATTCAAACAGTCGTGGCCATAGGGTGTGGGGGCAATTTTCGCCAAGCTAAAATAATCGCAGTAGAATTCAGCTCAAAGTACTCGCTCCCGTGTACAGAGATGAGCTTTACAATGTTCGCGTCAGTCAGTGTTTGTGATATTAGCGTTTTCTAGCCTGTCTTACCTGTAGCAACCATCCCAGATATTATTAAGACATGATAATCACAAAGAATTCTGGATCTGCGGTAACATCAAAATGCCTACTGCTGTACTGGTAGTATGCTTTCTCCCCCATCACCCATTCTGAACCCACTATACCTTCCTGTGACTTCTAAAAATATCGACAGTAATCAACATAACAAATCAACCGTTTTGGGGTTGGTGGGGGAAGGGGTTATAGTCACATAAAGGTGGTGTGGAGAGAATTTGGGCTAAGTAGGTCTGTAATGAAGTCACAGGTCGAGGAGGTCAAACACTCCCAAAAATGAATTAAGAATTTAATATTGATGTAAATTGTTTAAATAGCACACAAGAGCATACTGATGTGTTCTGTGCAAATACAATCTGGCAAGGAAGAGGTGCTACAAAACTTGATAAGCTGACGAGAAAACGAACCTAAATAATGAAGGAAATCCGTAGTGACACGGGAAAAAACAACCAACTATACTGATATCACTGTACCGGGAGCAGAACCATGCTGACTTCCCGGATGTGCTTTGTGTATGATTAAAACTTCTAAATGCCCGAGGGTCAGGGGTTGTCCCTTCCCTTCAGACCCATTGTAGGGGGAGAAGATATCTTGGTTAAAACTGTGTGACAAGGCACGAAAAATTTTACTAGGCTGTGGTATGGTACGCTGCCTGGCTATCATTGGAGAGTCCTGAATTTGATTCGTGGCACAGTATTGGAAATATAGTTAAACCAGCCTAAGTGATTGAGTATGAGTGTGATTGGAGAAGAGTGAAAAGGTGTCAGTGTGCGTGAGAATGGAGAAGAGTGAGCAGGAGTAAGTGTGCGTGTGAGTGAGTGTGAGTGAGTGCATGTGAGTGAGTGCAAGACAAGCCGTGACTTACCGCCGTGACCCCTTTCACCCTGCCCCGGGAGGCCCACCAGCCCCCCTGACAATGAAGGCATCAGTGGGCATGACGTGTGGCCCATGAGGTGCCCCGCTGAGGTGAGGCCAGGGCAGGGCAGACGCAGGCAGCTGGGGGTGTGCTTCTCTCTGCACTCACACACAAGCCCCTCACAATGCAAACAGATTGGGTGCCTGCTACAGAGGCAGATCCAGTGTGTGTGTGTGTGTGTGTGTGTGTGTGTGTGTGTGTAGATCCAGTGATTTGCCCTTCTGCTCCCCCCTCCCATTACTATATAGGAAATTGTGTCCCGTTTACAACAGAAACAAAGCTTTACATTTTAGCCTTGAGTAAAACGCAGAGTAACAGTAAGCAAATGGCTGCGCTGTGGTAAAGCAAAAGTTCTTGCCTAAAATCACTTTGTCTAAGATCTTAAGAAACACATTTTTTCTCTTTTACCAAAGATGCAGTTTACCTACATCCTATATGCCGGTTGATTGTTGTGATCGTATCCCCTAGCTTAGTCTTTTATTATTATTAGTTGTAGTAGTATTAGTATCAGTATCAGTATGAGTATTAGTATTAGTATTAGTATTAGTATTAGTATTGTGGTAGGTCTCCATATTATAATTGCAAATCATACTAGATAGATAGATAAATAGATAGATAGAGAGACAGATAGAAGCAGGAAGTCAAATGATGAGAAGGTGTTGTGTTTGCGAGAAGCGAGCAGCGCTAAACGCTTACACGGAGGAAAGCTGACGACAGCGGCCAGTAAGGAGATGATTCAGTTAGCTGTCAGCAGTCCTCTCGTGAGAAAGTTCTGTTGCCATGAGGAAGATACGTGACACACACACCCTACTACACCAGATGTGAGGAAAGAGGGTTTAGAAGGAGACAAGCGACCCTATAGAGAGGTCGAGACGGAGATTAGCTTTAGAACAGAGAGAGAGAGAGAGATAGCGAGACAGGGAGGTAGCTACCCAGGACTTATACTATTATACCTGTTTAATATTTCCAAGACAAATAAAAATAGTCCCATACTATTCTTTACCTCTCCCGTCACTACATGACATCTGGTGGGGAAACTACTACAAGATATAAAAGCCGCTCGACCACAAGTCTAAAATATACGCCTCTACAAGCAAATACAAAGTCGCTGCTTTATGATACAAAGTCTTTATGACATTTGGTGGCAGCGAACGTATACGAACCTCGTCTACGAATCAACATTAAATTCCTACAAAATATCAAGATTGACAACAACCAACAATATCAGCTCCTGCCCCCTCCGTCTCCCAGATCATTACGCTGATGCAGAGGTCAAGAGATCACTCGACGCCTTGCAAGTAGCTTAACGACAAACCAGCAAATCTGCGGACATCGTCTCCGAATTAAAAGCAAATTTCTACAAAAGCAACCGAGACTACAAGGTTAGCTTCAGATCTAAAATCAACTACAGCCATCTACAATCAACTACAATTAACAACTCTACGTCGTCTGTATAATCTTCTACAAGCACCTACAAGTAGCGGCAGTCTTCATCCCACAACGAATAAATCACTAGAGAAAAGGACAGAGAAAACTTCCACATAGAATAAAGGGAACAAACAAACGAAGAGTGAGACACGATTTACAACTCATCTTACTCACTCGTCTTCACTCAAGTTACTCATCGCTACTCATTCACTCACCACAGCTACCAGTGTGGGAAGCCGACGTCACCATGTGCTGAGACGACAACACGCCAATCAACCCGCAAAGGACAACGCTATCACCACGTGCAACACCACTCACACCATTTCTCACCACGGTAAAAATTAGTAAGTTACATAGTTACTTCATTTATACAATACACAGTGATAGACAATAAGCTTCTGCACAAACATATAAAACGTGCTGTATAGTTACAGTTTAAATACACATACTTACTTCAGTTATCTCCATAACTCAAACACTAAATAATCACCAACAATAAATATTCTACACTGTATATATTCATTCATTTATTATAACATTTATTTACTACCAACGAGTGTTACCATTCATACCTACATAAAATACGTGTTTCATACATACAACTATACATTATTATATCTACAAGCGATAAAGAATATATACCATCACAGTTACTCAGTGAGCAATTAAAAGAACTGTATTAAACATTTATTAATTAAAGCTACCTAGTGGAAACATACAAATTAAGTTACAAGGTAAACTAGAAAAAAAAAAAAAAAAAAAAAATGGCCAACACAAATGCCGTTAGCAAGAGTGAACATCTTCAACACAATCGTGAAGACAATGATTTCCACACAGTGCTGACACACATATTACTCACGATAGGTACAGGTGAACAAGTCAGTGTGTATAGTTAATACTGTATATATGTATATATATTTTTTTATATAAAATAACAAAATATGGGACTATATAATATCATTTTATAGTATCTGTGCAATATAAACTAAACTTTGAAAAAGTATCTCAAGGAAATTAGTCAGCAATTATGCAACCATGAACAACATGGAAAAAAGCGTACACAAGCAAAGAGAAACAAACTATGGAAAATCAATACATACAAAAAAAAAAAAAAAAAAAGAAAAGGAAAGGAAAGAAAGAAAGAAAAGTAAGAAGGAAAAAAGAGAAATAAAGTAAGATCACATAACAAACAAATGAAAATAAGTGTAAATGTCACTATACATGCCAAAATACCACGTAAACTACAAACAAAAAAGCAAATTGTTGTCTCCACATACAAGTGGCACGACACATCATCACTATCATCGACCGCAGCATATGTTAGGACTGCAGTTATTACAGTTATGTTACTCCATATTATAATTATGTACCTACAAACGATATGTAACAATTATGTAACGACAAACGATTGCATTATGTTACACTTTGCCAATTATGTAACAGTTGCATTAACAAGATGTAACTTTTATGTAACTTTAACTACAATTATGTACCTACAAACGATATGTAACAATTATGTAACGACAAACGATTGCATTATGTTACACTTTGCCAATTATGTAACAGTTGCATTAACAAGATGTAACTTTTATGTAACTTTAACAACAATTATGTACCTACAAACGATATGTAACAATTATGTAACGACAAAACAGTTGCATTAACAAGATGTAACTTTTATGTAACTACAATTATAAGGCCAACACAATTATGCATTAACACAATATTTGGTAACAATTCATAAAATGTTACAATTATGTAGTACCACAATGTTAGTACAATATTATAAGTCATACAATTATAGCACAATTCTATATTACCAGTATCATCATACAAGTTAGGTGAAATATTAGACATTACTAAAGTGATAACTCAAATATGTAATGTATAACCTAGCAGTATTACCATTGCACAATTATATGCGTACGTCTGTTGTACATGCACGTCTTACAAGTGTTATACAACAACCATTGCATTTATTCAAATATGTATACAACTTGTTTAAATGTAATATTACTGAATAATCACTATTTACTATGAATAATATATGTATACAATATTCATACAATTATGTTACTTTACAATATTATGTATTTCACTTAATTAGCTTATAAGTTCATTATAATGTGTATGTAGTATGTATTAATATATTATAACTATTAAATGTCGATGGTACGCCATTTTTGCGCGGCAGAGCAATGTGGTAGGTCTCCATATTATAATTGCAAATCATACTAGATAGATAGATAAATAGATAGATAGAGAGACAGATAGAAGCAGGAAGTCAAATGATGAGAAGGTGTTGTGTTTGCGAGAAGCGAGCAGCGCTAAACGCTTACACGGAGGAAAGCTGACGACAGCGGCCAGTAAGGAGATGATTCAGTTAGCTGTCAGCAGTCCTCTCGTGAGAAAGTTCTGTTGCCATGAGGAAGATACGTGACACACACACCCTACTACACCAGATGTGAGGAAAGAGGGTTTAGAAGGAGACAAGCGACCCTATAGAGAGGTCGAGACGGAGATTAGCTTTAGAACAGAGAGAGAGAGAGAGATAGCGAGACAGGGAGGTAGCTACCCAGGACTTATACTATTATACCTGTTTAATATTTCCAAGACAAATAAAAATAGTCCCATACTATTCTTTACCTCTCCCGTCACTACATGACATCTGGTGGGGAAACTACTACAAGATATAAAAGCCGCTCGACCACAAGTCTAAAATATACGCCTCTACAAGCAAATACAAAGTCGCTGCTTTATGATACAAAGTCTTTATGACAGTATTAGTATTAGAATTATTATCCAAGAAGATTCCTTGTTACCTCTCCATGTGACACCTGACATTGCTTGTAAGATTACTTTCCAACTATTTTATTGGATTCCAGGTTTCAACTCCTGGAAGGCCACAGTGATAATATATTCGTCTATTTGTAAGTGAAGAAATTACTTATCTTTCGTATGTAATTACTTTGCTTACCAATATCCCGTGAAGAACATGCAAAATCTAAGTAAGAGATAATGGGAGTTATGGTCTGTGAATTATAATTCCATTTTTTTTTTCACACTTGAATCACCACAACGGGATTGTTATTTGAGCATTAAATCAATAGAGATATCTGCAAGCTTTTACCTTTTTCCTGAGAGAGGTCCCAGCTGAGTAAAACAAATTAATCCTGTGACATCCAGAAACAAGCAGAAAATCATAATACAAATGGTTAAGGGAAACCAATGGTAATCTCCTAAGAGCAAAGATATTTGTCCTAAGCTAAGTAAAATTGTTCCATAATAGCCAACAGCATACTGAAGACGTTGCTAGTCTCTTTAAAATGCCTCTCATAATTACCTTAACAAATTATGAGCTGAATGAAATCGCCCGACGGTTGTTGCAGAAATAAAATATATGAGACGTAAATGTAGAGATTATATATAAACCCCTCCATTAATTGAGGTGCTTCCTTTTACAGAATAAATTGGTTGGAGAGAGAGAGAGAGAGATGCCATCGTACTGCAAAGGTAAAGCCAAATACTCCTGTTTTATTTTTCAGAGTAAAGGATGAAAGCAGATTACCTTTCAGCAACACAGCCCACATGAAAGGAAGAACTTGCTGATTAAGACATATAGTATTTACTCTAAGAAACTAGTCCTCAGTACCCAGGACTGCGGAGGTGGGGGGGGGGGGCGTATTTTGGCCAGCACAGGAGGCTTCGTAGCATGTTTTCCATAGCGATTTTTTGTTTTTTTGCATAGCCTAGTACACCTTAACCTTCTCTTGTGTGCTACTCATATTACTTGATTCTGAGGATTAATACACAGAATAAACGCTTAGAAATTAACCAAGCCACTAGAAATACGAACGTGCAATTAACCGTGTGCTTTAATACTGTATGCCATTTTCAATGAACTTTTTGGATACCAAATAGCCACCTGATGTTTAATTTCGTGTAACGTCATGCGATTTTGACTTTGGTCATGAGTAACGTAGAGCACCTGAAATGCAATAATAATAATAATAATAATAATGGCTATGAAACTCTGGCCGAGAATACTGTCGAAGTTATTTACACTGACGACGGACAATATTATGGAACCCAGAGGAATTTACTGCATCAAAGGGTAAAAGTTTGGCTTTACAGGAAGAACAAGAGAAATAGAAGGGCTTTGTATTCTTCCCTCCTTATCCTTCCTACAAAAACCATCCTAGTTACGACAGCGAACTGATGGTAAGTTTCTTTGTTGACCCCATGAGCCAGAGGAAATAAAATGTACTTTATTCTCATTAATACTAGATGATTTTAATGCTTTTTAAGAGAACACCCAAGTAGTGAAGGAGTTATAGGAAGCTACATCTCGTTCTCCTCGTTCCAAGTCTTCCCTTAGCTGTATAATACGTCTGGAGGCAACAATCGTAAAAGAAACAAGTTACCGTCCTGGGTTGGAGGTAAAGGTAGCTGCACACAATAATAGATCTAAGTTGAACGATTATGAAACTCTTATATAACATTCTGAAAAGTCACGTGATTCCGAAAATCGAGAAGGGTTTCGAAAGTCATCGCTCACTGTATATGTTTTACCAGTCGGTCTCCAGATGTCTGGTACTGGTAGGCAGCCCTAATGTACACGCAAAAGCCATTTTGTTACGGAGTTTAAAGTGGTACTGGCACGTCGGGTGAGGAACACCATTCTGGGACCTAACCCAGGAGGCCCCAACCCTCGCTATCACAGTATCTACCGTGGTGTGGTTTTGGATAGTAATTTATGCCCGCAACTGTACAAGGACTCACGTACCTCGGTTCCTCTTCCACTGCAAATCACGTCCACCATCACATCGTCTGTCATTCGTTATTCTTTCATCCCCCCGTCTTGCTTGGGTTGACCTGCATTCTACCCAGCTCCTGCCGCTGCCTATAACCACACCCAAAGTGCTCAACATCTCTACACACATTTTGCCTTCAGTTACACGTGCGTTTGTTTATATCCTCCTAGTAAATAAATTCGTTATGTTGAAACAGTGTTGAGAATGTTACACGATTTTTGCAGTGATTACACATGCAAGGAAACACACACACACACACACACACCACACTATACGTAAAAATGAATACACATATACGTACATTATACATATATATACGGTATATATATGGATACATTATTGAACACGAAATCATTTACAATTATAAATTTTCTTTCCCAAATACTCAATTCCTCTAACAAGTTTCCTAGAAGAATTGGGAATTTTGGAAAGAAAATTAATAACTGTCACTATGCTGTCGGGTTAAAAAAAAATGTATGCATACGAGAAAACCTGCTCCCTGCCGTCACGAATATATATATATATATATATATATATATATATATATATATATATATATATGGAGCCTCTGTGGTACAGTGGTAAAGTGTGCGTTTTCGTACACTGAAGAACGAGGGTTCGCGTCCCGCCAGGGTAATAAACTTTGGGAGCGTTCTTCTGGCCACGTACTGCATTGGCGGACACATGGGGTGCTGTGGTTGAACCAGTGTCGCATACTAAAGTGTGCTTGCACCCAGTCGGCTTGCGCGGGCCGGTTATACTTGGTTCACAGACTACACACACATCCAAAGCCACTCCAACACTACAATTACAAGCACTTCTCACCCTACATACAATCTCTACTAGACAGCCTAAGCCACTTGGTAGAGATACATTGGCTGTATCGTCCCCACTTCTTTAGGGATAGGCCGGTCCTGCAGTGGACACTCAAACGGCTGATGATATATATATATATATATATCCTCTCTCTATGTATTAGCCTTACTCTATTTCGCTTAATAAATGAGGTAAGTTGTTGTCCCTTAACTGCAGTCCGCCTGTTGGAACAAACCTGTCGACCTCAGGTAAGCTACTTTCTCTAAGGGATCATCCCATAAGTTCCTTACAACTTTAATGTTTTGTCTGCGTCAGTGTGGCATGTGCTTTGCAGTGGTCCTTCATGTGTGTTGCGTTGTGTGGGCCTATCCTACATGCGGGGCACGTGTCATCTCTGATTCCACGCAACCCGCATCTAAGCTGGTAACTGAGAAGCACTGGATAATGTCCTCATCTAAGACCAGTTTGGTATTCTTGACCAGCTTTATTTTGTGATATCTCTGAAGGACGAATATGGGGAGGAGGACTCGTAATACAGTTTTCTGGTTGAGATGTTGTACTGCCTATTACACAAGGAATTGAAAACGCAAGTAAAACGAAATCAGATCTGTTAACAGAGTATGAAGTCATCAGAGAAATTACCAATATGCCGGGAATCGAACCCGGGACTCTCAGATGAGAGCCAGGCAGCATACCACTACACCACGACCAGGTAAAAGTTAACTCACGTTGTCACAATCTTGTAACCAACGTCCCTCCGCCCCCACTGTGGGCATCAAGAGGATGAGTTAACCCCCTGGCACTCGGGCAAGTAGATGCTTTTAATCTATCCCAAACACTTACGGCAAGTCAGAATGAAGAGAGAACCTGTATTTTTTTCACAGGAAAAATCATCAGAGAAATTACCAATATGCCGGGAATCGAACCCGGGACTCTCAGATTAGAGCCAGGCAGCATACCACTACACCCGGGTTCGATTCCCGGCATATTGGTAATTTCTCTGATGATTTTTCCTGTGAAAAAAAATACAGGTTCTCTCTTCAGAGTATGAAGTGAAAGGAATCACACGACCATTCGCTCATCACTGGAGCCTTCAATAATTCTGCATCTCCTGATAGGCATCCAGTACACACTATATACCGTTTATGTACAGTGTATATATATATATATATATATATATATATATATATATATATATATATATATATATATATATATATATATTGGTAGTGACCATCAACTCAGCATTGCAAAAATAAGGTTTAAACTTAAAAATCAGAAGAAGGAAAAATCTGGTGTTGGTAGATACGATATTGTTAAGCTTAGAAGGGAAGGAGAAGAAAAGGAGGAATTCAGATTAGAATGCAGAAATAGGTTTTTGGTGTTGGAAACGTTGGAAGAGGGGGAGAGAAGTGTAGATGAGATGTGGGAGGATGTGAACAAAGTTTTGCATGAGACTGCTGAATGTACGATTGGAAGGAGACATAGATTCAGGAGAAAGAAATGGATATCAGAGGAAACGTGGGATATGATAAAAAAGAGAGGTGAGGCTAAATTGAGGAGTGAGATGCAATGCGTTGATGAACGAGAGATTGAATTAGCAAGAGCTGCGTACTGGAGTTTGAATTCAGAAGTAAGAAGGTTAGCTAGGAGAGATAAAAGAAGATATGTGGATGAAAAGGTTGCAGAGACTGAAATCTTAATAAACAAAAATGATGGACAGAGTCAAAGAATAGCATATGAATCGATTAGAGAACTGAGTGGTAATGCAGGTAAACGCAAGGAAATACCAGTTGGAGACAGGGAAGGAAATTTATTAACCAAAGATGGAGATATTAAAAATAGATGGAAAGAGCATTTTGAGACAGTTCTTAATAGACCAATACCACCAGAAGAGGATATACCGTCTGCTCAGGAAGATTTAAATATAGAAACAGGAGAGTTGAGGCTTGCAGAAGTGGAGAAAGCAGTAAAACAGTTAAAAAATAATAAGGCACCAGGGGAGGATGGTTTATTTCCGGAAATGTTTAAAGTGGAGGGGGATAGATTAATAATGATCTTGACCAAGCTATGCAATAAGATATGGGTGACGGGGTTACTACCATCAGTTTGGAAGAATGGTGTAATTGTTAAAGTTCCGAAGAAGGGAGACCTGAGTGAATGTGGTAATTGGAGGGGAATCTCTTTGTCACCGATAGCTTTGAAAGTTTTCAGTAGAGTGTTGTTAAATAGGTTGGAGCCGGTGGTTGAGGGTATTCTGAGGGATGAACAGGCTGGTTTTAGAAAGGGACGTGGTTGCAATGATCATATCTTTATAGTTAGGCATTTGATGCAGCAAGTTAATGAAATGAGAGTACCGTTAAGTCTTTGTTTTGTTGATTTTGAAAAGGCTTTTGACAGTGTTTCGAGAGAGACTATGGGGAAGATCGTGAGACATTATGGAATACCAGAGGAGTTTGTGAGGGTCATTATGAACATGCATGAGGACACATTTTGTAAAGTGATGGTTGATGGTTGTCTGAGTGATTCGTTTGAAGTCAAGTCCGGAGTAATTCAAGGTGGTGTTCTATCGCCTTTACTATTTATATTGGTCATTGATTACATTATGAAACGCGTTGGAACAGAAACCGGTGCTGGTATACTTTGGGGAGAGAATAGGAAACTTTTGGATTTAGATTATGCAGATGATATAGTTTTGATTTGTGATGGGCCAGAAGAGATGCAGAGAGTGTTGGACTGTTTGGTGAGTGAAGGTCGCAAGGTGGGTTTGGTTATTAATTGTGGAAAAACTGAAATAATCAATATGAATATGGAAAATGCGCAGGAATGTGTAATTGGAGGTATGGTTGTAAAGCAAGTTGATAGGTTTAAATATTTAGGTACTTATTTAGCCAAGGATGGTTCTTTGAACTTTGAATTCGAGGAAAGGTTAAAGAAGGCTAATCAGGCAATGGGAATGCTTAAAAATATTTGGAATAATAACAATTTCTCTGTGCATACAAAAATCAAACTTTATAAGGTAATGGTTAGGAGTATCTTAATTTATGGACACGAGTCTTGGTACAGCACAGTGACTATGGAAAATAAATTCTTGGTGTTTGAAAATAAAGCACTTAGAAGAATATTAGGAGTTAAGTGGTGGGAAAGGATACCAAATAGTAGAATTAGAGAAATAACGGGAGTGCAGCCGATCGATGAATATGTTAGATTCTCACGATGGAAGTGGCTAGGACATGTGTATAGGAGACAGGGAATAGTACGAGGTACACCAGGGTGGGTGGCACTTGGTAGGAGAGGTAGAGGAAGGCCAAAAGAGACGTGGGTGAGGACAATGAGACGGGAAGCTGGAGATGAGTGTTGGGGAGATCTTGAGGAGTTAGCACAAGATAGGATGTGGTGGTGTGAGTTCATCGAGGCCCTATGCATCCCCGAGGGTGCCACAGGAAATGATTGATTGATTGATATATATATATATATATATATATATATATATATATATATATATATATAAAGTAACCCAAAACATAAAAATATAAATACTGACGATATAACAATATTAATACTAAAGAAAATACAATATTTATTTACGAAAGTTCACCGTAAGTCCTATTACTACTCATCCAATATATTACCACTATTCCGGGAATCGAGCCCAGGACTCTCAGGTGAGAGCCAGGCAGCAATCCACCACGCCATGTGGCATAGTGGATTGCTGCCTGGCTCTCACCTGAGAGTCCCGGGTTCGATTACCAGCATAGTGGTAGTAACTGGATATTTTTTCCTGTGTAAAGTACAGGTTACTTTATTCATTCTATTACTGCTGTAACCACCACTACTACAAGTAGTAATAGTGGTGGTTGTGGTGGTAACAATAATGATATACGAGGGCCACGTGAGGTGCACCACTGCCCCTGCCATCCGATGCTCCAGATAAGAAGAGGGGGGTGAGGGGTGAGGGGCTGGGGCGGCCATAATACCAGCCCAACTGCCAGTGACAGCACGAATTAGAAAGTGGGGTGGAGGGGTGAGCACGGATGGGGGGGAGGGTGCACGGCTGTCAGGGGGTATGGAGGGGTGGGGTGCCACATACACCCGTCATTGAGGCTCTTTGTGCTATCTTTCATTCTTTCATTACAGCCAGCTTCCTCTCCAACAGATAACATTCTCATGCGGCAGTATGGGTAGGCTACAAAGGAAAAAGAAGAAGAAGAAGAAGAAGCAGGAGGAGGAGGAGGAGGAAGAGAAGGAAGAGGAGAAATGAAAAGGTAATAATAATAATAATAATAATAATAATAATAAAACTTACCCTAAGCAGAGTAATTTGGTACGTCTTCAGCGGCAGTAAAACCAAAGGAGGATATCGTACTGAAGGGGTAAATGGAAAAATGCTTCAAATCTCCTTCCTACCAGACGAATCTCCTTCCTATTACATGAATCTCCTTCCTATTAGATTAATCTCTTGCCTGTTACATGAATCTCCTTATTAGATGAATTTCCTTGCTGTTACATGAAATTCCTTCTTAACAAATGTCTCCCTTAAATTTAATAAAATAGTATGTTGGCAGGAAAAATAAAGCCATAAAGCACGTCATGAAGATAAAGGAGTCAGGGGCACTTTGACCCATTTACCTCCACGTACTTTAATTAACCTCGTCTTAACCTCTCCAATTCGATGCTTAGTTTGTCCTTGCTATGTCCAGTCGATTGTATTCACCTTTTGAACTGGAGGGGTTAGAAACAGCCTTCATTAACTCCTTCCCTGCATGATTTCTCCCCTAACCTGACTAAAATCGTCCAAAGATAATAATAATACAATAGAAAAGACGTCACTGAATTGAAATGGGAAAAAAAAAATCGCCTACCAGGAAAAAGCAGAATTACATTATCGTGCTGGAGAGGTTAACCCTTTCATTACGAGTGGCCTCCTTAGACTGAATGATACTGACTTCAGGTAGCGAAGGCAGACGATCTAGGGAGTCACCTAAGGCCACGAGAATATAACTCGAGCATCTTTCACAGCAAAGACAGACTAAGGTTGCAGAACACAGGAACGCAGAGGAAGAGGAGGAGGATAAGTAGAAAAAGAAGAAGAAGAAGAAGAAGGAGAAGATGAAGAAGTAGTAGTAGTAGTAATAGTTGTAGTTGTAGTAGCAGCAGTAGTAGCAGCAAAGCCAGGTTCATCTGAAATGAGAACCCAGTGGACTGCAGGTTGAAGTTCCCCTCCTGCACACCATCATTCTCATTTCGGGGGGATAGGGAGGAAACTAAAGGACGTTTGTGTACCTGGGCAGTGAAGCCGCCCAGTGATATCGGTGCCAGCGCATGAAGGCTTTCCTCTCCAGCACCGTAACACAGAGCACATGACATACACAGCACACAGGAATAGAACACAAAGCAGGTTTTATACAACACAAAAATCTGGAACACAAGACTGCTTGGAGACGCAAATGCGGCATCCACCCAGGAACCAAACCTCCACGTTATTTCTCTTGCCACTATATGGTGCGGCGTTGTCGACCGCAAGAGAACATCAATTCACTGCACTGGATGTCCTTGCAGGGGCGTTTCTTTACCTGTGGTTGATGGGTGTGCTCAGCAAAACAGACTGGAGTTGACAACAATAACAACAACCATGTCATGAAGTGTAAGGCATATTAACAGCTCACAGGGGTGCTGGGTGCTGGAGAGGGATGCCTTCACGTGGTGGTACTGATATGACCGGGTGGTGGAGCTGCCTGGCCATACAGACGTCCCTCGGTTCCCTCCCTATCCTCCGAAAGGAGGATGGTGGAATGGTGGACTGTGGAAGCAGGATGTCTTCAGCCTCTAGTCCACTGGGGTCAAGTTCAGAGAAGCCTGAGATTGCAACTAACTAACTAAAGGTCACAGGTCTCGCTTGTAGGATGGAACGGAGTACTGTGACGATCTGAATGATGAGTGAACGGAGAGCTACGTGGTACTGTTGCGCTGGCCACTCTCATGATGATTCTTTTACTCGTGTGATTTTTTTCAGGACCGTCAACTGAGAAAAAGGATTTGGATGATGATGATGACGATGATGATGATGATAATGGTGATAATTCTCCTTCTCTGCTCACCCTAATTATGATAGTGGGAACAGACTATGGAATTTGGATGATGATGATGATGAAATGATGATGATGATGATGATGATGATAACGATGACACTTTAACAATTGAGCTTTCTTTCTTCCTGTTTCTAGCAGTCGGAGAACTGTGACCTAACTCGCCACATAAATTCTGACCTGACGTGGCAAAACTAACCTGGCCTTACTCAACAGAAGCGTGAGTTTCCCGATATACGTGGATTATGAAGCTTATGGACAGTGAAGAGTGTTGTAATGCGGAAGAACACAGAATAGTTAATAATTCTGATACACACTGCTGAATGGTTATATTCTTTCCTTCTCCTATTTTTGAGTTTTAACGAAGGCATTTGTATTGGTGGGAAATACGGTTAGGATGATGATGATGAGGGTAATGGTGACGACTGAAAGATTTTGTTCATAATGATGATGATAAATATGGTGATAATGATGATGATGATGGTGATGTGATGATGATATGGAGATGATGATGGTGATGATAGTGGTGGTGGTGGTGGCGGCGATGATGAAGCTATACTCGATAAAGATGATAACGATGATATGCTGCTGTTACAGGCTGTGGTGATGCTGATTATGATGATGAGTTTCTATATTTCCCTATCAGATTACTAGATATACATATCCTTCTAAGCTCTACAGTCAGCATTATTCAGTGACCCCTGATACACGGATAAACTTCACTTGGTTATAAAGGAAAAGAACCATGGTAACTTACAGGATATAGAAGTTTTAAGATGAATCAAGAAATAATGCAACAGAAAGTATACACAGAATATAAAGCGTTGTGATAGTGCGTATGAGAAAGAAACACGATTACTTGTCAAAATTCTCAAGTATTAAAGATACTATACGGTCTGAAATAATGTACTGAAAAGCACACAGAGAATGTAAAATGTAGTGATGAGTGGGCACGTGCTGCAGGGCGGGTGGTAGCGGACACAAAGGGCCAGGAGCGAGGGAAAGCAGTGAGAGAGGCACCAGGGTCACGGCGCTGACAGCCATCGCTCAGGGGATTACTCCGGATTTTATTTAAGAGCCTCACTCTGCCCCCGCGACCCCTCTCGTACCTGTGCCCCCTCCTGCCTCACCTTACCTCGGACCTGCCACCTTCACTACGCCCTCCCCCTCCACCCATCACAGACCCTTTGTTGCCCTTCACTCCTCCCCCTCCCCCTCCTCTGCACCCTCTCCCCGACTCATGATAAACGCGAGCACCAGTCATCTGACAGACAAGTCAAGCAGCATTCCTGACAAAGCTACTTCCTTCTCTTACAGTTCGAGTATATATATATATATATATATATATATATATATATATATATATATATATATATATATATACTGTATATTACAGGGAATTTGTGTAAACAGGGATTTCACGAAATCCCTACGGGATTCGTGAAATTAGTTTAAACTGGGGTTGGTTAATATGGGTAAATTAGGCTGTGGTTAGGTTAGGCAGAGATAATCTGGGTTAAGTTTCGGTTAAGTTAGGCTAGGTTAGTTAGGTTGGGTTAGGTTAATTTATATGAATGCTAATTTATGTTAAGCATTCATAACAATTAACGTAACCAAAGCTAACCTAACCAAGCCTAACTTAACCCAACCTTAACCCAGATTATCTCTGCCTAACCTAACCACAGCCTAAATTAACCTAACCCACATTAACCCAATCCTAGTTTAAACTCATTTCACGAATTCCCTAGGGATTTCGTGAAATCCCTCTTTACACAAATTGTCTGTCACACACACACACACACACACACACACACACACACACACACACACACACACATATATATATATATATATATATATATATATATATGTATATGTATGTAACCGGTTATGATTTTGCTTCCTTAGGTGAATTCATGTACAGATGCTTCAAAAGATGTATCTTTGTTGTCTTAGGCTATGCATTCTCCAGTACCTGTACCCTAACTTTTCGTGTTTTTATGTCTGTTTTTTTAATTCAGGAAACATAAAGAGGCACTTTCAGACACCACAGTTCAAGTACCATTACACCAGTCTTGAATAAAGCAGCCGTAACATGTATTCAGTATCGACAGCTAGAGGTGATGACATCTGAAGGTGTTACGACATACTTGGATTGCTGGGCCTCAGGGAAGGGACTCTCTGTATATGTCCAGAGTCTGAAACATAAAAATGCACACACACACACACACACACACACACACACACACACACACACACACACACACACACACACACACACACACACACTGTGAAATTTGAAAACATCGATCACCTGTACAAAGATGGAGCCTACTCTTTGGGAAGTGTGTGGAGTTGAGGGAAAAAGGCTATCTTCCCAAAGTTTGTTGAATGCAGGGGGAAAGTTGAACAACATGAAGCACGCATCAGCTGAGATAAAATTTTCTTTATGCTTCGCCAGTTGAAACAACCTGCAGACAAAATGTGGCAGACAGTCGGTTCTTTCTGTCAGCGAAAAGAGTTTTAAGATTCCCATTGTGATTGACCATTTGAAGGACGGGAGGACGCTCTGAAATACAGTACTGTATGTCCTATTTCAGTGACGGCGTACCCTACCCTACTATGCCACTTATTAAACTAAAATAATTACTCTATCAGCCTGAATATTATTTTGGTAATTCAGACATATTAGATATACCGAAACAAATGGAATAATAAATGCTTGGTTTCAGTTTCATCGAACACAGAAGTCACAATACATCATATGCTGGTTATACAGTGGAAGTGATCAAAACTTTACCTAATATTTCGCAGCTTCTCCTTACATTCCTCTACTGGCCAATAATCTTAAACTGAGATAGGTTTGATATGTGTCTCTACCCACGATGTGTCACGGAAGAAAGCGACGGACATGCCTTCAGTGGAATGGTAAGCATTGTTTTGTCTCTTACTGTACATTGCAAGTATTTTCTCTCCTATCTCTTCCTCCAGACATCACAGGAAACAGGAAATTATTGTATTACTCACTGCCAGCCAGCAACAAGGGTTTAGCGCATTTACTCCGACTAGACAAAGGTCCCTGTCAGCTTTTAGTTAGATTGACAGCCAAGTGTAGTCTAACTAGACGGTGGATTTAACTTACAACCAAATTAGACTCATTCCTATCTCATAACTGTGGGTCTACGAATTTCATACAACCTCGACTCAATATTCAAGTTGTGGAATTGCCCGGTTTTGTTGGGTAAAAACAAACCAACTAAAAAACAGAACAAAGTATCAATGTCTGATGTAGAGTAAGGGGTGAATCCCTCGATGGTTGCAAGGAATGCCCTTCATGTCGGCCACACAGCCACACACGCGAGATACCAGTTAAATCAGATCGGCGGGATGGCCACTCACTCTGACTTAGGTGGGATTATCATGAAATGCAAGTGGCTTGTTCTTTTATAGTGCAGTGCTTGGCCATAGTCTCTCCTACGGTGCTGTCTCTGGCCTGTATTCTTTTGTTTATGCTTTTAAAGCATCTCTAGTATATGCTGGTAGGTTGATGCTTCTATGTTTTCTATGTTACTTTTGCACTTGGTGTCGGTATTTGAAAGAAATGAATGACATAAGCGAATGATGAATGAAGTGTGTGTGTGTGTGTGTGTGTGTGTGTGTGTGTGTGTGTGTGTGTGTGTGTGTGATACGATACAGTCTATGTATCTCTGCCAAGAGGCTTAGGCTGTCTGGTAGAGATTGTAAGTAGGATGAGAAATGCTTGTAAGTGAGACTGTAGTGTTGGGGTGGGTTTGGATGTGTGTGTAGTCTGTGAACCAAGTGTAATCGGACCGCTCAAGCCGACTGGGGGCAAGCATACTTTATAGTTGCGACACTGGTACAACTACAGCACCCCTTGTGTCCGCCAAAGCAGTATGGCCGGAAGAACTCTCCCAAAGTTTATTACCCTGACGGAGCGCGAACTCTCGTTCTCCCATGTACGAAAATGGGGACACGCTGGCTCAGTGATAGAGCATCAAGCTCGTAATCGCTGGATTGCAAGTTCGAGCCTCGCCCGGGACTGCCGTGCAGGGAGTGGTAGCGCGCTCCTGTAACCTAGCGGGGCTGTATGATCCAATAAAGGGTCTAGCTCGGGGGAACACCATCTTCTCCCAAGTACGAAAACGCACAATTTACAACTGTACCACAGAGGCTCCATATATATATATATATATATATATATATATATATATATATATATATATATATATATATATATATATATATATATATATATATATATATTCCGACCCTAAGCACAGACTATGTTTTCAGTTCCCTGACTCCGAGCAGTCGTCTTAGAGTCAACGAAACTGCAGTTTCTGGGTTTTACAGATTAGCTGTTTTGTTGCTGGATCTTGGGATACTCATTATCATTTAACGGTGTCTGTGTTAGTGAGACGAACTAGCTTTACCGTTACTCCTCCATTTCTGTTAAAATTTTACCAGATAATATATACTCTGGCTCCTTTTATTTTGGCGATCTTTATGAAGTTTCAGTAATATTCTAGCACTTATGTAGGTCTTTGTAAGACTTGACCACTATTCTGTCAGTTTGTTAGAGATGCTTAACAAGTGTTCAGTAAATGTCAAGTTTTTTAAAAGAAATCACTAGCAAGATGTGATGATACTGAAACAATTTATCACATTTCTCGTCGATATTCTCGAGTTTAGGGTGGTTAACACCTGTACGGTGGCGTTTTAGCTTATTTCCGCTACCTCCAATCGACCATATTCAGTTGAAAGTAGACATCTAGTATTAGGAAAAACAGCAGAGCTATTATCTGTCCTCTCCAGTTTGAAACGTATCTCTTTGCCTGAATAAAATCGTCTAGTATTAACAAGAGTATACCATTGATGGGATTCAGACACTTTCAGAAGCAAGAATAGTGACGGTTGTGAATTTGGCGTGGTTACTTCTCTATGACCTGCCATCTCGATTTTATGGCTGTTATTTGATCTCTGGATTGGTTGTACGGAGTAACTTAATGTGGACTTTCGCATTCCTCTCCTTGTGACTTGAATTTTCGTTTGTATTTAACAGTGAGGAAAAACTGGGTACACATTTCAAACAACAAGGTTAAAACCGAGTGTTTATTTTATTGAAATATATGCTTCGGTTTCTAGTGGTTTATTTTTGAGTAAGTTTAAAATATCGTTTTTTAGGGAAAGGCAGAAGTTAAACACACACACACATTATATATATATATATATATATATATATATATATATATATATATATATATATATATATATATATATATATATATATATATATATATATATATATTATGAAATAAAGAAGGAACCAAAGCCCACGAGCCCGCAATAACTGTTCCTTCCAAGAGAAAAACAAAATACAAGAGAGAGCCAAGTTCAAGATCCGATCATTTCGAGATGCCTGGACACTGCGTCTGAAAGGCTGGAGATCATAGGAAGCAGGAAATACAGATACAGGGAGACAGTTCTAGAGTTGACCTGTTACATAAATGAAGGACTGGAAGTAACGGTTAACTCTTACATTAGAGAGTTGGACAGAAAAGGGATGAGAGTTTGCCGCTAGACGGGTCCTACGTACCTGTCGTAGATGTGGAGGAATGCATGCAGACAGTTCAGAGAAGCAGTGACCATTGAAGCAGCGACGGAAAAGAGATAAAGATGCAACAGTGCGGCGAAGAGACAAAGGTTGAGGGGAGTCAGTAAGAGGAGGAGAGTTAATGAGACGAAAAGCCTTTGACTCCACCCTATTGAGAAGAGCTATATGTGGGGAACCTCCCCACACATGAGAGTTGTTCTCCTCACAGGGGCGGATAAAACCCCTGTATGGAGTCAACAATTGTGCAGGGGTAAAGAAGGAACGGAGTCGGCTTAGCACACCTAAGCTCTTGGAAGCAGATTTTACAAGAGACGTAATATGATCTTTCCAAGATAAGTCCCGAGTAAATGAAACCCCAAGCATGTTCAGGGATGATGCAGGATTAAGCTGAATATTATTAAACATTAATTGATATACCTGTGGAAAATTTTGTCGGGTCGATAGGTGGAAGAACTGAGTCTTTGATGCATTAAAAACAACCAGATTATTTTTACCCCAGTCAGGGATACGAGCCAAGTCAGACATTAGGTGTGCCATAGCCTCATCCCTTGTTTGTTGAAGTAAATGCTGAGATGGGCGTTGCGGGAATCGAATGGAAAGGTGAAAGGTGGAGTCATCAGCGTATGAGTGGATAGGGTTAGATGTACAGCTTAGAAGGTCATTGGTGAATAAAAGGAAGAGAGTTGGTGATAGGACAGAGCCCTGAGGAACACCACTGTTGATAGATCTAGGAGAAGAACGATGGCCGTTTACAACAGCGGCTATATTTAGAACAACCAGAAAGGAAGCTAGAGATGAAGGCACAGATAGAAGGATAGAAACCGTAAGAGGGCAGTTTGGAAATTAAAGATTTATGCCAGACTCGATCGAAAGCCTTAGAGATGTCATGTGCAATGGCAAAGCTTTCGCTAATGTCCCGAAAGGAGGATAACCAGGAGTCAGAAAGGTAGGTGAGAAGATCGCCAATGGAGCGTCCCTGACGGAAGCCATACTGACGATCAGAAAGAAGGTTGTGATAGGAAAGATGCTTTAAAAATTTTCTACGAGTATTAAGAATTGACTCGAAAACTTTTGAGATACAGGATGTTAAAGCAATTGGACGATAGTTGGAGGGTTGAGAATGGTCACCCTTCTTTGGGAATGGCTGAATGAGAGCAAACTTTCAGCAAGAAGAAAAGGTACAAGTTGACAGACAAAGGCAAAAGGGTTTACCTAGGCAGGGTGTAAGCACAGAAGCACAGTTCTTAAGAACAACAGGAGGGACTCCATCAGGCCCATATGCCTTGTTAGTATTGAGGCCTGTGATGGCAGAACATACATCAGCTGAAGAAATTTTAATGTCAGCCATGAGGAAGTCTGAGGGGGGAAGTGATGGAGGAACAGCACCAGAATCGACTAAGGTGGAATTGGAGGAGAAAGTCTGAGCGAAGAAATCTGCTTTATCAGTAGAAGAAATAGCTACAGAGCCATCAGAGTAGAAAAGAGGAGGGAAGGATGATGAGGTAAAGTTGTTGGAAAGGTTTTTGGCAAGGTGCCAGAAGAAGCTGGAAGAATAATGAAATTATTTGAGTTGGAGAGTTGAGAGCATTTAGTACGGATGAAACTATTTTTAGCAGAGCGAAGAACAGACTTTGCACGAATCCGGGCAGAAACGTATAAAAGATGTGATTCAGGGGTTGGTTGGCTCCAGTACCTTTTATAGGCCCTCTCCTTGTTGTGTACAACATTAGAACAAGTGTAATTAAAAAAAGGCTTTCTTGCATTAGTCAAAGGATATGAGAAAGGAATGTATGATTCCATGCCCGAGAGAATAACCTTCATAATGTGCAAGGCACACCCAGATGGCTCCCAGCCATGGAATCAATAATTATTCCAGGGAAAATCAAAGAAGTACTGCCTGACGGCCTCCCAATCTGCAGCTCCAAAGTGCCACAGACAACGTTTCTTTGGAGGACCCACAGGCCGTACCGGAGCAATAGGACAGGTTAAGGTGATAAGGTTGTGATCGGAGGAGCCCAACGGAGAGAATAGATTACCAGTGTAGGCAGAAGGATTAGTTGTAAGGAAGAAGTCAAGTATGTTGGAGCTCTTTCCAAGGCGGTCAGTAATAGGGGTAGGGTGCTGTACAAGCTGCTCTAGGTCATTAAGGATAGAAAAAATGCAGGCTTGTTTACCAGGTGGATCAGTGAAAGGAGAGGAGAGCCAAATGTGGTGGTAAACATTGAAATCTCCAGGAATGGAGATTTCAGAGGAGAAATGGATAGGATATGTTCCTTTGTAGAAGTAAGATAGTCGAAGAATATTTGATAGTCAGTAGAATTAGGAGATAAGTAAACAGAGCAGATATATTTAGTCTGAGAATGACAGGAAAGCCGAAGCCAGAGTGTAGAGAATTCAGAGGAATCGAGTTCAGGGACACGAGAGCAAGATAAGTCGGTGCGTATATACACACAACATCCACCTTTGGCTTTGAAATGAGTATAGAGAAAGTAGGAGGATACAGAAAAGAGTTTGCTGTCAGTTGGCTCAGACAGCTGAGTCTCAGTCAGGAAAAGAAGGTGAGGTTTAGAGGAGGAGAGGTGGTGCTCAACAGAGCGAAAGTTTGAGGAAAGGCCACGAATGTTGCAGAAACGAAGAAGAAGTGAGTCAGGCAGCTCGAGTCGTCACCGGGAGAGGGGCGGAGGGTGGGGGCATTTATGGTCCCCCCCCCCCTCCTGGGAACTCCGAGGCTATATGATGTGAAAAAGCCATGATTTTGTAAATTTTGGAAAAGGAAGTGTAGTGTGTACTGTGCATGTGGTTCGGTGTTGATAATTATAGAAACTTGTATGGGAGAGGATGCTGGCCTACTCTCTGTGTTACTGAGCCACTGAAAAAGTTTAGCAAAGGGGGATGGTCGGGACCTAGTCCCGAGGGCTGATGAAACGGGAGCTCCAGCTCTCCCAGTCATCAGCTTTCCATCCACCTTGGGAGTACTGCCCTATTCGACTGGTGCTACAGTCTACTCCTCCTAAGTATGTATATAATTATGTCCTCTTTTACCTCGGCCACATTACAACCATAGCCTGTAGTTGCATTGCCGGTCTTCATGAATGTGCATAGCTTCAAAGGAACTTACTTCATCACTGTTGGAGTCCGGGTTGTTTCAATGTTTTGTGTGTGAGCTAAACTTCTTAAACACAACAAGGAAAGAACCAAAGACTATAATCCATCAAATTTTCCCTTCCTAAGAAATCTGAGCATAAGCAAGCCAATATCAAGTCCATTTTGAAATGTCTTGACACTTAGGATTTAATAGGCTGGAGATGAAAAAGGATGAGAAAGACCAACTGATGAAGATATTTTCAGCGCTGACCACATATATGCATGAAAACCTGCTAACATCCGATAACAAATGTATACTCGTATTATAGACTTACACCAAAGGGGAGCGCTTGCCTGGACTGCTGCTGCATGCCCGCGATAATGGAAAGGAATACAGGCAGAGAATATCAGGAGAGCAGTGACTGAAGTAACTGCTAGAGAAAGGAGAAAGAGATACAACATTGCACCGAAGAAATGGAGGTTGAAGGAAATAAGTGAGAAATTGGGAGATGAAGAGAAATCTTGTGAATTCACCCAGTTTACAGTGTAGTTTGTGGAGAGCCCCCACACATGAAAGCTGTACTCTAAACAGGGGAGAATAAGGCCCTGCTACAAATTCAGCCCCTGGTAGGGTAACAGAGAGAGAGAGAGAGAGAGAGAGAGAGAGAGAGAGAGCCGGAGCACTAAAAGTCTTAATAAGCTGATTTCGTAAAGAAGCAATGTGATTTTTGAGACGTGGATGACGAGAACAGGAAATATCGAGTATTCTGAGGGACGATAACTTTTTGTCGACTGTTATGTCTTTACTAAATGGAAGCTTGAGAAAACAGTAGCTGGTAACAAGAATAAGTATAAAAATAATGCAACATATTTTTTTTTTATAATGTCGCGTTTCCTTACTGTGTTTTTAATTGATCTTAATATCATAATTTTGGCCCTATGTATGCATAAATATTTTTTTGCTTTCATGTACCCTTCCTCTTTGGGCTTCAGTGACAACGTTCCCCAGAGTGTTGGGGCTTGTACTGATTGATAAATAATCTAAGTAAAAAATAATTTGGGTGTAGCAAGACTAAGAGATAAAAGCTACCACTGTACTGATGGAACGGAAATACGTCCACCACAAAGAAGCCTATTTCGTCAACAGTGAAACAGGTTGTGGTGTGGGTATGTTAAGAACGTGGTGTGGAGAAAGAACTAAGACACTGGCGACTGTACCCCTAATGTACCGTGGTATCTTGCACCAGACACAGGCAGGGTCAGAAGTTTGCCTAATGTTTCTCCTCTTGTGTTTTTCTCTTTCCTTTGCTGCCTAACATTCCTAAGGTGACGGAAACTTGGTATGATTCTGCACATATAGCTGACTGCTTCTTTATGATGCACCGGGGAGGAAAGTGATGGACGTGTCCTAAGTAGACCCAAAGGAACAGTAGACGAGCTGTACAGTTGAGTTCAAAGATCTGTGGTATAGTCGGTGGTACACCGTGTATGACATGACAACTGTTAAGAGCGTCTGCAAATCAAAATTTATCTGACTGAATGTCATGAAATAAGTTCTTAACTGTGGTTTGACAAGGCTGTAATAACAAACATTCTCTCAGTACTGATTAAAGTCTCTGTATCAGCAACTACTGAGCTCAGTTGTACATCCCTGGGCAGCAGTGGGGTCATATGGCGGTGACTTTGGCTGGGTCCCCTGAATAACACTAAGCCCCCAAAGCTGCACTCACACCCACCCCGACACCACTACGAGAAAAGAAATTTTTAAACGATCATTGTGTGACTCGCACTACATCTCTCCGTTCTGGGGAGCTGTGTGGTGTTATCCTCATGAGCAGTACAACAATATCAGTATATATATATATATATATATATATATATATATATATATATATATATATATATATATATATATATATATATATATATGCCGACTTCTGCTCAGCTAACCAGAGAACAGGACTGACCTTTTCTTCTGCTGAAGCCACTCAGCATAGTGCAGGGTTCATTACCTGGAATATAAAAGAAACAAATTAGAACAAAAACAAGCCATTAACTATTTTACAAAAATCATGAATTAATTTTGCTTCTGTTACATACAGCACATTGATTAGCCTATAAAAATATCAAATTATTAGATATTCAAACTGCAGAAGGACTTTATAGACACCCTGTATTTGCACACACTGTTCTCGCTTTTCGTCTTATCTACACACTGCAGATACAGGACTGTTCGTTTAAAATTTATGTGGCAACAATATCTCTCTTTTTTCTTGATGCATAAAATTACAATACTAATGGTCAGGTTCTGTGGCCTGAGCATGTATCCGGCTCAAGGGAAGATGGGCGCCCCCTGTCTTGTATTGTCCCAGGTCACCCTTGGGTATGTCTAGCACCTGTTAGGTCGCGAAAAACATAGAACATCAGTGGTTACCAGCATCACGGAAGATACTACTGTGGGTGTGACGTGGGATCAAGGCCCGGTAGCTGGCCTTGCACAAACTCCCAGACGGGGAACTGAACCAAGGCTGACACTACTCGTCATACATCTATACACAGCTCATCCTCTTGGGGGCTATGCCTTTTCCTTTTCCTGTGCACCTTGTCATGTGAAAGTAGGCCTACCCTCCTCCAACCCTGGCGAGGCGCAGTCTGCCACAGGAAGGCAATTGCCCTTGAGCTAGTCCAGATATCAAACTTTTTGCATCACTTTGGACAACAAACTACCATGGGACCAACACGGCTTCCGTCCTTCACTCCGCCTCTTTCAGGCTCTACATGTTGCGAATGCTCAAGTCTTTTGGTCTTCTCACGGTGGAACTCTGTAACATCTACCTCTCTTCATGCTTCCAAAATTGACATATGACATATGGTCACCAAGTCTCACTACAACACAGAAGCAAAGATTAGAGTCTGCCCAGAAGCGTGCCTCAAAGATAATTCTTGGTCAAGCATATGTCAGCTATACCACCGCACTTCAAACTCTCAGCTTCACAATCATCTCTGACACACATCAAGCATACCTCGGCCAGTTTGGCCTCAAACTCCTGAACCACCCTCCCCATCCCCAACGCCACCTCACGCCATCCGTACCAGTAACAAGATACCACCAATTAGTGCAAGAATTGATCGTTGTAAGAATAGCCCTATTCCTACCATTGTCCGAATGATCACCGAACACTAGCTAACAACGTCCACACCAATTTGCTTTTTTGTTGTTGCAATAGTTTGTTCTTATTCCTTGAGTAAACCTAGTTATTATCACCTACTCTATAAATTTGGCTGTTACATTTACTTTTCAGGTAGTGCTCGCCTTTTACTAATGTTACTTATTAATTCTTTCATGTAGATCTTCAGTCTTCGGGCTGCCTTGCCAAAATTAAGCCGTGAATTATAATAATAATAATAATAATAATAATAATAATAATGATAATAATAATAAAAATAATAATAATAATAATAATAATAATAATAATAATAATGATAATAATAATAATTATTGTTGTTGTTGTTGTTATTAATAATAATAATAATATTATTACTGTTTTTATCATTATAACTCGCCACACCAGTGGTGAGTTATATTGTTCTTGTCATTATTACTGTTATAATAATAATAATAATAATAATAATAATAATAACTATTATTATTATTATTATTATTATTATTATTATTATTATAACTATTATTATTATTATTATCATTATTATTATTATTAGAGCCCGCCTATTACATAAGCAGAGACTATTGTGTTTGCTAGAAATATCATTATCATTCCAGCCACAGAGTCTCGCAACATTTCCTGGAAAACCAGAGACTGCGCGTGGAATCTGAAGGGTTCAGGTTATGTGCCTTGACATTGGCCATTGCTGATACCAAAAAGAAAAAAAAAAATCCAAATGCTTTATGTGCAGTGAATGGGCATGTCAGAAAGTGTCATATCAGTATTACGTTATGAACGAGTTGGTCGTGTCCACTGGAGATTTCAATGGGACCTGCACAAGGAATCTGAATTGTCCAAGTTGTGTCCTGGTATAGGCCATTACTGATTTTTAAAAATCCAAATATCCTCAATGGGGTCAAGGTCATTGTAAGAAACAGAAAACGGAGACTAGTAACTGTCTGCAGGACAGTTACGGAGTTCTAGTTATTATTATTACTCTCCACCTATGACATATGTGGACACTATTGTTATTGCTGGTATTATTATTATTCCGGCCTCAGTGTCTCATGACTATTCCAGGAGAACTGGAGACTACATGAGGAATCTGGTGTGGATCACTGCTGATGGGGAAAAAAAAAAAAAATCAAATCCTTCATGCGCAATGGAGGGGCATGTCAGAAAGTGTCATATTAGTATCATGATGTAAGATAAGTTTGTCGTGTCTACTGGGGATTTCAGTGGGACCTGTACAAGGAATCTGAATTGCCCAGGTTATGTGTCCTGGTATAAGCCATTGCTGATAAGAAAAAAAAAAATCCCCAAACGGGTCAAGGTCATTCTAAGAAACAGTAGGTGAAGACTAGTGCCTGTCTGCAGTACAGTTACAAAGTTCTAGTTATTATTATTCTTTCTTAAGAAGTAAATTGCCTTGTATTCACTTAATTTTAAAGCTACGGCAATCATACTTGGCCATCAGAGTCCCCCAGCTGGTGGCTTCATGTGACTCAGTATCATCCAGTTCCCAGAACTAGTTTTCCAGTTACATCTAAAAACCCATAAAATTAGTCTATTTGCGGATCCCAGAAACCGCTAAACATACAGACTTGAAATTTTTGTGGGACATAGCCAAGGTCAAAGAGCAGGTCTGAAATGACTATGGGCCCATCTGGACCAGTGGTTTCTGAGATCACCCAGGGGTCAATGGAAAGGAGTTTTTGGGTCACTGAGTGCACCATTTAAAAAACCAAGATAGAACTGAGCTACAATCACCAAACTTGGTACATTTATAGAACTTGATATTCTATGTATGGCTACCAAGTTTGAATGACTTTGACCCAAAACTCAAGGCCACAGGCAAGGTCAAAGCTCAAAATCTGCGTATTTTTCATGTACTGGGGTCACATGCGCAAGAGAGATAGCCCTGTCATGTGGTGAGTGACTGAAATTGCTGACGATAATTTCCGTTTTCTTGTTATTCTTATTATTATTCTTTCTTACGAAGAAGCAAATTGCTCATATTCGCTCAATTTCTAAGCTACAGCCATCATACTTAGCCATCTGATTCTCCATGCTGGCAGCTTCATATGACTCGGTATCATCCAGTTCCCAATACTGGTTTTCCAGTTACATCCTAAGACCTATAAAAATAGTCTGTCCATGGATTTTCAGAAACTGCTAAAGGTAGAGACTTCAAATTTTTGTGGGACATAGCCAAGGTCGGGGAGGTCTGCACCGACTATAGGCCCATTTGGTTCTGAAGTTTCTGAGATGACCCAGGGGTCAACGAAAAGTAGTTTCGGGTCATCGAGTGCATAATAAAAAATAAAAAAAAAAGACAGAAATGAGTTACAATCACCAAACTTGGTACATTTATAGAACTTGATATAATGTGCATGGCTACCAAGTATGGATGACCTTGACCCAAGAGGTTACAGCCAAGGTTAAAGTTCAAAATTTGCTTATTTTTTATGCACTGAGGTCACATGAACAAAACAGATGACCGTGTCACGTGGTGAGTTATTGAAATCGCTAATGGCAACTTTCGTGTTCTAGTTATTATTATTATTGTTATTATTATTATCATTATTATTAATATTATTATTATTATTATTATTATTATTATTATTACACACACACACACACACACACACACACACACACACACACACACACACACACACACACACAGGAGAGTAGGAGAGTACTTGGAGTGCGAGAAAATTCGGGGCTCTGTACCCATTATTATATTCCACCAACCACAAACATTTTGTGTGTACACTGTGGAACGTAGTAATGGGTATAGAACTCCGAATTTCCTCCCATCCCACATGCTTTCATGTTTCTGTACATTTTTATCTCTTATTTCTGCACTTTTCACTTCCTTAAAACTTGATAATCATTATATATATATATATATATATATATATATATATATATATATATATATATATATATATATATATATATATATATATATATATATATATATATATATATATATATATATATATATATATATATATATATATATATATATGTAAATACAGTATATATATATATTTATTTTTTTTTCTGCTTCATGTTAGAATACTGAGGTGCTCGGACCTGCATTAGCAAATACATTTTAAACTGTTTTCTCATACTTTTTGGGAATGCTACGTTTACATTTTATAACAAAAGATGATGAAGGTAAAACAAAGTAGATATCAAATCTGTAACAGCTGGACTTGAACTGCTGTAGGTTGAAGTTTGGAGGAAAACTATTCTGGGAAGCGAGTTCCAAAGAGATGCAGTTCAGGGAACAAGGAAATTCTTATAGACAGAAGTTCTGCAATATGGCAGTGTGACAGTCCAGTCATGAGCTTTACCAGATACCCACGTGGCACAGGAACGTAGTGGATGCAACTTCGTCTGAGCATTTGCCATAATAATATCTGTAAAATAATGCAAGGGAGGCAACATTCCTTCTTATTTGCAGGGGGGGAGTACAACTCTCA
The DNA here is from genome assembly GCF_032717465.1 of Coenobita brevimanus. Lineage (NCBI taxonomy): Eukaryota > Metazoa > Arthropoda > Malacostraca > Decapoda > Coenobitidae > Coenobita > Coenobita brevimanus. The sequence continues at coordinate 9,411,284 of NC_137060.1, forward strand.
TGTGAGGGGAGGCTCCCCACGTGAAGCTCTTCTCAACAAGGTGGAGTCAAAGGCTTTCCATCTCATTAACTCTCCTCCTCTTACTGGCTCGCTTCAACCACTGTCTCTTCGCCGCAGTGTTGCATCTTTATCTCTTTTCTATCGCTACTTCAATGATCACTGCTCCTCTGAACTATCTGCTTGCATCCCTCCACCACTATGGCCGGCGAGTTGCACCCGTCTCGCAACAAACTCTCATCCCTTCTCTGTCCAACTCTCTAATGCAAGAGTTAACCACTACTCCCAGTCCTTCATGTATGCAACAGGTCAGCTCTGGAAACGTCTCCCTCTGTCTGTTTTTCATGCTGGCTATGATCACCAGTCTTTCAAGCACAATGTGTCTAGGTATCTAGAAAGTAACGGATCTTGAATTTGGCTCTCTCATACCTTTTTTTTTCTTTTTTTGTTTTTTATTAGAGTGAACAATTTGCAGGCCCCTGGCCTTTGGTTTCTTCTTCCTTGCATAAAAAAATAGTAGGGTCATTAATAATTCCAACAGCTTTGTTCTGAATTATGCCCAGTTGTGTTGGTGCAACCTCCCTACATCCATTCTATAATGGTGAGCAATATTCCAGCTGACAGCACATGACTTTTGTAAGTTATAACTAACTGCTCGTCGGTGAAGAAGTTACGGATCCTTTACAATAATCCAAGGTTCTTTGAAGCGGTTCTAGCATGCGATCTAATATGAGAGGTCCAGCATAGGGCATTGGTAAAACACCGAGAATTTCAATACTTTTAGGGACAGGAATATTAGTAGCACTGAATGTCATATAGGAACCAGGCGCTTTCTGTCTTTTAGTAAACTGCATCTATTTGGTTTTCCTGGCATTAAACGAGGCAATATTATTTTGTTCCCATTCAGTGATCTTAGATAAGTCTTGATTTATGGAAATTGCTGTACTGAGTTGCAAGTTAGATATATTAATCTTTGTGAAAGGGTGTTTAAGTATGAAGGAACTGTGAAGTGTTGTGTCATCTGCATTTAAGAGAATGGGATGATAGGTGATAGATTAGAGATCATTAATATGAGTTAGGAATAGAGTTGGAGCCAGCACTGATCCTTTTGGCACGCCGACATTAATCGAGAGGAAATTGGAATATACATCATCTAGTTTTATCTTTCTGTCGCTGAGATATGAGGAATTCAGTGGAACAAAAACTGATAGGCCATAGCAAGCGACTTTCGATAGCACAGAACGGTGCCACACTCCGTCAAAATCTTTAAAAGTATCATGGGCTACTACATGGCTTTCTCCACTTTGGTCAATTAACTGATGGATGGTATGAGTCAGGAGATTGACTATACCAACAGTGGATCTTCTGTGGCGAAAACCATACTATCTTTCACTAATTAAGTTGTTGGATTCAAGATGTTTAACAATACTCTTATTAATTACAGCCTCAAATACATTACCAAGAGAAAATGTGATAGCTATTGGTCTGTAATCAGAGGAGTCAGAATAGGTGAATATTGGCTTCATTCTAGTAATTAGGGAATGAAAATGTTCGTATGCATAGCCTGAATAACAGTCTGAATAACTTAAGCTACTCAGGCTCAGTCGCATACACTTAATCTCTTACTTATTCCCTCACTTTCTCCCACACTCATTTACTCACACTAATTCTCTCTAACTTTCACATTTACCCTGACATTCCTTCACACACACACACACACACACACACACACACACACACACACACACACACACACACACACACACACACACTGTTACATTCACTCGCTTTCACTCTATCAAGCTCTCACTGACTTGCATGCTTACTCACACATATCTTCCCACTCGCTCACTCACATTCACACTTTCGTCACACTAAGTTTCCCATACTCTTACTCACTTTCACACTTATTAACCCGTCTCTCACATTCTACTATTTTTTCATCCTCTAAATAACTCTTTATCATTCTCACTCACTCTCGTCGACTTATCTTCATTTCCACAGAGAATGTTCTCTCTCTCTCTCTCTCTCTCTCTCTCTCTCTCTCTCTCTCTGTCTCATCGTTATCAATTATTTATTATTATTATTATTATTACTATTACTATTATTTTTATCATTATTATTATTATTATTTTATTATAAATATTCTTATTATTATATAAGTATTCTTCTTCCTATTATTATTATGTTATTATTATAATTATTATTTTTACTATTATTATTATTATTGTGAATGGCAGGCCAGGAAGGCGGTGGGTGGATATGGTAAATAAACGTGCAATGGAAAGTGTGATAGCTGAGGAAACTGAGACGCAGACAAATAATCGAAATGGATAGATGGAGTATGTATGACGAAGCACACGCAAAGGGATGATGATGATGATGATGATGATGATGATGATGATGATGATGATGATGACGGCGACAGGTGAGGATGCGCTAATGAAACGATGTACACGGCAACAAGCCAACCTACCATCATATCTACTACACACCTGCCAAACATACGTGCCAACCCAACACACAGGTAAGAGACCAATGACTGGACGATCACAACAGCCTCTAAACCGAATCAAACCTACCACATAGAGAGAGAGAGAGAGAGAGAGAGAGAGAGAGTGTAAAAGGGAGGGGTGCCTTCACGCGGTGGCACTGATATAAATGAGCAGTGGCTATACAGTTTTCTCCCTATTCCCCTGAAAGGAAGTTGGTGGAGTGCAGGAGAGGGGAAGTTCAGATTGCAGGCCATTGGGTTCATATTAGATGAGCCTGGGAGAAGAAGAAGAACAAGTGTGTAATTAAATGGTATTCGTTCCTAGCACATCATAACAGAAAGTTAAGCTGTTTTCTCGCTACATCACACCTGCCACATCATACATCTCACCCCACACTGTGCACATAGCTAGAGAAACTTTAGTTGTTTTACCTTAATTTGGCCCAGGTTTTCATCGCCTCACGTACCTCAGTGGTAGAAAAAGATAATGCTACTGCCCTATACCCTTCCATAGCACTTCTTCATGACGAGCATCATGTTCAAACGTTAATGTGTTATTACAGCTTGGCATTCAATATGTAACTTTGTCAGTACAGCTTGGCATTCAATATGTAACTTTGTCAGTACAGCTTGGCATTCAATATGCAACTGTCAGTTTAAGGCCAAGGTAAAGTAAAGAATATGGTGAAGCGATGATCATTTCCCATGCATCATAGCAGCAAGCGAAAACTATATAGTACACCACACCTACTACACCCTCCCACACTACTTGCACATAGTACCTGCCATTCCACACCTATCAGTCCATACCTGCCCATTCCGCAACCTCCATTATAACTAGAGAAAGTGCGGTCAATTGATGAACACTCTCAAAAAAACACAACAAAATGTAAAATTACACCACACCTATGTTATACCTAATTAACCATACCTGCCACCCCAAAGCATACCTTTCACACCTACTGTACCACATCTGCCGTCCTACAAGTGCAAACAGCATGAGAAAGAGTAGTGAGAAAATCACTATTCCCTATTCTTCAAAACAGCAAGCAAATCAACATTATATCACACATGACACACCACACTTTCTACGCCATACTTACCAATCAAGACAATACTTGCCATCTCAAAACCTGCTACAACACACCTGCCATTTTACCTCTGTCATTACATACCCAGAGGACATTCCCATGTCTTCGCAATAGAAAACACAATTACATCATACCTGTCATCTCAGTCCTTACCTGCACACTCCACACTTACACCATATTTGCCACATCATGTCAGTCATTCAAACCTATCTACATACTCCAAATGTAATAAAACAATAACCATACCCCCACAGACCACAGAAGCAAGGAAAATTCCCCTACACCATTAGAGATATACCTGAACATTACACACCTGCCACGTCATACCTGCATCCTAGACCATACCTCCCATCCCAAACCTGTCTCCAAAGCTCGATAAAGAGTAGTGTAGTGATTGCTGGTCTTCAGATATCACAGGACAGAGGAAAGTTACACCTACCTGCCAACTCACATCGGTCATCAAATGCGAGAGAAGGCTACCGAAGATATAATTACAGATGGCACACCTGCCATCCTACATCTGTCCACAAAGCCTGAAAAAATGTAATGAAGCCAAAACCATTCCCAAGCAGCGAGAGAGACAACGCTACACCTGTTCCTCCATATCTGCCACAGCATACTGGATCAGATCTGCACAATGCACACATAACACAACATAATTGCATCCAAAATCTTCCCTGACATTCACACCTGTCTACAGAGCCCTGGAAAATGTAATTAATCAATGACTATTCCCTAGACACCACTGCACAAAGGAATATTTACAGTCCAGCCATCCCACATCTGCTGACATAGACTCAGCGAAAGAGAGGTGACTGAAGATATAAGGTAATTAGAACAAGCAAAACTACACTACACCTGTCATTCCTCATCTATTCACAAACGCCACGAACGTGCAATGATACGATGACCATTTCCTAAATAACTCATCAGGAAGCAAGACGCACTACACTGTCTCAGACTAAACCTGCCATTGCACCCCAGGAAATCCCACACCTGCTGTTCCACACCTGCCACCCCACACCTTCCAACAAAGCTCGGAAAGTGTAATGAAGCGATAGCCTTTCCTCAGGAGCGAACCAAACAACACACCGAAACCCCAACATCAGCTAAACCATACCTGCTACACCATAAGTGCTACATCACACCTGTCACACCATACCTCCAGTCCTTCATCTGTCCACAAAGCCCTAGAAAGTGTAATGCAGAGATGAAAATTTAGCAGCCATTACAACAGAAAGCAAAGTACGCCACGCCACCTCGGAATATACTGTGCCTGCCACTGCACACCTGCCATCCCATGATTTACCGCCTTACACTTGCCATCCGACACCTACCCACAAAGACCGAGAAAGTATGATGAAGAGACGACCATTTCCCGGCAGTGAGGAGTACTACATCACATCTGTTTCTCCATACCTGCATGCCATCCCACACCTGCCATTCCAACCTGTCCACGAAGCCCAGGAAAGTGTAATGAAGCGATGACCATTCCCCAGCAGCGAGGCAGACAACACCCCGTATCCCCACTATCAGCTCATCAAGGGCCTCATCACTCCTCAGCCCTCACGCTCCGCACGCTGACCCCGTGCCCTCATTAACTCTCTGTCTGATACCTGGACCAAATTTGGGGGCTGGGTATAGGGTTGCTTGCAGGCCTGGGTGAGTGTACACAGCCGCAGCACCACAGAAACACACACGGGCACAAACTTTGACCATGGAAGGGCAATATAAGGGCACAGAGGATGCTTACGGCGATGCAAATAGGCACACACGGCAGGGGTGATGGGTATGGAAACAAATGATGATGAAAAACGGGATGCAAGCAGACAAGAAAGGATACAGACTATGGCTGTATGGAGGGGTAAGTAGAAATGGGGACACAGAAGGGAGCCAGCTTGACAAACACAAAACAGAGTGGCATTCTGGTGAGCTAAGGAGGGTACACCTAGCATCCCCGTCTTTAGAATCTTGGAAACAAAGACAGCCCTGTTGGAACACATAAAACAAGTCTCTATTCTCCTTCTTCCTTCATAAATGAGAACACAAAGGGAACCAGCTTGAAGGGCAAAAGAACTGGACTATTCTCGTGACCATAGGAGGGGACCTACAGCATCTCCTCCTTACCAGTTTATTTCTTTATATATCATATTGTCTGTTACGTTATGCATACAAACTGCACCGATACTGTGTAGCCATGAATCAATATAAAAGTAACGGTAATAAAGCCTCCATAACCACTCCGTATCTCATAAAAATTTATGCAGTTGATAAGGATTGTGCAGTTCCATGGAGAGACAGACAAATCAGGAAAAACAAGATGCTAGTAATGTTGATGTGAATGTACTGGACAGCATTAGGAAAAGTATCTTGAGATGGACTGGCATGTGGAGAGAATCGAGACTGAAAGATTACCTATAGGAGAGTGTATGTAAGTGAGGTAGATGAGGGTAGAGGAAGGAGCAGACCGAGGATGAGATCGAGGGATGGGGTGGAGGGGTATTTGAGTGAGAGATGTGTGTCTTGAAGAGATGGTAGCCTGATGGTGAAGGACAGTTTGACATGGAGGCGATTCGTTTGTGGCCACCCCTTCAGAGATTAAGGCGTCTGACTATACATAGGTGGATAGACAGACAGATAGACAGATAAGCAGTGTAGTATAATGTCGACTGTCACAAGGGAATCTTATCTTGTAGCCTTATTGTCAATGAGTTGGAGAACAAGACTGGGAGGCTGTGAAAGGAAACTGATAGTCGATGAAACGAACATTTTCAGTTTTAATTCCCAGGATTACGACAGCATGGGAATGGTGGAGATTTTGGTCGGAGCAGACATACTTGAAGAAAGAAGCAAGGGTTACGACAAAGAGGGAAGGCAGAAGACAAAGATGTTCTTACTGAATAATTATGAGGGGTTGTGAAGCGGTGGATATGGATGGCGTTGTAACAGGGGCTCAGTGAAAGAGCTGGAGATAGTATTTTGGCGCCGTCAGCCATATTCTTCACTGTGTGCATGACCCGGTGCCAGGTAGCTGATGACTGATAGAAATGATGTATCGTGTTATCCGGTAAAAGTAAAAAAAAAAAAAAAAAAATGGAATATACTAATTTCATGGGCGTGGTATGTAATAAGGTATAGAAAAGTGTGGTAAACGTGCGTTGTACAATGACAGAACGTCATATAATGGATAAGCTGGGAGGATTTAAATGTGACTGGAAAAATGACGGTAAAATGTTTGCACTGAAAAGTATGTTTATTCATGCAATAGTCATAGACAAAGAGGGGAACTGTATGTCATGCGTTGAAGAAAGTGTATGACAGTGTTATACAGATTCTTTGTGGCTGTTCCTGCATGCGGATGGGAAGCTTTTGAATGTAATGAAGACTGACGAGTTTTCATCGGAAGTCGAGCATGTTTTCATGGGTGATGAGAGACAATTAATTCAAAGCACGTATTTTATTGGTTTATTCCTGCTTCTTTTCGATTATTATAATCAGCTCAGGAGAAACTTTTGAAACTGGAGAGGTTTGGTATCAGATTTCATTAACTCCTTCGGTATATCTCCCTTAAAGTGAATAAAATCGTCTGGGGAGGCTTGAATGATATATAACAAGACTTCATATGACCGATGAAGTTAAACAAAGATAAAGTTGCACGAGGGATCTGCGATGTCTCCAAGGCTGTAAAATCTATTCCCGGAAGGGGTGATGAAGGGAGAGGGACAAGTTTACGTGATGAAAGGGGAGAGGGAGACTGGTAAGTGAATCAGTTGCTATCTCCAGATGACTCAGCCCTGTTGGCAGGCTTTGAGGAGAAAATTCAGGAATCGGTTTCTGACTGAAAGAAAATGTGAGAGGAGGAACGGTGAACACAAGTAAGGTAATGACTGCACAATGGAAGCAGGGCATGACCGAGAGAGGGTAAGAAGAATCGAAAATATTACAGAGAAAGTTGAATGATTATTACTTACCCACTTCACTCCCATGACGTACAGTGGTTCATGCTTTGTTCTTGCTGCCTTCAAGCGGTTATATATAGCTTTAATGAGACTTTTCGAAGTGGAGAAATAAACTATAACCTTCATTAACTCCTTCAGTACAAGAAAACTCTCCAGAGATAAAACAAATGCGTTCGTTGACCGTATGACATGAGGAACACCTAGAAACCGTTTAAATGGCCTAAAGAAATTGACGTTCTGAGCAGAAGAATGGAGAGAATGCATTGGAAATTTGGAAGGCGCTGGGTCTTGAGCATGAAAACATACTTCGTGGAAATGAGTGTTGTATGGTGAGTGGTCTGAATGCAGCGAAGGTTTATTTCAAGACATTCTCCAGGACTGAAAGCTTTAGGGGTGAGGAGATAAAGAATTGGATGTAGAGAGCAACGTGATGGGTGATGTGTACGTGTTGAAATTGTAGTGGGAGGTTGGGGAAGGGTCATAAGAGAATATCCTTGGAAAATAGATGCTGCGTAATTGGTTTGAGTGCAATGATGATTTATTTCAGCTTTTTCCAGCTTCATGAGCAAGGGAACAGGAACATGATAAGCTCGCACTGCTTTCATATACTTCGTGTCTTGCAGGCAAATATATAAAAGTGAGATGGATGGCAAGAAATAGGTATGATAAGTAGGTAAAAGGTGATGGGGTATGGCAGGAAGGGGACACCGTGTGAAGATGGGTCTTGTAGGAGGGCCAGAGTGGTCGGTGGGAACAGTTTTCTCTTAAAAGTTCCATGTGAAGGGGCACAAAGAGGTGGCTTGGATGAGTAAGGGTGGGTGGGATGGTGGTAAGCTGTGGGGTAGGGTGGGGTAGTACACCCTGTGGAAATGGGCTTTGTAGGTTCCCAGTATGGGAGAACACAAAGAGGTTGCACATGGAATGAATAAGAATATGGAATGCAAAAACCTGACAATCTAGGAGGTCGAAGGTTTTACAAAGAAATAATTGTTTTCCCCGTGCATATTATGTCGTTTATAAAGGACGAGATATATAAATCCCGTAAATAAATGATTATATATATATATATATATATATATATATATATATATATATATATATATATATATATATATATATATATATATATATATATATATATATATATATATATATATATATATATATATATATATATATATATATATATATATATATATATATATCAGACGAAAGTCTTACCTCAACTGACGAGTGTCTCAAGTGACTCAACCTCGTGATGCAGTCACTAACCTTTTGAAGATTACTAATTTGGATGAGTATGAGTTGCTTGAGGAGATTTAGGGTCCTATGTTGCTGAGTATGGAAGGATCGATGCAGAAGTGAAGCTTAGAATGAATGAATTAGGAAAGGTGCTGGGAGGAACCAAAAAAGTGTTTAGATGTCTTTCACTTAGACTGGATTAGAGAAGGCTGTATGAGGGCGTAGTGGTACCAACTGCATTATATGGGGCTGTAACATGGAATATGGGTGTAGCAGAGAGGAAAAGTTTGAATGTAATGGAGATGAGGTGTCCGAGGAGTATGTGTGGAGTAATGTGTATGGATCGAGTGAGAAATGATGAAGTGCGAAGGAGAACTGGAGTTGTGCGGAAGATGGCTGGTAGAGTTGGGCAGAGGGTGTTGCGATGGTTTGGGCATATGGAGAGAATGGATAATGAGCGATTGGTGAAAAAGATCTGATGTGAGAGGTGTAAGGCTGAGAGGACGACCACGAATAGGGTGGATGGAGAGTGTGAAGAGAGCGCTGGATGCGAGAGGGATGTCTAATGAGCAAAGAAGAGTGGCTGTGTGTGATGGACATGATTGGAAAGAAATTGTGAATGCATATATGATGACAGCCCTGAGGGGATATTCTCCCGCATTTGGTCTGGTCAGCTGATCAGGTCAGGTGCGGGTAAGAGGATGGGTCTATTATGATGTGGCAGGGGTAAACCAGCTCTGCTGTCATGCCTTGCTGCAGATGTCACTGATTGCACTGAGGAGTTGACCCTCGTGCGATGTGGTGAGGTGAGGATCTGTCCCTTCTTCCCTTGGGGCTAAGATGTGATTGGATGTGTTGTGTGGATGAGTAAATTGGGAGTGTGACGTCCTGTCTCGGCTACCTCCCTTTCCTTGGGGGAAGCAGCCTAGGTATATAGATAGATAGACTAATTGCACCTGCTCTACACACAAGCCAGCATCTTATTCCCCTTTCAAAAGTCCTACTTGTGTCTGGAGGAGAGACGTATACAGAGTTTAGCAATGAAAGGAAACCTGCTACCCGGTGTTCAGATGGTAGTTTAATGTTTTTTTTTTTTTAACTACACGAGGAACAACCGGTGATAACACTTGTTATGCAATGTGGAGAAGCTTCGAACTGCCAAAAATGTCATCGTTTGTTGTGAAACCGTGGCTATGAGTTTAAGTTATGGGCAAGGGGAGAGAGGGTGAAGTTATGGCTCACGACTGTACTTGCCTCCCCTCCCCCCGTTTCATTTTATGTCCGACTCTGGGCATAGACTTGACAGTCCTTTTCCTTAGGGACAGGAGTCATCCAATTTGTCACACAGTTTCACATGTCACCACTCCGGCATTAATAGCCACCGCGTGTACTGAATACATGCTAGGGCCACTGGAATGTGTGAAAGGGGAAGTTTTTACGTCCGATTTTTTTTTTTCTTTTTTTTTTTTTTTAGATCAGTAAAGGCTGTTTAAGTAAAATTCATGTTATCAGACTGTTTGATCCTCAGCCTGGGATTGAACTCGCGTCCTAGTTGATAGCAGGTTATTTAATCACATGATCACAGCAGAGTAAACAAAAACTGAGTGGTCTATGTGACAATGAACTACAACAGGTGAGTAGTGAAGTGGTCGAGGTGAACTGAAATGTAAACAACAACGTCAAACTATTGTACAAATATATTCCATACCCCCTTTCACTGCCCAAGTCTCACTTCCATAATTTAGTTAGACTTCGGCGGCAATGGAGGAGGATAATCATAGACTCAAACGTGCACAGATGAGAATGATTGGAAAGCTGTGTAGTGTGGCTTTAAATGACAGGGTGGGGGTTAGGACTGCCAGTGAAGAGTTGAGAGGAAGAATGAGGCTGGAATGTACTACTATGGTGATGAGAAAGGGTAGACTGAGATGGTTTGGGCATGTGGAGAGGATGGAGGGCGACAAGTGCGTGTGAAGGGTGAGGGGTGTGAACGCCAAAAGTAAAGCTACTAGAGGCAGACCGAAAAAGACTTGGAACGAAGTCATAGAGAGCGACCTCAGGGATAAGAGACTGAATGGGGAGGCTGCTGGATACTGAGTGGAGTGGGAAGCTTCTGCTAGGTGACCAAGGCTGAAGCATGTAAGCATGTCGGGGCCTTTATGAACGAAACGAAACCATACGATACTGCAAGAGAGGTCTTCTAAGGAATACTTTATTAAAAATGATCATAGAGTTGCTAGAAAAATGCTTGAAAAAGTCGCAGTAGTGAATAGATTAACAGATCAGCCTAATCGGACCATGAACCACGAAAAGTTCTTCCTGAATTGAACAAAAAAGGAGCTCTGAAAATACCAAATTGATGAAAAAAAGAAAAAGAAAAAGGTTAACCGTAGTGTCAAGCCTAATGGATGCTGGCCGATCTCATCCCTGAACTAAGTATCTCGTAAAAAAAAAAAAAAAAAGGTTAGAGGGCAGTAAGAATAAATTGAAAAAAGTCCATATAATGATTCTCTCTCTCTCCCTCTCTCTCTCTCTCTCTCTCCTCGTGTTCCTTAATTCCCTTTCATTAATCACTCCCTCGCCCTCTGCTTTTCTCTTTCTTATTCCTTTCTCTTCTTTGTCTTCCTTAATTTCCTCCTTTATCATCTCCGTTCTCGACCTTAATCTCTCTCTCTCTCTCTCTCTCTCTCTCTCTCTCATTCATCTAAAAACAAAATATAGGACTCTGACTCCCCTCCTCCCCTTCACCCCTACTCCTCCACCTGCTGTCTGTCTGTCTGTCTGTCTGTCTCTGTCTCTGTCTCTGTCTCTGTCTCTCTCTCCCTCTCACTTTTCCTACTAATTTCCACTCTCCCTCCTGCTCATTCTGACGTTTTTCTTCTACATATCCTTGCCTCTCTTTTTTTTTCCCGTTTCTCCTCTGTTACATTAGTCTTTAATTCATTCTTAACATTCGTACCCCTGTGTGAGCATTCTCCTCTCTCCCCTCTACGTAATCTCACTTCTTTCCGTCAGGTCTCTCTCTCTCTCTCTCTCTCTCTCTTACTTGCTTTCTTATTCTCCATCACTCTCGCTTTAGCTCTACTGCCCTACATCTCTTATCACCGTGCATTCTTCTTGTTTCTCTTTTTCACTGCTCATCTGTAATATTTAATTCACTCTTATAATCACCATTCTGTATTGTATTTGGCGTTAATTCTCTCTCTCTCTCTCTCTCTCTCTCTCTCTCTCTCTCTCTCTCTCTCTCTCTCTCTCTCTCAGCCACCCCACCGTCTTCCTTCCTCTCTTCCTTGACATTCCCCCATCGCCACCACCGCCACTGTTTTTCGTCACAACACAGCCATAAACGTACTATATTCCCGGAACTTAGTTTTAGACGGCATCACGCACGGAACACCACGTACGGAACAGCTCAGGAACACCACAGCTTTTAGAAGTGTACCGACAGAACACCACAGATTTTAATAAGTGTACCAACAGAACACCACAGCTTTTAGAAGTGTACCAACAGAACACCACAGACTCTAATAAGTGTACCAACAGAACACCACAGCTTTTAGAAGTGTACCAACAGAACACCACAGATTTTACAAATGTACCAACAGAACACCTCCGATTTTACAAGTGTACCAACAGAACACCACAAATTTTATTGATGTACCAACAGAACACCACAGATTTTACAAATTTACCAACAGCACACTGATTTTCCCATTTTTCTCCAGATTTTCACGTTTTCGTCCACTATCTTCCTTTGAGCTACCGAGAGCAGAAAAAGAATCATGTGGCATTTCGTCGCGTGTGTCGTCCCAAACTGTTACTGGTAAAGGAATCTCCCTATCACCTTTTCCTAAACTACTTATTTTGCTTGTTACACCTTAGTGTGCAATTCCTTGCTTGTACACCCCCTTCAAATATCGCCATACTCCACATAAATAACGTACATTAGGATACTCATTAACCATATCCAAAAATAAATCGTTAAGAAAGAGGTGCTAGGGAGCCTCCTTACCCAACGAGTGTCTGCTAAGTGCCTCATTTTTTCTGTTTAATATACCGAGCACACTATAGTATTCAATTAATATACTCTTCTCTCTCTCTCTCTCTCTCTCTCTCTCTCTCTCTCTCTCTCTCTCTCTCGAACGTGGCCTAAAATTGCCATCTCTCCATCAAAAATGGACTAACACTAGAATATTACGTTAGTCTTGAGGAAGCGCTACGATAAGGATACTGAGCCGTGCCACTATCTCTTTCTGGTGCTGAGTTACGTGAAATAAGCTACAAAAGGCCTAATATCTGGGCCATGTGAAGGTGAAAGAGGTGTTGAAGGTATTAATCATCTTAGCCTCCTCCCAGGCATAAGTAATGGAGAAAGATGAATGTAATGGTCTTAGCTCTCTGGATTTTTCCTATTACTGCATCTCATAATCTATTCTAATTCGTTATCAAACCCGTGCATAATCATTAACATTAAGAGTTGCTTTAGACATGACTATTTTTACATTATGCACACATGAAAAATATGTCAATTTGTTCTCTCCTGTTCATGGATAACCCAGTTGTTTATAATGTTCATATAATGTCCAGGTACACTATCAAAGTTTTACGCATACACAGGTTTGGGTTAGTATTCATCAGTCAGACTGATTATTATTTTGTTAGAATGATATAACACTACACGAGGATCATTGTGGGTATATTTTCAGCAAATTAATGAACTATTCTTGAGTAAGAGAAGACGTTTTTTTCTATCACAAATGCTGAATTCAAGAGAGAAGCGCCAATGCTCTTCATATATTTTTTCTACAACACATTTTTCAGGGAGAGAAAATGCTTAAATGGAGAAGCTCGTAGACGTATACCACTTGAGTCTTCTGAGGTGGAGGCAATATATCAAGCTTGGAATGTATGTCAAGGCATTTCTGGCATTTCTGAAACGTGCAAGTACCGAGATGGAAGGGGCACTTACAAAAAAAAAAAAAATAAAAAATAAAGGTGTCGCTGTTCCTGTCCCACACTTCCCAGGTTATTATTGTGGTGAGTGGCCTGGTAACTTAGACTCTGATTATATATGTCTTCTGCATTTCATTTTCTCTAGTTTCATAGGCTTTTCTGTTGCTTGGGGAAAGCTTTTCAAACTAGAGATGTTCGACATGCCCTCAATTAAACCCTTCACAGCTAGAGGACTTCCTTAAATTGAGTCAATCGTTCGGATGTTGCAAGAAAAAGAGAAAGAAAATATGCAGTCGGATTGACGAGATTAAGGACTTCTTTGTGAGAATTTTTTTTTCTTATTCTTGCTATTTATAGACTCTAATTCAGATTACGGGGGAGATTTAATATTGCTACTTTTAACCCTTTTGCGATCGAGACAACCCTTAATATTCTTCTCTAGTTAACCCCAACTGTATATTTCACTTAGTTATTTTTATACATTTTTTTAGATGAGTGTGAGATGAGTGACCTGAGAGTAAATATTTTTACCATTTGCTCTCCCACGGATCAGACTCACAATAATTTATTCTAGCTAACACCAGACTATTTTGTTTTTAAGCTGAGAGTGCGTCATGAGCCGTGAGTGAATCGTAAGAGCCAACGTTTGCGAGTTATGAGAGCCAACATTAACATTTACCCGACAGTGAGTCATAGGAGCCAACGTTTATATTTACCCGTGAGTGAGTCATAAGAGCCAACGTTTGTGAGTCATTTCGAGCCAACGTTTATATTTACCCGAGAGTGAGTCATAAGAGCCAAAGTTTGAGAGTCATAAGAGCCAGCGTTTCTATATACCCGAGTGGTTCATAGTAGCCTGAGAGTCTTAATGCAGTGTAAGTTGGTTTAATCCCCCTCGAGAGATTAAACCAACACCACAAGGCTTTTCACCTACTCTGCCGTACCCACCAAGGCCGCCTGATTGAGGAGCTGTTTGTTTTCATTCTTCCCGGGCTGGGGTGCGGGAAGTGTGTGTGGATATTCATGAACAAATTTACGATTATTTCCACGCCGTAACTCAAGTATGTGCTTCGTGTGACTGACTAGGAGAGGAGAATTTAGAATCCGTCCACATATTTTTTTTCTTCCTGTAAAGGCGCGACAAAAAAAAAAAAAGGGCAGGAAACTGGTCGTAAATCATTAATTTTCACAGGAAGGACCAGAAGACTCTGAAGAATCTTTGTGTGTTATTTTTTCCGCTGCAAAAATATCTCAGTTGAGTTGATTATTGGTTAGTTTGTGAGTTGATTATATTTACAAATTTAAAGATCAATTTCTTGAGGTAACTGTGATTTGTTTCCTAGGAAGGAATAAGAAAGAAGAGTGTAAAATCCTTCCGTGTTTCAGATCTGTTTTAGCTGGGCTGATAAGGAAAGCATAACTGGTAATGTTCCGACGAAGGGGTTGAAAAACAAGAGTTATAAATTTCTGCATCCTGTGATCCGTCAAGGTTCACCCAAACACGACTTAGCATTTCATCTAAGAGTGTGGCCCAGTTTTTCTGGGTTAATGTTAGACTTATCGGTGTATACACTTGAGAATTAATACACTTTTCATCATTCTTTCTTCTCCACCAGTAATTAATCATCAACAAACCAACTCCTTTATTTCCCTGTGTCTGACCTAAACATGTCACACCTTGCCATTAATCCAGTTCATTCTCTTTCATCTTCAACTAGCACAACGCCGTCATATCATACCCTCTTTATTTAAACACCTTCATTACCTCCATTTCTGGCACTCCTCTTTCGCACTCCTATTACTCAACATCGCTATTCGAGTCTGTATAATTTTACTGAACACTGGGCAGGCACATGACCCGGATCCGAGGCTTTGTATTCTTTTTTTGAGTCGTTGTTTAAAAGGTACAGGGAATCCAGTTCATATCACTCATTTCCTCATCTTTTAGGCGCCTGCAGGACAGACGGGAAATACGTGGGTAGTAATATGAGATCTGCTCAGAAAGTATCCGACCTTATATATATTTTTCTTTTCACCTACCAGTTGGAGGATAAGGCCAGGGTTTTGTGTGATGCAGTGTAGGACCTTTGTGAACATGCATAATTAAGGTCAGCCACCACGAGTGACTCAGTGGCTGTCAGTCAGCTTGTGTTCACGGTCGTGCACCTTACATTCGTTGTGTTCCCGTGCTTGTCATGATGACCAAAAAGTCGAACAACGTCACTGCATCAAAAATTTTGCCAAAAACTAGGTGATACCCAACTTGAAACTATGAGGAAGATCCAGCAAGTTTTTGGAAATGAAGCCATGCGGGTAACGGAAATAATGGAATGGGGTACAATTGCTTAAAAAATGGCCAAATGACAGTTGCGAGCGATCCGCATCCTGGGAGACCATCAGCATGCAGGAGTGCTGAAAAAAAAAAGAAAAAAAAAAGGAAGTCTGTGATTTGGCCACGGGAAGTCATCGGATGGCTGTCAGAGAAATTGCAAATGAAATTAGAATCTGTGATGGATTAGCACACGAAATTTTAACTGATGATTTGGGCTTGTGAAGAGTTGCAGCCAAGTTCATTCCAAAGGTCCTTCCACGTGAACAACAAGCTCTGTGGATGAACGTTGCTCAAGGCATGATGGAGTGTGCAAATCACGATCCAGACTTTCTGAAGATTGTTATCGCTGGAGATGAGAACTGGGTTTACAGGTACGATCCAGGAACCAAACCACAGTCGTCCCAGTGGAAGCATGCCGTGTTACCTCGTCCAAAAAAAGCACGAAAGGTCCGCAGCAAGGTGAAATGCATGTTGACATTTTTTTTTTATCAACTACCTTGGTGTTGTGCATCACGAATACGCACCAGAAGGTCAGACTGTCAACAGACATTACTACCTTGACGTTATCTGTCGTCTTCGTGACTCAGTTCGGCAGAAGAGACCAGACATTTGGAAAGAGGCGAGCTGGGACCTGCACCGTGACAAAGCCCCTGCTCATTCTTCTCGAGTGATTCAGGAATTTTTGGCCAAGCACAACACCCCGCAGGTCCGGCAGGCTCCCTACTCACCAGACATGGCTCCGTGAGACTTTTGATTATTTCCCAAACTCAGAACTTCGGTGAATGGTTCCCGTTTTGAGACGAGAGAAGACATCATGACGAATGCGACGAAGCACTTGCGGGAGATGCCGAAAACTGACTTTGAAGAATATTTCAGGCAGTGGAAAGACGCCGGACTACGTGTGTCAAGTCAGAAGGGGCCTACTTTGATGGGGATTATTGTCCTAGCTCAACAGGTTAGCTATTTAATATTTTAGAGCCTAAGGTCGATACTCTCTGAACAGACCTCTTATTTCTCCTAACCCCAGTTATAAAAAGTTAGAATTAGATTTTATGGGGAAATGTGTGTGTGTGTGTGTGTGTGTGTGTGTGTGTGTGTGTGTGTGTGTGTGTGTGTGTGTGTGTGATTATTTGCTAGGCTACTGACCAAGCTGGATGCTAATATTACCTTCATGTACGGTGGTGTATCCCTGGTCAGCGTTGCCAGCCACCTACTACTACCTACCAGTACTACTATTATTACTACTACTGCTACCACTACTACTACTTTTGCGTCCTGATTTCTTAGTGCCGTGAAGTGAGCGGGGTTGAGGGGAGGAGAGGAAAGAGGATACCGAGGATGAAATGGAGGTACTGATGACGGGGATGGATGAAATGGGGGTATGAGACGGAGAGGTGCATGACGGAGAGGGGTGCAAACTGAGGGGGGGACAGAGTGGCGGCGAGGACAAAATAACATGAAAGCGAATCGTTTGTGGCCACTTATTTTGGATGTAAGACGTCTGGCTATCAAGAGAGAGAGAGAGAGAGAGAGAAAATGAATTCAACATGAAGGTCCAAGTCAGGCTGAAATTATTGCATCCTCACCATAAACACAATTTCAGTATGTGATATAAGTCTACAACTACTCCCTCTCTTACATGGCGGTAATTAACACTGGCGGATGTTCAGGGGACGCTGAAGGTGGGAGATGGTGGGACGACGGTGTTATGGTTCTCCCAGTATAACATCTCATAAAAACCTACATTTACAACACTGGATTCGTTGCTAACACGCATTATCCCACTCGTCACCCACTTAACGACGAGTTTTGTCTCTAAACCGTGGTAGTTAGAGATGATCTGGACTCCGGGGGTGTAAAAACATCCACTCTCTCTCTCTCTCTCTCTCTCTCTCATAATTTTCATTAGCGCTTTCCTTCTTTACATTCTCCAGACACATCTTTTTCCTAAACTACGAGTACGGCAATTACAAATGATTCATGTTCTGTGGCTTTCATAAGGAGACAGCAGTTGTCGTGGTGCCATTGTAGCATAAAACAAAATCTATAAGTGTCCTCCTCCTTTGCTTCCACCAGCCAGTTACAACTACTTCTGTCTAAACCATAATGATTAAAGATGATGCATATTTTAGGAGCGTAAAGCATTCTACGTTGGTAAGTAGACGGCATCTTGTAATCTCGCCAGCAGCAACACATAAAAACCCACATTTACAAAACGACTCTCGTTCCTAACACTTTTTCCTAAACCGTGGTAATTGCATAGGATACATGGTTTAAGGACGTACAGCATTAGTTAGAAGACAATATTTGTAGTGGCGCCAATAGCACTACGTACTAGTATCCTTAATGACCTAGAGCAGCTTGTACAGCACCCTACCCGTATCCCTGACCGCCTTGGAGAGAGCTCCAACATACTTGACCTCTTCCTCACAACTAATCCTTCTGCTTACTCTGTTAATCTTTTCTCTCCGTTGGGCTCCTCCGATCACAACCTTATTACCTTAACCTGTCCTATCACTCCGGTACGGCCTGTGGACCCTCCAGGGAAACGTCGTCTGTGGCATTTTGGAGCCGCGAACTGGGAGGCCCTCAGACAGTACTTCTTTGATTTTCCCTGGAATGATTATTGCTTCCATGGCCGTGAGCCATCTGAGTGTGCCTTGCGCATTACGGAGGTTATTCTCTCGGGCATGGAAGCATACATTCCTTTCTCATATCCTTTGACTAACGCAAGAAAGCCTTGGTTTATTCACGCTTGTTCTAATGCTGTCCGCAACAAGGAGAAGGCCTACAAAAGGTACCGGAGCCAACCCACCCCTGAATCACATCATCTTTATGTTTCTGCCCGGAATCGTGCTAAGTCTGTTCTTCGCTCTGCTAAAAATAATTTCATCCATGCTAAATGCTCTCAACTCTCCAACTCGAATTCTTCCCGCTCCTTCTGGCACCTTGCCAAAAATCTTTCTAACAACTTTACCTCATCATCCTTCCCTCCTCTTTTCTACTCTGATGGTTCTGTAGCTATTTCTTCTACTGATAAAGCAGATCTCTTCGAACAGACTTTCTCCTCCAATTCCACCTTAGACGATTCCGGTGCTGTTCCTCCATCACTTCTCCCCTCTGACTTCCTCATGGTTGACATTAAAATTTCTTCAGTTGATGTATTTTCTGCCATCACTGGCCTCAGTACTAACAAGGCATATGGGCCTGATGGGGTCCCTCCTGTTGTTCTCAAGAACTGTGCTTCTGTGCTTACACCCTGCCTAGGCAAACTCTTTCGCCTTTGTCCGTCAACTTGTACCTTTCCTTCTTGCTGGAAGTTTGCTCTCATTCAGCCAGTCCCAAAGAAAGGTGACCACTCCCAACCCTCCAACTATCGTCCAATTGCTTTAACGTCCTGTATTTCAAAAGTTTTCTAGTCAAGTCTTAATAGAAAAATTTTAAGGCATCTTTCCTATCACAACCTTCTTTCAGATCGTCAGTATGGGTTCCGTCAGGGACGCTCCACTGGCGATCTTCTCACCTACCTTTCAGACTCCTGGTCATCCTCCTTTCGGGACTTTGGCGAAAGCTTTGCCATTGCACTTGACATCTCAAAGGCTTTCGATCGAGTCTGGCATAAATCTTTAATTTCCAAACTGCCCTCTTACGGTTTCTATCCTTCTATCTGTGCCTTCATCGCTAGCTTCCTTTCTGGTCGTTCTATAGCCGCTGTTGTAGACGGCCATCGTTCTTCTCCTAGATCTATCAACAGTGGTGTTCCTCAGGGCTCTGTCCTATCACCAACTCTCTTCCTTTTATTCATCAATGAACTTCTAAGCTGTACATCTAACCCTATCCACTCATACGCTGATGACTCCACCTTTCACCTTTCCATTCGGTTCCCGCAACGCCCATCTCAACAGTTACTTCAAGAAACAAGGGATGAGGCTATGGCACACCTAATGTCTGACTTGGCTCGTATCTCTGACTGGGGTAAAAATAATATGGTTGTCTTTAATGCATCTAAGACTCAGTTCTTACACCTATCAACCCGACAAAATCTTCCACAGGTATACCCATTAATGTTTAATAATATTCAGCTTAATCCTGCATCATCCTTGAGCATGCTTGGGGTTTCATTTACTCAGGACTTATCTTGGAAAGATCATATTACATCTCTTGTAAAATCTGCTTCCAAGAGATTGGGTGTGCTAAACCGACTCCGCTCTTTCTTTACCCCTGCACAATTGTTGACTCTATACAGAGGTTTTATCTGCCCCTGTGTAGAGTACAACTCTCATGTGTGGGGAGGCTCCCCACATACAGCTCTTCTCAATAGGGTGGAGTCAAAGGCTTTTTGTCTCATTAACTCTCCTCCTCTTACTGACTCCCTTCAACCTCTGTCTCTTCGCCGCACTGTTGCATCTTTATCTCTTTTCTATCGCTACTTTAATGGTCACTGCTCCTCTGAACTGTCTGCTTGCATTCCTCCACCTCTACGACGGGCGCGTAGCACCCGTCTGGCAGCAAACTCTCATCCCTTTTCTGTCCAACTCTCTAATGCAAGAATTAACCGTTACTCCCAGTCTTTCATTTATGCAACAGGTCAGCTCTGGAACTGTCTCCCTCTATCTGTATTTCCTGCTGCCTATGATCTCCAGTCTTTCAGACGCAGTGTGTCCAGGCATCTCAAAATGATCGGATCTTGAATTTGGCTCTCTATTGTATTTTGTTTTTCTCTTGGAGGGAACTGTTACTGCGGGCTCATGGCCTTTGGTTCCTTCTTCCTCGCAAAAAAAAAAAAAAAAAAAGCCATCAGAGTGCATACCTCCTCAACGCCAATTAAATTTATGGTTTACTGTTGTCATTTCTCTTTCTTACCAGACGAATACTTTTCGGTCTCACATAATTCTACGGTCTTATTCTGCCTTGTTGTACACTTTCAGAAAAAGCAAACTTCAGGCAACAATAAAATTTATCGTATCTAACATCTGGATCCGAATTCACTTCAAAATCAGATCAATTGTTCCTTGGCCCACTGGCCATCAATTCACCAAATTTCATTGAAAACTGATGCCAACTTTTAAATATGTCGTGCTCACACAAACAAACAAGGGTGAATACATAACCTCCTCCAACTTAGTTGACGGGGATAAAAATAATATTAAGCAGGTCTCTCTCTCTCTCTCTCTCTCTCTCTCTCTCTCTCTCTCTCTCTCTCTCTCTCTCACACACACACACACACACACACACACACACACACACACACACACACACACACACATACTCGCCAGCACACAACCTTACAACTAAAATTCCTTTCACTACAGTAATTACAGATGATGCAGTCGCTGAGGGCGAGAAGACAGCAACTCCCATGGCGCCAGTAACAACACATAAAAAGTCTACATTAACACCCGTTTTCTCGTCCCTCACACTTCACCACCACACTCATATTCGCATTTTAAGTCTTGCGATCCGATGAAGCATTTTCCATTTTGTCCTGGCTTTTTACAGACAATTTTCTTCACCTTATGATTGATTTTTCGAGCTGGAAGGATGACATACAGCCTCGATCAACCCTACACTACCAGACGTCCTTTCTGAACTGAGTAAGATCCACCATGGTAGCGAAAACTAAGTAAGACGTCAGTGAGTGATGGGGTCCGAAGTAAAATCCTCTCCACCATCATACAGTAATTCCGGATGATGAATGTTCTGAAGACGTAAGACAAAATTCTACGTTGATGAGAAGACAGAAGTTATAATAATTCCAGTAATAACACTTGAAGCAAAAATACGTTTACAAGGGATCTTTCCTTTCTGACACCTCCGTGCTTACATTTGCGCCTAAAAATTAAAATGCATTCCACCATGGTTCACTAATTCCAGATGATGAATGTTTAGAGGGGGTAAAACAATCTGCGTGGGTGAGAAGACAGCAGTTACCACGGCGCCAATAACACATGAAATAAAGCTCCATTTGCAAGGGGAATTTCCAACACTAACAACCACTGCCATTCACATCTTAAAGTTAAAATTCCTTCCATCATGGTACACTAATTCCAGATGATGAATGTTTAAAGGGGGTAAAAGAATTCTGCGTTGGTGAGAAGACAGCAGTTGCCATGGCGCCAATACCAACACATAAAAAGTTACATTTACAACAGGGCTCTCGTCCCTGACACTCACCACCATCTTTCTTCTTCTTCTTTTTCTTCTCTTCCTCATCCTCTTCCTCGATTTCTTTGACTCTTCCTCCTTCTCCTCCTCCTCCTCCTCCTCCTCTTTTCTCGTCGTCATCATCTTTTTATTTATCTATTTATTTATTTTTTGTAAGCAGAGGAGGGACGATCTGATTGGAGACACTCAGCACTTAACTCCTTCACTTCGGAAAATAAATTCTAAGTAAAGTTAGCTAAGTCAGGCAACAGCAGGATTAAAAGGAAATAAGAGAATGGATCCAAGAAATGAAAGTGGAGATGGTAAAAGTAATTTCTAATCCTTTAATAGAGAGTCTCTTAAGATTAGTTCCTGGAATTAGGTGATGCATCTTTTATTGAATTCAGTTTACTTCCAGACGGTTTTAGCCTCGATGCCTCTGGAGATGAAAGAGTTAATGATAAAACAACAACAAGAATGGCAAGAGTAACAGCAGTAATGATGATGATTATGATGATAATTATGGAAACAACAACAACACTAATAACAACAATAATATTAATAAAATAATAATAATAATAAAAAAATAATAATAATAATAGCAACAAAGGCAACAACAACAACAATACCAACAACAACAATAATAATAATAATAATAAAAACAACAACAACGACAATAATAATATTAATAATAATAATAATAATAGTAATAATAATAATAATAATAATAATAATAATAATAATAATAAATAAATAAAATTAAAAATAACAACCATTATAATAACTAGAAAAATAACAAAAGAAAATGTAGACCGGAGACAAGCGAAAAGCTAAAGAAGAGGCAGATGTCTGAGAAAAGAACGAGAGTCGTCACAATGAATTTCTGTGGCATCTGTCTGTGTCCGTGTCTGTGTTACGCTCCACGGCCACCTCACGTTTTTTACAGGGTCATTTTTTCTCAAAGTTAAGGCGTTTTCCTGCATGTACTGTACTTTCCTTTTCCTCAGCTATTTTCTCCGACTTCTAAGTCTGTTAAGTTGATGCTCAGGTGTTGTCAGGAGTTGATTTGACTATACCCTTTTCACTCTAACCTGGCCTAAAATTGGCATCTCCCCATCTTGAATGTTCAGTTGTACCAATGAATTAGCACTAGAATATGATATTAGTCACGAAGACGTGCAATGGAAAGGCTGTAGAGGTGTAGTGCTGTTTTCTTCTGTTATAGAGCTGTGTGAAACTAGCAGCAAAAGGACGAAAATCTCGGCCAGGTTAAGGTAAAAAGAGTATAACAACCAAGATGACGCATTCCTGCCTCTTAGCTAAAATTCATCCAACTTAATATAAATACGATTTACTACGATTTAATGGCTGGGGACAGGGCGACATGGAGGCGATTTGTCTGAGGCCACCCCTTACGGGATTAAGGCGTCTGGCAATAGATAGATATACGATTTACTATTCAAGTCCAGTTTCATCGGGTGAAAATAAACCTGCTATAGCGTTCATATATGATTGACACTAAGCTCTTAAATTCTAAAGCTAGTGTTCAGGATGGCTTCACTCTAAGATGCCTTTAGCCTTATCATGGTCACGTCATTATTAGTCCAGGTATATCCAGGCGATTTTTTTTCCCTGAGTCAAAGCAGCTGGGATAATCTCTTTTCATTATAAATTTTCCGTTTTACTCTGCAGTAACTAAATTCTGGTTCGCTGTTTCATTTATGCGTATTCTTAACATCTTCAGCGTCATTACCTATTTTTATTGTTTATATCGGTTATCTCTAGACCAGGGGTTCCCAACCTGGGGTAAATTACCCCAAGTGGGGTAATTTGGTCTTTTGTGAAGGGTAATGGGGGAGGTAACAAAAAAAAAAAAAATCTAAAAATCATACCAGTTATGATAGACTTTCAGACCTATACTAAAATTCAGAGATGAATGTTTAAAGTCATGTTTATTTGGTATCAGTGTTAATAATAAAAATAAATTACTCCTTGCAATAACTTTCTTGGTTTTAGCCTAACCTTTAATTAAGTCCTACATTCAAACTAAAATCTAGGCATCAAAATGTTAAGCAGCTAAAATGCAATTGTGGAAACATAAGCAATGAGGGGTAATGAGTGAAGGGAGGTGTGGAAAATGGGGTAATGGGTAAATAAAGGTTGGGAACCCCTGCTCTAGACGATTTTTCTAAACTTTGAGGAAACAGTTTTTGGTGACGGAGTTTGAAGCAACCTCCATTAACCTCTTTAAACCGGATTCCTTTCCACAAGCTGAATAAACTCGTCTGAAGTTATCATGAATAAAAAGGAAAACACGTCATTAATCTCTTTAGTTTCATTTCGTTGCTAAAATAAAGTGCTTAGACACAGAGGAGCGGGTGTCAGAGTTAACCTCTTCACTGCAACGGCATCTTATTTGTTCTAACTACAGCAAGGCGAATTAACTGTTTTGCTTCGTCCTCTTAAGGGCCTCTCCTATTATGGTGTGACATCCACCTCGTATTACACTCACTCACAGTCGTCTAACCATAATATTTAACAAAGCATTTATTTTACCAACACTAATTCACTCTGACACATGCTTTCCTTCATACTTAATATATTTTCACTCGCTGCCCATCCAACGCCAATCTTCATCACAGGGACTATTCTTTTAGACTCGTATCTGTCTCAGTGTTTACGTATCCTAAATGGTGGACTGTATCTCGGTGTTTGTCTTGTCTCGCTGCGTCCCACATCCACTGGTCAGGAGGAATATTTATGAAGGATCTTGTACAGTTTTTACGATGAACAAGTAAAAGTTGCAGCTGATTATTAATAGTGGTAACTGTGTGTGTGTGTGTGTGTGTGTGTGTGTGTGTGTGTGTGTGTGTGTGTGTGTGTGACGTTATTATGCACTACTGTTTGCATGGACAGTGTTTGGCAATTGTATGAGTGACGACAAACATAGAAACAAGCAATCTTAAACACACTTTATGCAAGAATATTTATGAATATGGATCCAGGTAAACAAGAGGCTATTTTTCCAACTTTTATATTCACTATAGCTTGGTTGTAAAATATTCGGTAACGGTATGAGCAACGATAAACTTATAAACACGCAATCTTACAATTTATAATCAAGAAAATTGCACAAGAGGCTTTTTTTTCACCTTAGAAGTCACTATAGATTGGTTGTAAAGCGTTTGATAGTCTCATGAGTGTAGACAAAAGTATAAACAAGCGATCTTACAACTTAAGCTTAGGAAAGTCTGGGAATATGGATTAAGGGTAGACAAGAAGCGTCTTTCTAGTGGCAGTATTTATTTGGCACATCCCAGCCTTCTTATGGGGCCAAATGCGAGGGTGTAAACAGAGAACTGTGTGTCAGGGCGTGAGGGATGACTGTCGCCCGCCTCCGCTGTGTGAGTGTCTTTGTCTCTGTCTCACCTCCATGTTCTCTCTCTCTCTTTCTCCCAGGGTCTCACTCTCAGCTGAATAAAATCGTCTGGCGCCAGCTGGAACATGGAGTTGGGCCGACCATGAGAGCATTAATAACACTAATAACTAAATTTTCTATGCCTCAATTTTAGGTGGAAAAAAAAAAAAATCGTCTGGCGTTAGCTGGAACATAAAACTAAAATTGATCCAAACAGAGAAATGCTCGGCGGCTCAAGAGTCTGCCTAGCATGTACATTTTATTTCATGCTTCCTATTTCCTGACGACTTTATTCAGATTAGGAGAGGGTTTGTACACCGAGAGAATTAGATATAGCCACATCACAGCTACAAACCCTTTCTGAGCTGATCAAAATCCTCTGCTGATGGCGTGATTCAACTGAACAGGGTAAAGTCGCGCGCCCAGAAGGTCGGAACGTAGAATTCAGAGCTGCTCGCTTGAAGAACCTAACCCCTCTTCATTCAGGTGATGCGATCGTCTTGGATCACATGCTGATTTTCATAATGATTTGTCAGCTCCAAGTATGTTTTATAAAATGGTGCTGAAATGTTTATCTTGCCCACTCTATATGCAACAGAAACTTTGCCCAGATAATGGTGGGATTCGGGGTATGATGATGTTTTACTCCTCTAGGTTATATAAGTCTTAATATCTACGTAGACTGCGATGAATAATATGCAAGAGAATATTAATATGCCACATCCAGGATTTGCTTAGTGAGAGAAAAATGTCACTGAGTCTCAGCCTATGAGATGACGTCTCTCTTTCTCTCTCTCTCTCTCTCTCTCTCTCTCTCTCTCTCTCTCTCTCTCTCTCTCTCTCCCACACACACTATTACTCTGCATGTCCCTGTCTTGCGTCAATATTATTTGTCTGTGTCAGTGTGCGCTTGCATCTGTCAGGTGGTGTGTTACTCTTTCTCTGTCTTTATCTGCCTGTCCGTCTGTCTTCTACCCTCTGTCTCATATTTCTCTGTAAATCTCTGTTATTATCTACCTACAATGGTGTTTCAGCTGTGTGATTTATATATGGTTTTCTTAGCTACATCTGAATTAATATATTGTACTTCACAGTTGCATCTATTTATGGTTGGTGGGGTGGGCCACCATCCACTCACGCGATGTAGTGCAACTTTCAGATGACGCGACACTGACTGGCAAGAAAATCAGTTTCCTGTAATCTAGGGATCCATTTACTACGGTGGGTGGGAACCATATAATCAAAGGGACGCCTGGAGGTACAATGGTCTAGTGCGCTCAAACCGGATGGGACCTGTACGGGTTTACGTATGAGAAGTGGCTGGAATGTAATGCTCACAGAATGCTACTCACGGACGAGCGAGGCTGGTAACGCCACACTTGCCTTAAATATGAGGACTGAGTGACCCTGCTTTCCTGAGGGAGAAAAAAAGGCCTGGATAACAGACAATCGGACTCACATTATGTTCTGCATTACGGTACTTCTTCCTCTAATCCACACAGGTTTAATATTTCCTTCTCCTCCTCCTCCTCCTCCTCCTCCTTCTCCTCTTCCTCCTCCTCCTTCTCCTCCTTCTCCTCCTCCTCCTCCTCCTCCTCCTCTTCCTACTACTACTACTACTACTACTACTACTACCACCACTACTACTGCAACTACTACTGCTACTACTACTACACCTGCTACTACCATTACCATTACTATTCGTTTTTAAACACCCATACAGGGGTTCAGTCAACAACAAAAAGCATCGAGACTCCTTTTATACTCTACATCTCGACACACAGCACGAGGAGCTTTGAAATACCTTGCTGTATGACCTATTGCAGTACCTGGGTGTCCACAAATCATCGTTACAACTTCACGCCGACTGTCTACCCTGATGTCTTGAGTGAATTGGTGTTATCACAGTTGGAGGACCGTCAAACAATTTTCCTCTTCTAGTGCTGTACGTTTCACTGGGGTCTAGGCCTGGCAGTTCGTGAGCTCCTAAACAGGACATTTTCTAACCTATGGCTTTGATGAGATGGCTTAATTGCTTCACACTGCTAATGTTTGAGTAGAAGTGTATTAGTACTGTAAGAAAGGGGGTATTTACTCTTCTCTAAGAATAAAAACTGCATAAAATTACCTTACTTCTTGTATTCATTTATTTTATTCATTAAGTTGTAAAGATAATTTACAGGAACTTTGTATATTATTTTCTATTGTTTTACTAATCATCCCCTCGAATTTTATGTATTTATATTTTATTCTTTCAGTCTCCAGATGATTTTATTCAGCTAAAGGCTAGATTTTTGGAACTGTGGTCCAATATATACAGCCCTCATTAACGCCTTAAAAAAAAAAAATGCATTTATTAGGGTAAATATAATCGTCTGAAAGTAGTAAGAATCAGCAGGAAAAAATATACATCCCAGTGGTGGGATTCTCAAAGGGATTTATAGTGGATTCCTTGGGGCAACTCAGGTTTCTTTCTGCAGGATGGACAATGAGAGTCGACTATTTCCCTGTCTTGCGCTCTTTCGTCAAAAACAGTTCCTGCTTGGGTGAGGAAATCTGTCAAGATTGTTATTTGTTTTGCACAGAAAGACAAAGAAAGGAAAGAGTAGGAAGTTTCCACTTGCGGTTCATCCTATAAATAAAAATCACAGTTACGACAGACATTTGATCGAAAATATGTCCATGTGTCACCCCAGGCTTCAAGAGGATAAGGTATGTAAATAAAAAAAAAAAAAAAAGAAATCTATCTTCGGCATATCAGAATTTTCAGGCACAACAAAGCATGTCTAAATCTCATCCCAATATTCGTAGAACATAAAGGTCAAGTTATTTCTTTTGTTGACTGTGGTTTAGGTTTCATTTTGGAGTATAAAAACAAGCATGCAGGAAACAGGGAAGACGCGACATGCAAATAGGATGCAACAAGAATTAGGATATCTAGAAAGTAAGCCCCCACTCTTATATCTACGTTATGTGTATTACTTTCCTAACAGAGAAAGACTGCATATGTACGGTATATGAGAGTACCTTATGTATATAAATGTTGGTGACCATGCTAGTATGGTAAAAAGATCATCAGTCATTCTCTCTCTCTCTCTCTCTCTCTCTTACCATCATTCCTATCCTTCTTCCCATACAAAAGATAAGATAAATTAGTATCTTCATAGAAAGAGGAGGCACACAAACAAAGAACTATCAACAACATGTCCAGGGGAATAAATCACACAGTTATTCACTCATCCCGCAAGCCTTCATCATTCTGGCTCATTTCACACTTAAAACCAATTTCGTATTATATTTTTTGCTTTGTAATTTTCTCTGTGTCCTCATCTCTACGTACTTTATCCATTCACTTTACTCTTTTGTTAGTAAGGTGTCCGTAACTTCTCCAGTTTCTGCACCTTGCGTCCTCATACACTCATTTACCATATCTATTCATGTTTTTGGTCTATCACGTCTCCGCCCACCTTCAAGCTTTGTCACGTATACCCGGTACTCTTTTCACCACCCATTATCGTATTTATTAATCACACACACTCCTACCCTTTGAACAACAGATTTCCCTACGCCCCACATTTCACGAACTTCTACCTTTCTTATTTTGTCCACCCTACGCAACCCACACACATCCGTCAATTATCCCATTTGCACTCTTCTCATTCTTGATTTTTCACATGAACCCAATTGCATTTCCACACCCATATGTTAATCTGGACACTAGCACACCATAGAGTCTTCTGCAGCAACCATAATAAGTCCTCTGTTTTGTATTAAGGCCCTCGTAGCACCAGCCACAGTTATTCGATAAATCATTTTACTCTCCACTTCCTTTACCCATTTACCTTCTTTGTCTATTACTGCATCAGCGTATTTAAACCTACCCACCAGTTCCAGTCTCTCAGCGTTCACCATTACATCACAGTGAGTCACTTTCTCTCTCAACAATCATCACTGTTCGGATCTACATTTTATCAGCTTTCAAATCACGCTGTTAACATTCACAAAAGCTTCAACAGGGCTGAAAATATAACTCTTAAGAAGCACTGCATTATCTGTATATGTCAATACTTCACTCTCCGCCATTCATCAGCAATTCCTCCTCCCCTTCCTCAGCTGTAGAATATACATCTATCTCACCCATATAGCGGGACCACCTTGAGGACAATCTTCTTCCCCCACGTTTGCCTCACTTCAACGCTAATACCGACCCACTCACTTAGACATTTATCTGCTCTTACATATTCACTACCACCAAGAAAAGTATTTACAGCATTCAACAATTATCCATTAACACCATCCATACGTAAAGCCGTCTGAAAATCCTTCTCTATCTACCTTGTTATTCACTTTTTGGAGGTCTATAAATGCCTTAAACACTTATTTCTTTGCACATGCTTTCCCCAGTGTCTGTCTTACTGCAAAACTATGATCCACACATCACCTAACCTGCTACTCCTAAAACAGTCTTGTTTATCACTCACCAAACATTTCGATGTCTTCCTTGTTTTCTCTCCTATTATACTTTCATATGCCTTCCTTACAACCCTCAGCAAACTAATTCTACGATCATTTTTGTACATCGATAAACTTTACCTATCTTAAAAGTAATAATCACATTTTCCTTCCATTCCACTTGTTTAGCTCCCCTCCCATAAAATTATTCATTCCATTCTTATTACATTTTATCATCTCAGCTTAATCCTCATCAACACCTTCAGCCTTCCCATTCACCCATTCACAGCATTCTTACTTGTTTCATTCCTTAATTTACGGTACCACATTTTTTCCAAGTGCCCCACCAAACCCAGTTATTTTTACCACCGTTCAAATCTTTTTTCCACTTATTAGTTTTTCAGTACAGACTTTACATTTGTGCTTCTCATTTTTCTTCTGTTTGTTGGTAATATCCACTTTTACACTTCACTTTTTCAACACACACACACACACACACACACACACACACACACACACGTACAATCTGCGTAGGAGTCACTCTTATCTGTGGGAGGAATAGAGCTTCGAGTTATACTTATCGACCACAATATATTATGAAGGGTCTCTCAAAAGCTAAATGAATTGCCTTGAACTAGAAAAAAAGAATGGAAAGAGAGCAAGAAACTCATCTGACGGAAGGGGGTAAAAACAGACAATCAGTTTCTGCCAAGCCCTAACCGTCCCCAAGAATACTTTCCATGACAGCCCGTGACAGCTGTATTCCTGACCGCGGGGGGTTGCGGAAGTCACACTGCTTCCTGTGAGGCGTGAGGTGTGCCAGTCATTCACTCCTCTTTCTTACCCCACTTTCCCTTTCTTCCTATATCCTCTCCCAACCAATCCTCTCCCAACCAATCCACCTATATTCTCTCTTCCTATCGTCTCCCAACCATCCCCACCCGTATTCACCCAATGAGAAGCCGGTGGTGTAGTGGTAGCATATGCAATTCACAACTAGAAGACATCGGGATCCATTCTCAGGCTTGTTTTTCACTTGTCCCTATTCACCCAACAGTAGCTAAACCTAGGGACCTGCGTTATTGTGCTTAGTGTTCCAGGGAAAGACTTAGTGATTCTCGTGCAGTTGACAGGCATAATTTTAACCCGGCTCCTTCATCCCCACCCACCCCACACCGACCCTCACCCCTCACCTCGACAAATAACCCTCAACCTAGGCCTAATTTTGAGGCAGCAGACGAACTCCATCTGCCTGAGTGAAGGGTGGTGGGGCGGGGGGCAATTTGTATCTCTTGTCGGATGAGTGAGGCTGTGTGTGCCGCTGAGTGCTAAGTGCTGTGAGCCAGTTAAAAGTTATGACACTCATATATCTGTTTTCAGCGCAGATGCAGGATTTATGTGGAATACGAAATCAGCCCTATTCATTAAGGACTGTCTCTTCCACGTCGAATAAAACTATAGCAGCAACAATAAATAAAAAGTAATTATTATAAAACAATGAATGCCAATATACTCTGCCTCCTTTTCTGTAAATGATACTGAATAAAATCGACTTACATCAGCAAGAACAAAATATACAAAAATTCGTTTACAGTCCTATCTCTGCTAAGCGTATTTCCTTACCAGTATTGTTAGTGGGTGGTAAGAATAGAATATGATAGTCTGTACTGAAGGAGTTAGAGATCTGTGCCAGCTTTATATCTGTGCTGAGGACGAAGACAGTACGACTACGAAATGAATCAGAATAAAGTTCAGTTCACTCAATGGTTGTACAGAACTGATTCCAAACAGTACCAGAATAACAATATCCTGTAGTTTAGAATCTCGCATTTTTATTTGAAAAGTAACGTGCAATGAAATTACTGCCAGAGACTGTACATACGAGTATCTTGAATGATAGAGCATATAGGTAAAAAAATTCTTTATTTTGAAACGAGCATTTTTCACATGCCAAGCTTACACACGGAAAGAATGCAAGGCTTGCTATGCTGAAAATTGTTTCTTCCCTGGTACATGAAGGCCAGTGAGGTTTTCCGTTAATAAAGTCACAGTCTGTTAACTTCTGGAAAGTCTGTCAATCGTGCTAAGTTTTTCGTGTGTGGAATATCTTGGCGATCTTTTCGTGGTGCTTGAAGGCCATTCATCCGTTTACTGTCAGAGCTACACGTACGCGGTATATTGGGTATGAAATATCTTGGTGTTCCTTTTCTGGTGCATGAAGGCCAGTGAGATCTTCCCTTAATGAAGTCACGATCTGTTTACACCTGAAAAGTCTCAGTCACTCGTACTCGGTGTATCGGGAATGGAATGTCTTGGTCTCGGTGCGTCCTCTAGCGTCTGACAAGGAAGGGGCCACCACCAGCACCCCTCATAGCTCACCCCGCCGCCTCACTGTTTACACACCGCGCCTCTGATCCGTCACAACACAACCTGAAATTCGTGTCGGGGGAGCCAGAGATGCCGGGACGGTGTGGCGGCAAAAAATGTAAACACGACGCTCATTTAGCAGCGCGCGTGGCACCTGTCGTCGCCTCGTTCACCCTCCATTCCGGATGACACTCTCTTCACTCACTGCTTTCACTCTGCTGTCTTTCACTGCGTTCATTCGCTGAGTTCATTCACACATTTCATTCATGTTACATTTTGATCAATCCGTTCGCAATGAGAGGTTCTTCCTGATCTTGGTAAAATCTTCTGGTAGTGGAGAGAATTTAGTTGTCAATACCTCTTTTTTTCCTCCATTTGGGATGCTCTCTTCACTTGCTGCTTTCACTCACTCCATTCCCTGCTTTCACTCACGTCATTCACTGCTTTCACTCATGTTAGCTTTTATTTCATCCATTCATTGCAAGAGGTTTATCCTGAGCTCAATGAAAACTTAGTAAAATCCTTCGATGGTAACAAGAATAACACTGCCAGTGCCTAGTCCTGGTGCCAGTAGGACTCACACAGTTTTCAGTCATTGCTTTCATTCACTGGTTTCATTATCAAATTCCAATCACTATTTTCACTGCTTTCGCTCACTGCCTTCAATTATTGCTTTCACTCACTGCTTTCGCTTCATTTTTTTCACTGCTGTTACCCGCCCTATTTTCACTCACTGCTTTGACTCACTGTTTGCACTCACTATTTTCATTCACTGATTTCCGCCACGTCTTTCATACACTGCTTTCATCCTCTGCTTTAACTCACTGCCTTCACTCACTGTTTTCATTTACTACTTCCATCCATTCTTTTCATACAGGTTTTCGGTTACTGGTTTCACGTGCCTCACTTACTGCTTTTACTCTCTGCTTTCACGCACTTCACTTACTGCTTTCACTCATTGATTTCAGGCACTAATTTCACACACCGCATTCATTCACTGCTGTCACGCACTATTTTCACTTAGTTCTTTCAATCACTGCTACTCAATGCTTCCACTCACTTCCTTCATTCACTGTCTTCAGTCAGTACTGTCATCACATTTTTCTCAACCCCTTCACTAGGGCCATCTACGTCAAATCCTCCAGCACCAACAAAAGTTCAATATCCCTGACTCTTTCCGGCTCCACTTGCGCAGACATACTCTTCATTCAACTGCTCTATCTTGCATTACTTATGACTTAACCCTCATACAGCTAGAAGATCATCCTGTTCAAAATTATCTGGTGGGAAGAGAAAGGAAACTGAAGAATTATCACAGTAATAAAGGAGCTTACCGAGAACGTTTTTACTCCCTTTAGTTATTCAGGTCCCTCTTGAGTTGATTATCATCTGACCTTAGCGATGATTACATTAGAAAGTAATGACATAGGGGTTAATGGAGCCAGTTTTTAACCTCTGACCTGTATATGATAAATTCATCAGACGGCAGAACGAATAACAAATAATAAAGGTTGTCGTAATGAATTCGTTGACCTCATTAATCCCGACACAATGGTTATAACTTTCTTTCACAGTGTCATTCTGTCTGTCTGTTAGTAGCACTGTGAAAAAACTATTAGATGGAACTGCGAAAAAATTGGAATAATGATAAAAAGCCATCAGAGGAACACGTGACTATGATTAGGACGAAAAAGATCAAAGGTCAAAGTCAAGATCATAAAAAATATGTAAAATGGAAGAATGGTGCTGTTTTCGTTAAGAATGATGAACATGTTTCTAGCAGAACTTGTATATAAAGCCATTATATGCAGAGTGGGGGAGGCGGTGGCTGAATCGGTAGAGTGGCGGCTTGCAGTCCCAGTGGACCCAGGTTCGAATCCCGACTGGGGCAGGGAACAGTTTAAGGATTTGAATTTCATAAAAGCAGACTTTCCTGATCTACCAGAAGATCCGCCGACATGTCGTAAAAGTACCCACGCTAACACCAGTACACCAGTTCTGTATGAGACAGCCCTGCATGTATTCAATATGGACGGTGGGTGTTAGCGCCGAAGTGGTGACATGTGGAGGTGTAGGAGGACTACTGGGCCTTGGGATAGGCAACTGCCCCCGAGAAATAGGCCCTGAAGCCATTGCCCAGAGTCGGACACATAAAAAAAAAAAAAAAAAAAAAAAGTGGGTTATCTCCTTCAGTCTGAGGACGTCCTATTATTACTGCTATCTCCAGACCTTTACTCAGCTTAGAAGATATTTTTCAAAACTGCAGAGGTTAAAGAGCCTTCGTTACCTCGTTCATTATCAGAGGGTTCTCCTAAACTAAACAAAATCGTCTGATGGTAGCTTGAATAAAATGGATAACACATCATCGGGTTGAAGGTCTATTATCATGGCTCAAATTTAAGAATGTTGCATAAAAGGCGTCTTCATCAAGGTATTAAAGCAGTTAGTTTCTAATTTAAAATAATTAGAATTAGTTGAACCCTTTCGCCAGAGGAAGTTGTTTTTATTCTATTCTCGTTACTTCCACATGACTACACTCTGATTAAGATAGTTCCTGTGTAGTGAAGACGCTAATGAATGCCACGTCTATCTCCTCCAGTGAAAAAAAAAAGAAAATCTCTCCTATGCTGAATTAAATCCTTTGGTGGGTCTAAAAAATGACATTAATAAGAGATAAACATCAAGGCAGTTGGAAGCAAATTCAGGAATGACTAGATTATACTGAAGTGCACCAGGAGGTAGGTGGGAAAATGTACAGCCAGCTGCACCTCATTAACTCTTAAACGACGAGACTCGGTAGTTAAGAGATAAATGTGAAGAGTTCTGTCGTTGTGAAAGGTTAGTGAACGCGTTTGAGCAAGGAAATACCAGGAACTAAAGCATGTTAATAGCATGGAGATGTGTGTGTGTGTGTGTGTGTGTGTGTGTGTGTGTGTGTGTGTGTGTGTGTGTGTGTGTGTGTGTGTGTGTGTGTGTGTGTGTGTGTGTGTGTGTGTGTGTGTGTGTGTGTGTGTGTGTGTGTGTGTGTGTGTGTGTGTGTGTGTGTGTGTGTGTGTGTGTGTGTGTGTGTGTGTGTGTGTGTGTGTGTGTGTGTGTGTGTGTGTGTGTGTGTGTGTGTGTGTGTGTGTGTGTGTGTGTGTGTGTGTGTGTGTGTGTGTGTGTGTGTGTGTGTGTGTGTGTGTGTGTGTGTGTGTGTGTGTGTGTGTGTGTGTGTGTGTGTGTGTGTGTGTGTGTGTGTGTGTGTGTGTGTGTGTGTGTGTGTGTGTGTGTGTGTGTGTGTGTGTGTGTGTGTGTGTGTGTGTGTGTGTGTGTGTGTGTGTGTGTGTGTGTGTGTGTGTGTGTGTGTGTGTGTGTGTGTGTGTGTGTGTGTGTGTGTGTGTGTGTGTGTGTGTGTGTGTGTGTGTGTGTGTGTGTGTGTGTGTGTGTGTGTGTGTGTGTGTGTGTGTGTGTGTGTGTGTGTGTGTGTGTGTGTGTGTGTGTGTGTGTGTGTGTGTGTGTGTGTGTGTGTGTGTGTGTGTGTGTGTGTGTGTGTGTGTGTGTGTGTGTGTGTGTGTGTGTGTGTGTGTGTGTGTGTGTGTGTGTGTGTGTGTGTGTGTGTGTGTGTGTGTGTGTGTGTGTGTGTGTGTGTGTGTGTGTGTGTGTGTGTGTGTGTGTGTGTGTGTGTGTGTGTGTGTGTGTGTGTGTGTGTGTGTGTGTGTGTGTGTGTGTGTGTGTGTGTGTGTGTGTGTGTGTGTGTGTGTGTGTGTGTGTGTGTGTGTGTGTGTGTGTGTGTGTGTGTGTGTGTGTGTGTGTGTGTGTGTGTGTGTGTGTGTGTGTGTGTGTGTGTGTGTGCAGAAAAGATAGAACCAGAAGCTAAGAGCCCGTGATACTGTTCCCTCCAAGAGAGAGGGAGAGAAAAAAAATAAAGATCCATTAATTTCGAGATGCCTAGGCACATTACGCTTAAAAGACGATATAACAAACAATGGAAATACAGACAGAGCAAGACAGTTCCAGACTTGACTGTTGCATAC
Organism: Coenobita brevimanus; assembly: GCF_032717465.1. Taxonomy (NCBI): domain Eukaryota; kingdom Metazoa; phylum Arthropoda; class Malacostraca; order Decapoda; family Coenobitidae; genus Coenobita; species Coenobita brevimanus. The sequence goes on from NC_137060.1 coordinate 9,447,746, forward strand.
ATGAAGGACTAGGAGTATCGGTTGACTCTTGCATTAGAGAGCTGGACAGAAAAGGGGTGATACTTTGCTGCCAGATGGGCTCTACGCGCCCGCCGAAATGGAGGAAAGCAAGCAGACACTTCAGAAGAGCAGGGACCACTGAAGTAGCGATATAGAAAAGAAATAAAGATGCAACAGTGTGGCGAAGAGACAGAGTTTGAAGGGAGCTAGTATGAGGAGGAGAGTTAATGAAACGAAAAGCCTTTGACTCCACCTTGTTGAGAAGAGCTATATGTGACCAGCTTCCCCACACATGAGAGTTGTACGCTACACATGGGCGAATAAAATCCGTGTATAAAGTATACATGTTCAGGCGTAAAGAAGGCACTGATTAGGCTTGGCACACCTGATGTCTTGGAAGCAGATTGTACAAGAGAGGCAATATGATCTTTCCGTGATAAATCCAGAGAGAATGAAAACCTAAAAATGATAAGTGATGATGCAGGACTGAGTTGGATATTATCTAATATAAACGATACTCCTATGGAAGATTTTGACTGGCTGAAAGATGTAAGAGCTGAGTTTTTGATGCATTGAAATCAACAAGCTTACTTTTATCACAGTCATAGATATGAGACCAAGTCAGACACTAGGTATGCCATTGCCTCAACCCATGTTTGTTGACGTAATTGCTGAGAAGAACACTGCGGCAAGCGAATGGAAAGGTGATGCACGGAGTCATCAGCGCATGAATACAGCTTTGGCCATTGATGAATAAAAGGAGGAGAGTTGGCGATAGGACAGAGCCCTGAGGAACAACACCAGCTCTAGGAGAAGAACGGCGGCCGTCTACAACAGCAGCTATAGAACGACCAGAAAGGAAGCTAGAGATGAAGGCGCAGATAAAAGAATAGTAACCATAAGCAGTCAGTTCCAGACTCGATCGAAAGCCTTTGAGTTGTCAAGTGCAATGGCAAAGCTTTCTCCAAAGTCAGGAAAGGAGGATGACCAAGAGTCTGAAAGGTAGGTGAGAAGACCACCAGTGGAGCGTCCCTGACGGAACCCATTCTGAAATAGGATGCATGGAGCATGGATAAATGAAATGAACGATGAAGGACTATGTTATGTATTGCTGAACGTGAGAGGATAGTTGTATGAAAGATAATGATGAGCGGATATAAGAAGAGATTCAGTTATTATTATTATTATTTTTATTATTATTATTATTATTATTATTATTATTATTTTCATCATCATTATTATTGAGCTTTACCATATATATGGAGAAGCTCATAGTTTTGGTAAGTAATATTACTATTTTTCTTTGCACTTTCTCCTTAGATCCTGATGATATTATACAGGAAGGTACCCTAGGGTGACCCAAGTACTTGTGCTATATATAAATGACCCTGAATTATTTTTGAAGGTCATATCCTCATTTTCGAGGAAAAAATTGCATATTTGGAAATGAAATATCTCAGAAACTAATTGAGATACAGCTATCTGGTTGAAATCCTATGTTAAAAAAAAGTTTGCTCAGATTTTTGGCTGAATATTTTGCCATTTAGCCTTGTGGAAAGCACCGAATTGCTCAGTGTTTTCTTTTGTACCACGCTTTAGAGACGACCACAAAAGCTGTAAAGCTGTAACTTTACGGAAATATAGCTGTGGTCCCTCTCTGTGTCTGAAAGGAATATGGTTAAAGTTAAACCTACAGTTAGCAAGTTATTCAGACAAATGTAAATGTACCCATGCTTACAAAGATGATCAATACCATAAATAGGTCTGGCGAAGCTTCCTTACTGTGGCTACACAATAAGTAAATAGGTAACTAGTTATTATCATTATTATTTTTTTTATTACTATTATTATTATTATTATTATTATTATTATTATTATTACTCTAAGTACCATAGACAGAACTGCAAAAGCACAAGCACTATTGGATGTAACATAGGCAACCTCAGCACAGGTATAACACCACAGATAAGATGATACTCTGGCATGAATAAAAAACATAAAAAAATCAATACATGAAACGGAATAAGAGGGAACAGAGGAAAAGAATTCCTACTGTCTAGTAAAAATTGTTGTTTTGAGTACTTAATCTCCTTTCACTACAACAATTTTCTGACTTCAATCTCGCTATCTACTGACGATTTCATTCAGCGTAGGTGACACTTGCTGAAATGGAGGAGTTTGTAGTCTTCACTGATCCCTTCACTTCGGATGGTCTTGAGTTAATTAGTCCCTTCATTACGGTGGCGTTGTTTAGCAGTTTATTCTTGTTATCATATATATATGATGATGATGATGATTCTATATTATATATATATATATATATATATATATATATATATATATATATATATATATATTTATTTATTTATTTATTTATTATCGTGAAAAATGTGTGTCGAACAGGATAAGGACTAAAGTGAATCGTGAAAGGTGTGAAGTAATTCCACTGGTGTGGGAATGACTTACCTTTGTTGGTGTTGACGGTGGTGGTGTTGGTGGCTTTAGGGGCTGCATTGCGGGGGCTGGCGGTGGGCGAGGGCGCCGGTGAGGGTGAGGGTGGGGTGGAGGGGCCGGCACGACGGGTGGAGCCTGGGGTCATGAGTGCTTTCAGGAGTTTCATGATTCTGGCACTACTGAAGGAGGTGATCAGCAGGTCCTCTGACACTGCTGCCTCCTCTCCAACATCACCAACACCACACTGACTTTCTGCCCTCTGATACACTAACACTGATGCGATATTTACTTAGTTCCTTCACTCATATTGTATTAGTTATTTTACATCAGTTACTTTTATACTGGTTTTAGTATTTTCCCAGTGCTGATGAAATGTTAATTAGATACTATTTCGTCACTGTTATGTAACTTCCTTAAACACACTCTGGCTTCGCAATTTCAAAGTTAATCTCACTACATATCACTAGTTTATAAGGTCAAAACACTGTATCACCAAGGTACTATAATGTTCATGTATTCACTACAGTATCTGGTACATTTTTTTAGAACCTGCGTGAGAAATTATTAGTAGTTTTCGAACGCTATTCAAGGCTTATAATGCAAAAAATTCCTAAAATTATTATGTCTTTGTAGTATAAAAAAATAAAACATGCAGCACAATGGCATCGTTCATACTAAAGAAAGAGAAAGAAACAAATAAGAAAGAACAAGAAAGAAGAAAAAAGAAGGAAGAAGGAAAAAGAAATAAGAAAGAAGAAATTGAAGAAGAAAAAAACAAAGTAGAAGAAAGAGAAGAAAGAAAGATAGAAGAAAGAACGAAGAAAAAAGGAAAAAAAGAAGAAAGAAGAAAAAAGAAGATGAAAGTTGAAGAAGAAAGAAGAATGCAGAAGAAAAATAAGAAGTGGACTTAAGAAATAATAAGAGGAAAGAAGAAAAAGGAAAAAGAACGAATAAGAAGAAAAACGAAGAAGAATGATGAAGAAAAACGAAGAAGAATGCTGAAGAAAAACGAAGAAGAATGAAAAACGAAGAAGAAAAACAAAGAAGAAAGAAGAAAGAAGAAAAGAAGAAGCAGAAAGAGAAGAAGATGAGGAGGAGGAGGAGGATTAATCCCCGAGCTAGACCTCATCAGATCATATAGCCCTGCTAGAGTTACAGGAGAGCACTACCCCTTCCAACACAGCAGCCACCAGGCGGGGCGCGAGCTCGCAACCTCACGATTACGAGCCCGACGCCCTACCACTGAACTACCGCGCTCCCCGGAGGAGGAGGAGGAGGAGGAGGAAGGGGAGGAGAAGGGTTTGATTTCTGCCTATTGACTGCACTATGGTCAATATGGTAGATAATCGCTTTCTGCATAAATCTTACTCTTCCCCTTGAATACAACACGCAACAATCAAATTTACATTCAGGTCGCTAACTGTATTGATAGGTGAACGGGGGCAGAAACATTCTAACCGGTCTGAGTTTCGTATTTCACATCTTCTAGCTTCGCGGTGGATTTGTTACCACTGTACACCAGCTCCCTCTCTCACTTCACCTTACACATGCACAGTGCTGTCAGTCCTACCGTACAAACTAGATATGAAACGCCAGCTCGAGGGGTGAGTTGCTTACGAGGTCGGGTATGGTGGTGTGCCAAAGCTAATAATTTCCACCGCCACGTAGTTTCCCCCACCACGTAGGACTGCATTTATTGCCTTTTTTTTTGCGCTTAATCCCTTAGCTTATAATACATACTAGCCAAGCTCCTCAACAAAAGGTGGAGTTGTCATCCCGCCACCTCATCAAGCTAAAACTGAGGTATATAACACTCCCACCCAGAATGAGGCACACATACAGATTATGCAAGCATCAGTGTCTCAGTAAATGGAGTGTTAGAAATGTGAATGTGGATGAACGCTTAGATCAGAGCTCACAGCTCTTGGTTGTAGGTGACAAGGTGTACTGTTAAGATCACTAGTTTCTTTCCCACCCCCAGAGTGAGCGAGGAGGAAGACAAGGCTGGTTTAAGGAAGGCTAATGGATAATGGCGGTTCAGTATTGTGTGTGTATGTGTGGGTGGGTGTGATGAGACGCCAACATCTGTCCCGTGGCCTGTCTCCAACCTTGCCCTCCACTTCCCTCTTGCCAAGGAGGTAAAGAAACTAGCAATCGTGAAGCAGTTCCGCGTTTACAGGGAAGCTTCAGGTTTAGAAGAAAATAGGAGGATTGTTTGCTTTTTATGCTCGACTGAATGAACCTATTTATTTGAGACACATTATGGAATCTACAGCAGGTAAAAGATACTGTTCGACACCAGAGGTCTGTCTATAAACGCAGAACCTGGGGGACTGGGGGGGTGGGGGACAGTCCGGTTCGAATCTCATCGGTTTCTTGGTAAGACATACAATCACCTAAATCTGTTCATCCCGGAGAAGCAGCCTATTGTTCATCTTTTACTTACTGTCTCCAGACGATTTTATTAAGACTGGGGGAGGCTTCTCGAACTGAAAGAGTTGTAAGACAGCCTTAACTGGCCCATTGAAGCCTATGTTATCTTTTACTGAAATATTCTTACTAACTCGTTACGACTATATGCAACTTTGGGGAGACCTCTTGTAGTGAAGGGGTAAAGGAAGTATATATTTAACGTTTGCAGTTAGAAAAGTCTCTCCAAAGCTAAATTAAAATGTGTAGAGATGGCAAAAATTATATAAAAAAATACGCAATCATTTTGAAGGAATAAATGAAGGAATAGCCTGTTTAGTAAAAGAGATCCTTCACAAGTAATATCGTCTGGAGGAAGGAGGAGTAAACTGAAATTATGTTTTCCTCGTACTGAAGACCTTGAAATGCCTCCCTTAGAAGAAAATATATACAGTATTTTGTTCCCCGTGTCAATTCACTGCACGAGGTGAATGGCTATGAACACCCCCACCTATTGCAAAGAGGTGGTTGATTTTATGCTGCTGAATAAAAGTTGCAATTTTCTAGGGTTGGAGAAGCACATAACTGCTATAATGATACGTGTAGTGGTGTGCCGGGCGTTTATATTTCTGGAACTGAGAGGGAGTCTGTCGGAATGAAACAATATATATACCAATCTTTTCAGTAAGATGGCTTCTTTTTACATTGCTCTGCATATGCTCCAAACAATGGCAACACCTGCGCCATTCAGTCGGTCTAAAGGCCTGTCCATACACACACTGGGCACCTGTGATTATGGAATAGGTTCACAGAAAAATTAGAAGATAATCGTGTAGACGTGATGAAATGAAGCACCTCCCCCGATTGTAATATACTATTTACAGCGTGATACGTCACCATGCTTCGAAAATGATGAACAGTGTGTTCTGACGCTACAGGTACGGTATGTACCGACCGCATGAAGGGGCATAAGGCCGAATAATTGACTCTTCCCTGTGCCCTTGACCTCTGACCACATGCTCTCAAAATCGAATTATTTCATCCTTCCCTTCCCTATAACCCATCCACCAAGTCTGCTACAGATCGGATTAAGAGTGTTAAACTGACCTTCTCCTATGATCCTGTTCTTTGACCTGTTATTCTGGAGAAAAAAAAATCACTCACCTATTCTTAAACCCTTCCATCAAGTTACATCCAGATCGAATCAGTATTGAGTTAAAGTCGAACCTATGACCTGTGACCTGTACCTCCCACTGGTTACTCTGAAAACTGAATCACTTTACCCTTTCCAGTTCCACAACACTTCCACCAAGTTTGACAAAAATCGGATCAAAACTGTTGGAGCTGGTTTACTCCTTGTCCTGTTCCATTCAGTAGTTTTTTTTTTTGTTTCCATAATGCAGCGTGCACTAATCTTACTCAGCAGGGGATGATAATATATAAATTCTTTTTAGGAAACATGAGTGTTATGAAGAAAGATTTATTCAGGTCATGTTCTGAAAAAAAGAGAAAAAGAATGAACGATAAATTTAGCTCAGACAATGATGTGATTATGCCTGGTGGTTGTGTGGGTATCCTCTGACACTGGGGCGACTGAGGTATTGTGAGAGGTGGAGTGGCTGACCTTACATCATACACACCGCCGACCACACACACACACACACACACACACACACACACGCGCATCACTCCCTTCCACACACTACCCTCACACACATAAAAACACCAAAAGCCACTCCATTTTTACGAAACACAACCGATGGAACAAAAATGACCCCAGAATGTGACCCCTTATAGATGACCCCAGATATCCACCGAACAGGCTAAGTGGCCTCTCCCTTCGTCCTCTTCTCATTCTTCTTTCTGTGTGAACTCCCCTATCTAAGTCTATTAGTGCCTCTGTTCTCCTTAAGATCTCCCCTTTCATTTCTCTATCTCTGCCCCTTCCCCTCAGATCAGCCTCCCCTTCATTTCCTCCCCCTTAGATCTAGCTCCCTTTCTTCTTCCCCTACACTTCCTTCCTCTTTCCTTCTTTGGTGTCCATCCATCTCTCCCCCTGTCTCTCTCCGTTCCCTCTTCTTTCTTGCCCCTTCTTTATCCCATTCCCCTCCACTCTCTATGTCTCTGTTTCTCTGTCTTTCTGTCTCTCTGTCTTTCTCTCTGTCTTTCTGTCTCTCTGTCTTTCTGTCTCTCTGTCTTTCTCTCTGTCTCTGTCTGTCTGTATGTCTGTCTGTCTGTCTCTGTTTCTGTCTGTCTCTGTTTCTGTCTGTCTGTCTGTCTCTCTCTCTCTCTCTCTCTCTCTCTCTCTCTCTCTCTCTCAGTCTGGTTTTCGTTCCTTCCGTCCCCTCTTACTTTAACCTCCGATTTCCTTTTTTCCTCCTCCCTAACTTTCTCTTCCTTCACTCTCTCCCCTATCCACCATTCCAGTTGAGGTTTTCCATCTATCTTCTTCCCTCCCATCCCCA
>NC_137060.1:9460073-9467573 GCF_032717465.1 Coenobita brevimanus
TGAATCTGGATTAACCCAACTGGATCTGACTGGCCCTGGACAGCAACGTGGCCTAACTGAACCTAAATGGACAGAATTACCCTGGATGGACTTAAATTGCCCGGAACTGACCTGCAATGACTTAAATGGACCTGCCTTCCTTGAGTGGACCTACACCGATCTTGACGGGAACTGGATGAACCAAAGTAGCTCTATATCAACAAGAATGACCCTGAACGAATTAGAACTGACTTTCTTTAAACATATATGAAAGACCGTCATGAACCTCAATGATCCAAATTAACTTACATGGACCTAAATGGACTTAATCGAACCCGAATCGGACCTGAACAGATCTGACTAAGCTCGACCTGATGTTTGTTGTCACATCATGCGGGAATATCATGAGCCATTTTGACTGTTGTTCTAATTAAGGTTATGTCAGCAAAAAAGTTATGTCACTTGATAGGTATGGGGCACGACGTAGGTAAATGATCGACGAACGCACTTGCTTTAGCGCATCAAAATTCGAAGTCAAAATACACTCTTAAACATGAAAAGTTTCCTCTTATTTGAATACGAAGACAGTACAGAATTCTTGTTTTAAGGACGATATTATAGTAAACAGGGCCTAGTAACTTTTACAAGGATTAACAATTTTACTACAAGGATGTCTTTTGGTATTTTATCCTTCCTACCATCAGCCAATTTCACTCAACTTAGAACCCCTGAGTAATAGAGGGGTCAGTCAATGCTATGTCTAACTCCTCCAGTCAAATAATAATAATAATAATAATACTGTCTCTCCAAAGCTGAATAAAACTCGCATGAAGGTAACAAGAACAAACTGAAAAAAAGACGTCAGTAGATCGAGGGAGTTAAAAGTGGCGCCGTAAAAATTGTAGTGTTATTTTCTGTCACAAGATGAAGGGAGTGATGCGCGTCTGTCTGGTTGACCATATTTAGGGGATCATTTGCTAAGGAATTCCTGATGGGTTAGATAAGGTTTGTGTGTGTGTGTGTGTGTGTGTGTGTGTGTGTGTGTGTGTGTGTGTGTGTGTGTGTGTGTGTGTGTGTGTGTGTGTGTGTGTGTGTGTGTGTGTGTGTGAGAGAGAGAGAAAAAAAAAAAAAAATATTCAAGCTACACATGAATTGGTGATAAGGTCATGTCTGGAGAAGGTGACTAATCTTTAACCTTTTCAGAACGAAGACTTTTTAAGAATACCATTGCTACTACTAGATGGTTTTTATTCAAGGAGAAATATAATTATGGACTCGGAGACAATATCATTATCTCTAAAGAAAAGTGTGGGGAGCTACTAGATTTCCTGCGTTACTTTCTTCTTTCTTCCAAACTATTTATTTTTCTTTAACTTGGCGCCATATCTTTATTTCTTCATCATTTCGCTTTTAACTTAATGTTCCTTGGGCCAAAAGCACCAGACAACTCTCTCTCTCTCTCTCTGTCTCTCTCTCTCTCTCTCTCTCTCTCTCTCTCTCGACATTTTAAAGGAACTCATAGGGTCAAACATCAACCCACATAAACACACTAAACTTTGATATCCCCTGTTTTTGTACGTCCATTAACCATCTCATCATGACAATTTACACAGAAGCATGTCAGTGTACTAAAACTATGTGAAGACCATCTTGCATTCCCTTGGGAGTGTTGGCAAATGTTGGCAATCTTGTTCACTCTCTGTTACGGTACACAATTAAGCTCTTGATTCCCGTTACATGTTTTGGCCTTTATTTGTACTACTTCCAAAGAGTTTCATTTATGAGGACCTGAACTGCAGAGGTTAAACACATTGATCCATATATAATACACCTCTTACCCTCCACAAGCTGCTTTTTTGTGTATTGTGGGGACGGCTCAGTCAATTTCACGGGTGTCTGACCTGCATTAATATTCATTCCCTACTCCCGCTGATACACTCACCCCCACACCCGCAGACTGAGCCGTCCTAACAACACTAGTGGATCTCTAGTGTAGCGCCATTTACAAACCACCCTGTATCCAGCCTTCATCATCCCCTTCGGTATAAGGTCTTTCTTAAGCTGAATAAAATCGTCTGGAGGCAGCAAAGAATAAGAGAATACGTCATCGGAGTGAAGAATAGTAGTGACATTCTATATTTTACATTTGCCGCCTACGGTCTATCAGTCTAATTATCTTCAGGTTAGGCAGAGGACGATTGACTAGAAGAGTTGTATACACTACTCAGACGGATGGTGCTTTATAATTTATGTTTATTATTACTATTCCATTATTGATTTTATTCAGGAAAGACCTATGACTTGCCTACTTCTAGAGGACCCCCTGCTAACCTAAATAAATATCGCTTCACACACACACACACACACACACACACACACACACACACACACACACACACACACACACACACACACACACACACACACACACACACACACACACACACACACACACACACACACACACACACACACACACACACACACACACACACACACCTCGTTTCTCTCTGCTAGCCTTTTTTCCCCATCATCCTTTCTCTTCGCTCACCAGTTCTCTCTCTCTCTCTCTCTCTCTCTCTCTCTCTCTCTCTCTCTCTCTCTCTCTCTCTCTCTCTCTCTCTCATCCAACCTCTGCTACATCTCGTTTCTCTTTCAGTCAGTTTTTTCCCCTCCATTCTTTCTCTTTCCTCACCACCCTTCTGTCTGTCTGTCTGTCTGTCTGCCTGTCCGACTCTCTCTCTCTCTTTCTCCTTCTCTCTCTCTCTCTCTCTCTCTCTCTCTCTCTCTCTCTCTCTCTCTCTCTCTCTCTCTCTCTCTCTCTCTCTCTCTGTCTGGTTCACACAATTCATATGATAATTACACGTCAGACGAGGAAGAGACGAGCCCGCTAAACTAGGTCCCGAGGTGGTGTGAGAGAGAGAGAGAGAGAGAGAGAGAGCGACTGGTGAAAGAAAGATAAATGCAGATTAGGAGTTAAGGAGTGGACATGGATGGAGGAGAGAAGTGGGGAAAATTTGAGATGGAGAAGGAAGAAGTCTGAGAGAAACCGAAAGGAAAGAGAATTAAAGAAAAAGTGGAAAGGCAAAAAGAAAGTACGGATTTAGGATGATAAGAATGGAATAAGAGAATGGAATAAGAAAGAGAGAGAGAGAGAGAGAGAGAGAGAGAGAGAGAGAGAGAGAGAGAAGAATGGAAGCAGGAGAGTGAAAAGAGAGCAGGTAGAAGAGAGGGGGAAGGTGAGAGAGAAAACGGTGTGGAAGAAAAGGAAGAGAAAAGAAGGTTGACATGTACAGAAAGGGAGACTAAGAAAGACGAGGGAGAGACGGCGATGAGGAAAGAATTAGGAGGAGAAAAGTAACTGAAAAAATTGATGTTAAAAAAAAAAACACGGGAAGAAATAGTGAAAAACATAGAATGAGTGGTACAGAGTAAGCACAGTAGAGAAAGGTTGAGAAAGAATATAAAAACTGGGGAAGAGATTAAGAAGAGATTAAGTGTAGGAAAGAGAACCTGAAATAAGAACCAGAGAGAGGATAAAGATAGAGATTAAGGGAAGCAAAGTTACGGAGGGTGCCTGCGAGAAATTAGGGGAGAAGGAAAAAGCAGGCAGACCATTAGCTGAGGGGGAGGGGAGAGGAGGGTAAGCTTTGGTGAGAGACTGATGGGGGTGGAAGAATGTGGGAAATGAGAAAGAAGCTGATGATGAAAGTGGAAGAACGTTGGAAATGAGAAAGAAGCTAATGATGAAAGTGGAAGAATGTTGGAGGTAGTATAGGATCTGATGAATGTGGAAGAATTTTGGAAGCATAACAAAAAAAAAAATCGAGGTGAAAGAAATGAAACAGAAATCATTGGTGAGTGTAGAAGAATGCTACGCGTCAAAGAGAGGCTGACGATGTAAGTGGAAGACTGTTGGAAGTCAAAGAGAAATTGATGATGAAAGTGGAAAAATGTTTGAAGCATGAAAACACACGATCGATAAAGGAGGATGGGCGCTTAAAGTGAAGGAGAAGCTATTGATAAGACCCTTGGACCTTCCTGTTTTAGACCTTTCTGTTAAACGATCTGTGTGGCACTACAGCACTGTGGACTGATGGAGCTTCAAACAATATCTGTCTTAACTGAATAGCTACAGCTTCCTTGACAAGAACCCTTTTAATATGCGGCACACAAAACAAAAGTTATTCTATTTGCAATGAAACTATACACTCCTCCTTTTTTAACCTTTCCTAGCAAAAAATACTTTCGCTTATTCTCAGGCATATCAATAAAATAACCTTACCCATTTATTATTCTCGCTCATTCCAGTCTTTCTAAATATGAGTATCTCAATAATAATTTCCCAGCTATTTACTTTCTCCTTCGTCCGTTATATTAAGCTGCTTTGCTGTCTTTTCCTTCGATGAGGCTGAACTCTTTACTCAGCCGTCTTGTACTAAGTTCACCCTGGATGTTTCGGTTGTTTCTTTTTCATTTTCTTCCCCTATTGACGTTCTCATGCCTGATATCGAAGTTGTTTTTAAAGACGAAATATTTATTATCTTTGGCCTGTACAGTAATTCGAATAAAGTGTATGATTCTGGAGAACTTCTTCCTTGTTGTTCCCAGGTGCTGTACTAATATGTCTCTCTCTGGCCAAAATATACTTTCAGTGCCTTTTCTTTTCCAGCATTCCCTCCTACTGAAAGCTTTTTTCTTAATCAGGCTGTCCCATTTATAACCCTGTAACTATTGCCACATTTATGTTATCTTCTGCGTTTCCACAGCCCTGGAGTTTATTTTTAACAGGAAGATTTTGAAGTATCTTTCCTTTCGTAAAAATCTGAACACCATTATAGGTTCCGTTTGGACCACTTTGCAATGGAACTTCTGACTGCCTATGACTCTTGGTTATTCTAGTTCTGGATTGTTGGTTTTGTCACTTTATTATTTTTTCACTTTATAAATCATTCGTTGATTATTCCACTTTTCAGCTTTCCACTCCTTCCTTTATCAACTGAAACTAATCGCTACAAAACTGAAGTGACGATGCTGTGGCTGATCATATTTCTTACCAGCCCATTACAGGTATATCTGATTTTAATAGAAAGGTAGCTTATAATTTTTTAAGCCTCTAAACTCAGCTTTTACACACGAGTCCCCCCTTATCTTCATCAACTCATAAGTGAATTCCTCTCTCATTTTTCTTAACTTTCTCTCTCCCTCCACCCCTCCCTGCCTCTCTCTCTCTCTCTCTCTGAGTACGGGGAAGTCTTTTTTCATGCAATTCCTTTGCTATATCCAGATGATTTAATTCAAGTGACGAGAGATTTTTCCTTAGCTTAAAAAACCTCCTCATTACGAGAGGCCACTTAAGGTGAATAAAACCGTCTGGAAGCAAATGAATGAAGTAAAAAGGACGTCACCAGGATGCAAGGGGATAAGTGGACCTTCTTGCAGAGTTGACATCACGCGTCCTACTGACATCACTCGTCCTACTAAATCAGGGTGTTGGGGGCTGGGAGTACTGGGCGTGTTCCGTGGTCCTTTAACTCACCACAATTGCCTTATTTGCTCCTGTATGAAACACGACTCTAGGGTATTTAAGACTCTGTGTGTGTGTGTGTGTGTGTGTGTGTGTGTGTGTGTGTGTGTGTGTGTGTGTGTGTGTGTGTGTGTGTGTCGCATTTTCTGTACTCCCTATTTACATGACTTTCCCTTTACACATAACACAAGCGAGTATTCCTTTATTACTTTTTCTTTCTCAATACCATATAACAACAGAGTACAGATTTCATGTATGCATCTGATCAACCTTGAATCCTACTTCCTCAGTCCACAAGTTTCCCTGTCTGTTGAGGGGCGATATTTCCAGGGACCTCGGGGTGAACAGATCTTAATAAAACCTGCCTTACACTGGACAGGAATAAATGTTTCAGGGGATGTTAAGGAAAGAGACTGTTGTTAAGGAGATTTACGTGGACGATAGGGGGAAAAAAGGTAACTGAGAAAAAATAAATCATGTACGTACGAGTGGAAAGGGGCCAAAGAAGGGAGAGGAAGGAGGTGAGATTAGAGAGGGGTGTGAGACGGTAAGAAGAGTGAGTGCTCAGTAAAGGGTCAGTGGCACTTGGAGGTAAAGTAGTGATTAAGGAACAGCAGTTGTGGAGAGAGCTACGAGCAAGAGTATGAAAAAAAAAAAGTGGAGTCGGCTTTTTTGCAGTATGAAAGGAGTAAATTTAAGCTACATACATTGACAGATTTACACTCTTCTTCTCTTTGTCTTCTTGAGCATTATTCTGTCAGTGTAATGTTTCTAATACCATAAATGATCTTAGACATTAATTTTGCTTCACCAAAACAAAACACTAAATGCTTATCATTTTTATTTGTAACTTAAAACTGACAAAAAACTAAAAAGTTGTTTGTGAAAGCTGAAGGAAGGAATATACATTACTGTCAAGGTAAAAATTCTCAAGTACTACAGGTTCTTATCTCAGAGCTAAAGGGCACTGTGAGGCCATGCATAGAGATAGCCAGCACTTCTGTTTTTGTCTGTACCTACTCTGCTGATGATGTAAGAGAGTGGGACGCCTTCTCATGATGGCGTAGATATAACCAGGCTTCGCTGCCCAGTTATACAAACGTTCCCCAACTCCCTGCCTGTCTCCCGAAAGCAGGATGGTGGACTAAAGCAGAACAACCTTTACCTTCAGTCCACTACGTTCATGTTTAATTGAGTCTGCGTTGCAACTACTACAACTACTACTACCACTACTACTACTACTACTACTACTACTACTACTACTACTACTACTATTATTACTACCACTACTACTACTGCTCCACTGACAAAGTGCAGTATAAAAATCTATTACTACAACCATCCACTCATCACCAGGTCTTCCACAGGTCATTCAACTACGGCATTAACATTTTGATGAGTTGGGGTACATGGGAATTATAGTAAGATTAACACTAGATTTTTTTTTTTTTTTTTGCGCTGAGAGAGACACTAATACAAAAAGACTTCAAAAACTAATTCGAATAACCCCCTTTTCTGTTATCGACCTGTCTTCTTTGATCAAGTTCTTTTTTTTTTCCGTTTGGAGAGTAAGGGTTCGGGTCATCCAGAAATTTAAGGGGAGCGTGGCCAGCCTCACTCTTCTCTGAGCAGCATTATATTAACAATGATCCCCATCCACTCTTTTGATGTAGAACTTTTATGGGCCCATCCAGCTGGAGTGTGCATAACCCAATGGACTACGGGGCGTCATTTTGTTATATGGTTACAACCCAGCGTAGGATATACATTTTTGGAGGGTTACATGAGATCATAAGGCTTATCAATCAGTGTAGGGTCGCCTGAGGGCAGCACTACACCGAATGAGTGGATGGTGGGAGCCCCAACCTACCACCTACTAACTTACCACCATTACTGATACACCTAAGAATTATATTTAAACTGAAGCGAGGTTGCCCAGGCGAGAGAAAAGATCCACATTAACTTGCCTCAGAAAGCCTATGTGACTTTTACTT
>NC_137060.1:9470073-9562573 GCF_032717465.1 Coenobita brevimanus
CTTAGCTAACCTTAAACAGTTCCACAAAGTTTAACCCAAACTGAATCAAAACGACCAGAGTTTAAGGCCGGACTTTTGACCTTAACCTTTGACCTTTACGTCCAACCGACTGTGTCAGAATTGAATCACTTAACCCAATCTTATTCTTTATCCCCTGAACAAACTTTGATCAGAATTGGGTAATATTTATTTGATTCGGCCACTGACCTATGACCTATGACCTCCGCTAAAAGATAATCACCTGTTCCTCTGATGGTCCTCAGTCATCATGCTAATTGTGTAGTTATTCCATCCAGTAGCTTTTATGTAATCTTCCAGACAGACAGATAGACAGACAGACTGATAGAAAGACAAACAGGATCAAACACATAACATTCCTGCGCTAAGGCTCGCGGGTGAGGAAAAGAAAAGAAGACAAGGAAGAAAAATCAAGAGCACTCGAATCTCTTATAGCACAAACAAGCTTTCTGTTTTCGGCTTCTGATAACTCAATAGTGAAAACATGCAAAAAAAAAAAAAATTGTCCTTTCCACCTATATACGAGTAGATGAACAAAACGGCACCAAAATAAAGATTCGTTCATTTCATAGACATACACACAGGGAAACACAGACTGAGAAACACAGTTCCAGAGTGTATCAGCTGCACACACGAAGGACTAACACTCTAGCCACAAAAAGCCTGTGTCACTAAAGCACAGAATGCAAATCCCACCAATGAGAAGTATTCGCTCTAGCTTTCCTTGCCTGGTAGTCAAGTGGTTTATAGCTCGTGCCAGAACGGCGTTGATGTGTTTTGAGCGTACTGGTTCAAATCTTCAATAGGCGGGTGGAGATTTTTTTCATTTTTCAGCGCTACTAGAATCGGATAGACAAGGGATGAATGGGCGTAATTAAACAAACACCGGTACTGCGCGCCGACCATAATGGGGGAGGAATGCAAGCATACAGTTCATAAGAGAATTGGCTATTCTGATAGTAATAGCAGAGGGATGCAGGTAAATCACTAAGGCGAAATTACAGGTAAATCATTAAGATGAAGTTGCAGAGGTTAAAAAGAGTAATTAAGAGGGAGTTGATGTGTTAAAAAACTGTATTTGTGCGTGCTCGTTTAGAAAGTACATAGTTATATATTTTGATAAACATAGTGACAAGGATGTATTGTATACATATTTCTCCCCCTTTCTCTCCGTCTGACACACACACACACACACACACACACACACACACACACACACACACACACACACACACACACACACACACACACACACACACACACACACACACACACACACACACACACACACACACACACACACACACACACACACACACACACACCACTAATCTGCGTGTCCCGCCTTGGTCCCTCACCCACCTTTTTATACCCTGTCTGGCATGTGCAGATAGACGCTACAAGGGGGAGAGGGACGGAGATTGGCTTACCTGTTCACCTACCTACTTACCTACCAACCTATCTACCTACATGCCTGTCTACCTGCCTGCTAGTCCTTTTATGTCGGCTGATGTTCACCCACTTGAGATCATTTCCTTGTCGTAACTGCAATTTTATTTTTTCCAAGAATGAAAAGAAAAGATGGATGTAGAAATTTTCCTTACCTCTACTTCTTCCCGGAAAAAAGAAAAAATCTGGGTTACGAGAAGCATTGGGTCTAAGTTTGTGTGAATCCGGGCTCTAAACTGCCTAGCCTAGCCTCGGGACCCTTCACCTCGATGGGGAAATTATGGGACTGGTTGTTTTTACCCTCTAACACAGCAGCCATTCAAAGTGTCACCCGTTTCCTGTTTGGGCTCACTATGTTACCTGCAGAGATAACGGGAGGGTAGTATATATTAGTGAGAGAGAGAGAGAGAGAGAGAGAGAGACTTAACACATCGTTACCGTTATCTCCGTAGGAAAAAAATTCTTACCACATTTTCTGTCATCATTATACACAACAAAATATACTTCTACGATACCTATTTGTACTGTTAATACTCCAAAAATATTTCTGTTGTTAGCCTTCCCCCATTACTACCATAGAGCGCCGCGTCAGAGCGTGGTGTTGGCAATCACAGTGGCAAGGGTAATGATAATGGTAGTTGTGGTGATGCTTTTAGTGGTGGTGGTGGTGTTGGTGGTTAGGGTAACGGTGGTGGTGATGACAGCTGTGGTGATTTTAGTGGTGGTGAGGGTGATGGTGATAGTGGTGGCGGTGCTTTTAGTGGTGGTGATGGTGGTGGTAATAGTCGTGGTGGCGGTAGCAGTAGTGGTAATGATCGTGATGGTCGTGTTAGTGGTTGTGGTGGTAGGAGTGGAAATACGTAAGGTTGTTGTGGTAGTGATAGTGTTAGTAGAGGGATGGTCGTTGTGAAAAATGTGGTGATGGGTCTGATGGCATAGAAACTAGTGATTGTAGTGGTGGTGATGGTGGTGGTTAATACAACTGCGGTAGTGGCTGTAGTGGTGATAGTGGTGGTTGCACGGGGGGAAGCCACAAAAAGCCAGTGTCACTAGAGCACAGAATGCAAATCCCACCAATGAGAATTATTCGGTCTGGCTTTCCTCGCCTGGTAGTCAAGTGGTTTACGGCTCGTGCCAGAAAGGCACTGATGTGCTTTGAGCGTACTGGTTCAAATCTTCAATAGGCGGGTGGAGATTTTTTTTTATTCAGCGCTACTAGGAGTGTAGGTTGATCATGTAGTCCACTCTTAAATGTTGTGAACTAATGCATTTTAGACACAGGCTCATACCACGCAAGGGATAATCTGATACCGGCAGTTAACTTTATCCAGGAGAGAGATTTTCTTACTTTATATAGTGGCAGCTTACCTAAGAAAAGTGTTACCATGCTGCCCTTACACGCTTGGTAGATACCATATCTGAACGGAAAAAAAAAAACTAACCCGAAGAGTATTTACTAGCAGCATCGACTGTTTGGCCTGTATCGTTCTACAGTCAACTTTTCCCTGCAATTCGAAAATTTCAGTCAAGGAGTCTAAAAAAAAGTCTCTATGCATGACAGCAAATCACGTAAAGTACTTTTCCAATATCAAATTTTAGTTGTATGAAACTTACGCACTGGTGTGACTCGAGAAAAGCTGTAGCTGGATTGTTTTAATTTAATGGAGCTGGACCACTCCCACATCTTGAATCCTTTGTCCTTGTTACATGAAATTTGATGAACCTTAGTTATTTGGTAGGAAAGAGTTTCCTTGGTTATTAATCAAATCATTCCTTGAATCTGACTACACCTGGCCATCAGTTGGGCAGAAAGGGGTTAGGGATCACTGTCGGGAGAGAACAAATGCGCTGCAATGCACAAGAGGCTATATAGGCCGGTCTGTACCTGTATCTGTATCAAACCATAGGAAGTCTGTTGCAGGACCAAATCTTCTCATCAAAGGGAAAGTGTCTATGAAACGTAACGATCAACTTGCACATGCCTGATATGGACCGACAATTCTACTCTAGCCTACATAGATCCTGAGGGGCAAGTGAACCGTAGGGACAAGGAGCACCACTTTCTGTCACTGGAGAAGTAACCTGCCCCCACCCAATGCTTTACGCACAGGTGTACTGTAGGTGTGAAAGACTTTTGGAGTGTCGAGTGAGAAATGTATTAGGAAACTGGCTGTACTATGAGTGAGATTACCTGCATACAGTATGCCACCAAGGAAGCCTCGGCAGGATGCGAACATGTGAGATCATATGAGAGGACATACTACTGCACTCTCTTAAATGTCCTGATAACCTTAATTAATCCCTTCCCATGCGGACGAAATAGTATATCGGGAAGAGGTCTTTAGAGAGAACAGTGCATGTGAAAGTAAAAGTGATGTATTGGTTGTATGTTCGTATGTGTCAAGAGCCTGCATATGTCATCCTTTTAACATATATTGATATGAATGAGCATCTTACCAACACCCTCTTTAAATGTCGGTCACGGATCATGTTTCGAACCCCAGGCTCAGGGTACACGCGGATCAGGAGCCAACACCCTACAGTACCTTTGAGCCACATTGACAACTAGTATTCACAAACCTAGCTGTGCTCTATAACAAGTTAGTGGGAGGTAATCAAATGTATTCATGAGATCTACAGCTGAACCGGGTGCAAGAGAGGGACGCCTTCATGTGGTGGCACCGATATTACCAGACGACTCAATTGCCTGGTTCAGCAAACACCCCTGAATTACTTCCCTGTCCCCAGAAAAGAACTGCATGAGGAATCACATGAGGGTAACTTAAACCTGCAGTCCACCAGGTTCACGTTTCAAATGGGCATGGGGTTGCACCTACTACTACAACTACTACTGCTACTACTACTACTACTACTACGACCACTACTACTACTACTACCATTACAGCTAATCCCAAAGACAGTGCCCTCGGTTTATCAACTAGGTGAGATCGGGGAGGGATGAGGCGAGGTGAAGTGGGACAAGGTGGAGTGGGACAGGGTAGGATTAGGTGGAGCGAGATGTGGGGCGAGGAGAAGTGGGGCAGGTGGGGAGAGGTGGAGCTGGGTGGGGTGAAGCTGGGATGTAACTTACCCTCCACAATGCACCTCAAGAGCACCCTTACCTCATAGTCTACCCATAATTACTTTACACATCACTTCACCAACACTGCTAACACGCATATCACGAGAATCAGATCCAGTCATCTTCACAGTGATTATGCATGTAACGTCACCATTAGAGTTCATTCATTATTATCACAAAACAAACACGAGCCAACATATTTCTTCTTCGGTCCTAGTAACCAAATCTTAATACACAAAGAACCTGACGCATACATATAAATTACTCAGCATTAAACCATCCACCTGTCCTTATACATGCTCAGTTGTAAAGATTATTAATTACATTTCTGATACCGGTGACTGACTGACCCTCTGCAGTACGGTGAAGTCTATTATTTTATTTACACTATTGCCAGACTGTTATATGCATCTCAGGGAAGACCTCTCGCACCCCAGGCGTCGGAAATACAGCACACGCCAGTTGGATATCTTTATTGTTTATGCCAACTACCAGAACACATTACTCAGTTCTGAGGTAATCTCTCCTAGGTGAGGGGTTAGAAATATTCTCCTTTAGCTCTCTCAGTATGACTACCTTTTATTTATTACATTTTCTTATTCAACTTTTTATTTTATTCAGCGAAGGGAAGGCCTCTCGTAGCGCAGCGGGTTAGTCCATAATCAAAAGCTCATTATAGAGTTTTTGACCAGAAAGGAAAACCGAGAGCAGACTTTACCATCTGTGAGTATTATTTGAATTTCTTTCTTTTTTTCTCCCTTTTTTTCTGGCATGCGTAAGACAACTCAGCACATACCATTAAGAGTGTCCCTTTCTTTCTTTTCTCCGTTCCTGTGCAGAAGAAAATACTCTCTCTCTCTCTCTCTCTCTCTCTCTCTCTCTCTCTCTCTCCGTAAGAGGTACTGCTAAAGTAAGAAGAAGTATCTGTTTTCTGTTTCAATCTATGCACTATATCAATGGACTCATAGTCGATCACACCAAGTCAACCTTATACTTTCCATACAGAGAGAGAGAGAGAGAGAGAGAGAGAGGGTACAATTTCCTCAAGTATAACATAACTATGATGACTCCCCACCAAACTGGAACTGGATTAGCTATTTAGTGTCTCAAGGCAATTAAAAAAAAATGTAGCCTTCAATAGTTTCCTCAAGCTTATTATGATCACTTTCTCTCCTAAGTTTGGCAATATTAGTTTTCTCTTCTTTTTTTCTTTCTATTAACACATACCGAAAACAATTAAAAAACAGAATCCACATCTTACACGCATTTTATCTATGGGGGTTTTCTTCTCATTTGGGGTTCTTAAGTGAGGAAAAGTACAGTATTTAGGTCTATGATAATTTCTCTATGAACAAAATTGGCACAGATGATTTCCTTATACCTGCACAAAGGAATGAGACAAGATACTCCATACGTTACTCAAATCTGAATATGATAGTTTCCAGTGCCGAAGTGGGATGGTAATTATTACTACTGATTCCACAACCTTGATACTTTTCTCGTACCAGGTAAAATGTTTCAGTATCACAGTAGAAGACAAAAAGAGATAATAATTTTCTCAAGTTTGTCTATGATGCGTTTCTCGCACTGTTAAATAGCTCAGTGCCTCAGTGGAAGAAATATATTATACCTTTTTCTCTATGACAGTGTTCTGGCATCGCGTTAATATTTCAGTACCGTACTGGAAAAAGAAAAAAAAGTTATAATTTATGAGATCTAATCATGGGAATCTCCTTGTAAAACATTTCAGTGTCGTAATGCAAAAAGCGACACTGTACTTTTCCCAGTTCTGTGTCAGTAGTCTTGCATAAAGTTAGACTGCGGGGTACAGACAGCGCGTGAGAGAGCTAGAGACAGCACAAGGAACACTGAGTCGCACACTGCTACACTCACCACCTCTGACTACACACTGGCTCAACCAAACCACCCCCGCCCCGCTCTCTCTTCCTTACCCTCACCCTCCTCCATTCTCCGTTCTTTTCTCATCTCTTCCTCCTTCTTGCATTCACTTTCATCTTTTCCTTCATGTTATCTTTCTCTGTTCTACATTTCTCTCCTCCTTTGTTCTCCTCGCCTCTCCTCTTTTCCTCCCCTTTTTTTATCCCCACATTCATCATCACCCCTTCTCCGTTTTCCTTCTTTCCTCCTCACATTCACAAAATTTCCTCCATCCTTCTTTTCCTCCATCATTCCACTTTACTTCTTTCTCTTTTGTATCTTCCTCCGCTCTCTTTTCCTGAACTTTCTCATTCCTCTTCACCGACATCTCCTCTCCTCTCCCCCTCACTTCCTATCCTGTTCATTCCTCCTCTTCTGCCACTCTTCCACTCTCCTCACTCTCACTCAGTCCGTCTCCGCCCCTCCCTCATACCGTCACTCTCTGCATTCGTCACTGTCCTAAGAACGATCGTGCTCTGAGTTACACAGGGCGATAATAAAGACTATGCAGAAGACGGTAACCCACATCTTACACTGCCACACCGCCACATCACACACTGCCATGCCACACTTCACACTGCCACATGTCAAACTGTCGCCCCTCACACTGTTACACCACGCACTACCACACCGCATGCCATAGCTGAAACACACTCACACTGCCACATTTCATGCATATCACACACTACCTTACCCCCCCCCTCTCTCTCTCTCTCTCTCTCTCTCTCTCACACACACACACACACATACACTTCACCTTGCAACATTACACGGACACCTCACACTGCCAGATCACACACTACCTTGCCGCACACACGCTTCAAATTAGCATATTGAACACTGTCACATCACACATCATACCACGCTGCCTCATCTCAGTAACACCACACACTTCCACACATCACAGCGACACACGACACGCGGTCAAACCACATTACAACACCTACAATCGCATTTCATACTATCACATTTCATGCACACATCGCACTGCCACATTTCACACTACCCCATGCACCCACACCTCACACCGTTACATCCCACGCACACACCCTTCATTGCCACATCACACAGTACCATACCACACACTGCTTTACCCCACGCATACCACACACACCGCCACACCTCACACATGCCTTACACACACACCTGCCACATCTGCACAAAAACTTTCCTAACACCTTCTAGCGAGTATTCAACCTGCATCAGACCATGCCATAATAAACATCACAAGTACCCATCACTTCCACTTAACATGACCGTAAACACTGCCATTTCCATAAAGCAAATCCAAGTACCCTATTCCCGTACAAAGCGCTCACCCATTACTCTTGAGACAAACAGACTAAGCACCCAAAACATGACCGTGATACCTTCTGTTTCAAAGAGGGAGGGATTCTGTGTTTTGCCCAAGGGTATCACTTTAATACGGACAGATGAAAGGAAACATAAATAGACATTAACTCGAAAGGGATCTGTTTTTCAATGTAACACTAAAGAAAGCACACACACACACACACACACACACACACACACACACACACACACACACACACACAATAACAACAATCATATTCTTCTAACCCTCACTTGTTAGGCCAGGTGTACTGTTGCTATTTCCAATTTTTCATAGGTGTCCAACAATTCCTTAGCAGAAATTTACTTACACAAGGTCATAACCTCGTGTGTGTGGCAAGTTCCCCCAAAATGATTGTTTTTCCTCGTCGACTTAATTTATATATTCCTCCTTATTATTGACTCGAAGAGATATTTGTTTTAAATATCAATATACTGTTCATAAATTAATTACGATGGAAGAATAACACCCTACATGCAAAATAAATAAGTACGTATATAGACAGATGTAAACTAAATGCAGTGCTTAAAAATAGTTATCCTCTTGACTATGAAGACTTGTTATATAATACTTTTACTATGTCAAGACGATTTAATAATAATAATAATAATAATAATAATAATAATAATAATAATAATAACAATAGTTGAGGAGGATATGCTTGGGAGCCTCGTAAGTCAACATGGATACGGGAGTGGTATTTTGTTGTTGTGGTACCAGGCTCAACTGGACGTAAACCCAGTGGACTGGAGGCTGAAGATGCCAGTCTCCTGAAGTCCATCATCCTCTTTTCAGGAGATAGGGAGTTGAAGGAAGTTCGTAAAACCTTGCTTAGGAATGTCGGTGCCACCACGCGAAGGACTCCCTCTCAACACCACGAGAATAGTAGTAGTGGTGGTAGTAGTAGTAGTAGTAGTAGTAGTGGTAGCAGTAGTAGTAGTAATAGCAGCAGCAGTAGTAGTAGTAGTAGTAGTAGCTGAAGGTTCATCTGAAACGTGAACCCAGTAGACTGCAGACTGAAGTCCTCCTACAATGTATCATCCTCCTTTTGGGGGGAATGAGAGGGAGTTGAGGGGCCTTTGTATACTCAGGCAGCTCCTTCGCCCGGTATATGAGTGCTACCACACGAAGGCGTCCATTTCCAGCACCATAAAAAATATTAAGAGTAAACATCGGTCACGTCTTTATTTACTATCTATCTATCTATCTATAGCCCGACGCCCTAATCCCGCAAAGGGTGGCCGCAGACAAAACGCCTCCAAGTCGCTCTGTCACCCACCATTTGACTACCCTCCCCCCAACTCACCCCCCCTCCCTCATATACCTCTCAACTCCATCCCTCCACCTCATCCTCGGTCTATCTCCCCCTCTCCCCCCCTCCACCTCACCTACATACACCCTCTTAGTCAGTCTTTCATTCTCCATTCTCTTCACATGTCCAAACCACCTCAGTGTATTTCTCCTAATCTTCTCAACCACATCCACATCCACCCCACAGCGTTCCTTCACTTCTTCATTCGTCAACCTGTCCCTCCACGTCACTCCACATGCTCCTCTCAAGTAACTCATTTCCACTGCTCTCACTCTTGACTTGTTCCCCTCTTGCAAGGTCCATGCCTCGCTTCCATACGTCAGGGTAGGGATCACAATACTATCATGCAGTGACTTCTTAACTTCCATACTCACCTCCCTATTTCTCATCACTGCTTTCAGTGTGTCAACAACCTTCCTTCCCTGCTGTACCCTTTCACGCACTTCATCCCCCAAAGTTCCATCCTTACTCATCACACTACCCAAGTACTTGAATGCACTCACATTCTCCATATCCTCACCATCCAACCTCACTGCACACTCTGTGACTTCATTCCTCTCAAACACCATAACTTTACTTTTGTTTACATTAACTTTCAGATTCCTCCTCCTACACACTGTCCCAGATTCATTCACCAAACCCTGCAACTCCCATTCATCTTCACTCAACAGTACTGTATCATCAGCAAACAGCAACACCGGAAGCTTCCAAATCTCACCCTCATTCATTAAAGCCACCCCCACATCCACTGCCCTACCCTGCACCTCCTTTACAACCCCATCCATGTATATATTAAACAGCCATGGAGACATCACACAACCCTGTTTCAGTCCCACATTGAGATCAAAGAACTCACTCAGCTCACCATCCACTCGCACCGTAGATCTTTATTTACACCTTCACTAAAACGCCGTTTTTATTACTGTATTCTAACTACTCCAGACGATTTTATTCAGTATTGGAAAAGTCTCTCAAGGTGAATGAGGTCTCCAATAACTTCTGCCCTACCACTCTAATAACTTCTTGAGACATGCAAAGTGGTGGATGGAATGGACCACGCATACATAGATTCAGTCATCTCTCCCGCCTTCAAAATTCTCAGCTTTACCCTCGAAACTTAAAGGGATCTGAAAACAATAACGCAATCCATAATGTATTTGGAATGAGGTCACTCCGTCGACTGTCAAGATAAAAATGGTGTTCAACCCCTTATTTTCGTTTCCATATATGCATTACCCATCCATTTATAATTCACCCATCCAGCTCTACAATTTGTCAGTCTATCGCTTCATGAATTTCTATACCTTCCTTATTCACAGATTCACAAAATATCAACCCATTCTTCTTAACCTTTCACGCTGCCTCTTACCCTCAGACTCGCTCATATATACGCCTTTTACTATCCTCTTGGTGCTGGAGAGGAATGCTTTCACGTGGTGGCACCGATATGACTGGGCGGCTCCACTGTCCAGTTATACAAACGTCGCTCACTTCCCTTCCATTTCCCTAGAAGGAGAACAGTGGACTGCTGGAGGAGGGGAACTAGCCTGCAGCTCTGGATTCACATTTCTGATTAATCGTGGGCAACAACAACAACAACAACTACTACTACTATTACTACTACTACTACCGCCAGCCTATTCATGTCCATTCCCTCAGTGTGGCCACTCCATCTACCACCAACTGATCTATAGGTTTCCTCAGTCCATGTTTGCACGAATCACTATATTTCCAATAATATCCAATCTTCGCACCCCACACACAGCAGAATTCTTAGATTCCGTATCCTACTGCTTTCATTCCTATTTTCTTTAACTTCTAAAGTATTACACCCGTACGCTAATGTAGATACTAATTTTCAAGCAGTCGTCTTGCAGCCTCTGTACTCAATGCTCTTTTCTGAATCAAAGCCTTTATAACCCCATCCACTGTACTTCCTTGATCCACTGTATTCTCTGCTTCTTTTACATATCTGTCTCTCATATCTACATACTACCTCTTACTTTACTTCCTTGGTCCACTTTACTCTCTACTTCCTTTACATATTTTGCTTATCTTATCTGTAACTGCATGTAGGTACTTAAACTCTTCCATTACTTCACAGGACAGTAGGAATCCCTTATCTCTCTGCGACCATTACTTTACTCTTACCCACATGTACTATCAGTTCACGTCACGACACATATTTACAAATCTCTGAGCTAGTCCATAAATATAACACCCACTATTCGCAAACAAATTAGAGATGAAGTATTCCGCCATTCATTATTCGTTCCTAATATGAATTCCGCCCACGCAACACATTTTACTCATATTCATCGCCATCAGACTCAACCACACATTTCACATACTTAATTACAAGCACACTGTCCAGCCAGACCGAACACAGGCACGCTCATCTCACACACCTCTATACTCGTCGCAAGCACACTAACTCACCCACATCCAATCTTTCTCACCCCACACACTCAAACCCTCTCTCCCTTTCCACAAACACACTCAATACTCTTTCTCTCTCTCTCTCTCTCTCTCTCTCTCTAACACAGACATGCACACACAGACACTTACACATTCAACACATTGAAACTTTTTCCCTCACCATAAGCACACTTGCTCACACACACTTAAATCACTTTCTCCCCCTTCACAAACATGCTAACACACACTCAGTCACACCTCTCATATACCCACAACACACTCAACCACACACGCGTCCCTATCTCCCTTTCCACACACTTACACCACACGTTCAGCAAGGTACTCAAAATCATACCACCACCACACCCACCTGATACACTCACTCACACATACTCACGCACTCTCGCCCTCAAGTTCCCACACTCGGTTAAGCCCCATGAGAGTCGGGGTCAAGTGAGGTCAGGGGGCACGCATGACCCTCCCGGCCCTGTCTGGATGGGGTCAGGTCATGTAGGGTCACACACACACACACACACATTTACTTAATATGCACACATATACAAACCCATACTGCACACACTCAGGCATACTGTGCATAACATACAGACACACACATACATATTTATTTATCTATCTATCTGTTTATCTATCTATATAGTACATAGACAAACAAAAGCACAGACATACGGTAAATAGACAGATATATATGGGAGGTACAGTGGAGGATGGGGTGGTGTGCTGTACTCTTTTGTCACTGCCCTAACACATCTGTGACAGAACCCTTTGGCACTCTCTCTCTCTCTCCCACACACACACACACACACACACACACACACACACACACACACACACACTTTAAGGAGGTGAGGAAACAGTGAAAAGTATTCGTATAAGTGAGCCTGTGCTTTTGTCACCACTACAAATGCTGTATTCTCGACAGCTACTATTTCCATCACTACTTCTACTACTACAGCTGTCACTGCGAATACCATTCCTGCTTCTACCAACCCAGTTACTCCTGCTGTTACTAGTGTTACCATTTCAACTACGGTATCTCTCACTTCTGTTGCTACTGCTACTGTATTACTTCTTCAACTATTACCAGTCTAGTATCCATGACCAAAGCAATGTATTGGCACAGTTAACAAATAAATCAAACATGTATAAAAAATCCTACATTCGATGAAGCTGGATCTGAACAAAAATTCTCCTTGTTTCGTTATGCTGGGCGATTGCGTAACTATATTTATGCTGATGTCAAACCAGGTGCTGTATAGTCCTTCAATATTTAGTATATAGAGGGAGTCTCTACATTTTCGTTGTTGACTGCAGGTAGAAAAAAGCTTCAGAGTGCATGGAATCCGTCCCTTATTGCTATAATGAGACAATCTCATTCAGCTGCAGGATAGGCTCTTGTAATTTGTAATGAAGAACTTAAGATAGTTTCTAGTACCTTCAGAAAGAAACGCCCTTCTTATGCAGCACAAATATTTCTGGTGGCTGCGACAATAAAAATGTAAGATATGAACTTCGACTCAATGGTCTAATTAAGTTTCCTGTCTCTTTTTTTTTTTTTTTTTTTTCCCTCTGGCAGGTGCATTGCCTGGCCATGTGTCAAAGACACACGTCAGTACGGCACTCTGTCACTGTCATTTACTCTTGGCTGGCGTTTTCGTCCGCTCCATAGCACCTCTCCCTTAACAGTACAATGTGCATGTTTCAGCTTTGTATTCTCTTAGATATTATTTATATTTTTAAAGATATCCTTCTAAGTAAAATACATTAACCTCTTGACTGCACAGGAGTAATTAAAGCAGAAAACCATTATGAATTTCAGATGTGAAGCGGGTGGAACCTACGACTTGCCCTACCTCTCTTCATGGCAATAAAATAAGCGTACCAAGAGTACCATAATTATGTAGAAATAAAGTGGCGAGGAGGAACTGCCAGGGAGTCTCCTTTGCTCAAGAGAATACAGTCGCATGTCCATCATTGCTGCAGGATCTGGTTCTGATACCCTTTACAGCCTAAGGTAAATCAAGGAAGTTCTTACAAGAGAGAAGTCTTTTAGTACTATTGGCAATAAAAGTCCTGTCGCCTCTCCTTCTTTCAAATGGAAATTGAATATCTGGCGAATCAAGAGCAGCTAACACTGATAACATTATTTGGCCATGGATCGCTGTCATTAGTATTGGCTGCTTTAGATTCTTTCCAGAGTCTACAGAGAGATAATTAGGAACGACAAGATTTTTGTCTCAAACAGTAACTTATCCACGGGCAGTGAGTCAGAGACATAATTCATAGGTTGAAATCCTCTTCACTACACCATGCCAGGAAGAAAATGGTGACGCGAATACTAGTATAGTGATATTATTGTCAGTCTATCAACTGCCTGTCGCCATATCCTGTGAGAGGTGGCCTCGACTACGGGACCTCCAGGCGGATCCGTTCCTACTCAGCAACGATCCTTCTTTCCACAACACACCATCCTCCCATCATTTCTTTTACATCTTATATCTCTACCATATTCACAGTCTCCTCCTTTTTCTCCTTCCAGACACTACTCTCACACACCCTCCCAGTCAGTCTCTCACTCTCCATTCTTAAGTACCAAATGCATGACTTATTTCCTAGTCCGCTTTCTTTATACATATGTTGTCCTGACTGCAGTGACAAGTTCCAATATCACGCAGCTACACATACCGAATGATTATCCACTTTAACTTAGACTTGGCCTAAAACTACCGTCTTTTCATCATGAATGCTGAGGTGTAGCATGAGATTAACACAAGTTTATATTTTTGTCACGAAGTAGTGTTAGGGAATGGAAGTAGAGCCGCAGTTTTGCCTTATTCTGCGCTCGAGCTATAACAAGAGATTTATACTAAAATATGATGCTCGTCGCGAAGAAATTTTATGGGAAAGATACAGAGATATAGTAATGTGTTATCATGGCACTGAGTTACGAATAACAGGCACAAAATGACACGAATATCTACCAAGTTAAGGTAGACGAACTAAAATGGGTCAAAACACCTCGATATCATCAAGGATTTCCCATTGTCACGAAGTCCACAGTCCCAGGCTACTCACGTCACCACAGATCGTATATATATAGGAACTTACCAACTTATAGGTTAAACAAATCATTATAATAGTTCATTCTTATCACACACAGTTCAGGTTTCGTAGATCTTCACTTTAGTTTTCACTCTGATCTGTTTGTGATCTTTTGGTTGTTTCCAGGGGTGTGAGTGAAAATAAAGGTAGATACAAGGCATCATATGTACAAATTAAGCTTAGGAAAGTTTATAATATTTCTGTCCCTAATTTGATGCGTGGCTGTGAGGTGGTTGAGCCATTTGCCGTCCATTGTGGGTTCAGCCTTGACGTTATGGTTAACCTTGTGCACCATTATTGCCGAAATGGCTCGTATATCAGCCGGGTGTACCAAGAGAAAGTTTCCAGTCTTGAATAGCTGCGTAGGAACCCATTACCGAGTGTTCCAACCTACACTAACGACAGTGGCTGAGTATTTCCTTTAGTGCATAATTTACTGGCAAAGGAACACACATTATTTTTTCGTTAAACATGTTAAAGGTGATGTTTTTCTTTATTGTATAGATGATAGCAGGATACTAAGTATTTAGATGCTCCCACCTCTTGTGCAACTTAAACTTTTCCGGACAAGTCCCGTGATAACTGGCAAATCAGACGTTGGAGGGAATAGCATTGTCACGCCTTACTATTTTTGTCGATAGCAGGTTTGATATATTTTCCCTGTGGCCGGTATTTCCACTTGTACCCTGCGTCATTATTAGATCTGAGGGTGAAACAGTAAGGTATGCCGAATTTCTGTAGCCTTCTTCTGCCATGATCACAAGGTTCATTTCCAGGCCAGCCTTGTTGGTAAGGATTTTAGATTCCTTTCACGACTTTCAATGTACACTGATAACGTCTGTCATACTTCTTCTGTGGGTGAGGGAGATGGGATTTTGTCAGGTAACTCCTTCAAAACAGTGACGAATTTTATGGTTTATTGTTGCAGCTTTTGACTTTTTTTTTTTTTTTTTTGGGGGGGGCGGGCCTTCGGGAGTGAAATCAAGTTGTGAAGGGGTTAATGAAAGCTGTATCTAACCCCCCAGAGTTCGAAAAGTCTGTCTTAAGGAAATAAAACTGCCAGAATTTACCAAGAAACAGATATCAAATACATCGGACTGAATGAGCTAAGCCTACATGTTCATAGAGGCCATTTTTTTTTTCATTGTTTATGAAAATGAATCTTCTTTTTTCGACACAGACCTATACCTAAGCATTCTCAGAGGCGAATATGAATCCTTATGCACTAGGACAAGACTAGGTAAATTCTTAACCGAAAAACCACAGTACCTCAATGAAACAATAACTGAATTCTTGCTTCTTCGGACTGATGCACTTCCAGCATAATTGTCATGACGTCAGTTTTGCTTATGCTCTCATCTTTTGTTTCACGTTAGGAAGATCTTCGAGGACAATGATTTTGGATTTCTTTATGTAGCCTGGCATTAAGACTTTCTGTAATGCAACTTTGGTAGACCAACTTATGGACTGATTTTTGTATTCTAGAACCATGTGGCCAGAAAAAAAAAAAAAAATGTGGTGCCCTCTAAGGTGCAATAATAGTTCTGCAGTATCAACGTTTCAAGATCTGTGATACAATAAACAAAGGGCCTTGAAGGTAAATATTACGAATTAATATTAACATGTGTCGAGAGGGGTTGATTTTGCACTCCTGCACGAAGTCGTCATCCTCACATGGGGGCACTGAACCCGTCCATGTAACAAGCCATAGTTCAGAGTAACATTTAACAGTGACGGGGCTCAAGGAGGGAGTCATTTAAATCAACACCATGCCATCAGAGGCAGTGTTCTGTATTTTTTACTTTACTAACACCGTCGCTCCCATTTCAAAACTATTTCCACTCTGTTACCATTGAATCGCACATGACAAGAGGCACACTGAGAGGCGAAGATGCATGTGGGTGGCGAGAGAGGGGAGACAAGGCGTGTGGCAACCTTTGACGGATCACCCAATTACTGCCACCGCACTCACACCACACACTCTCATATACAGTACACCCTTACATATGCGACTCACACTCATATACACGCCATACACACTCATATCATCATCATCATCATCATCATCGTCATCAGCCATAACTAGTCCACTGCTGAACAAAGGCCTCCCCCAATCTTTTCCACGAATTCCTTGACT
This sequence comes from Coenobita brevimanus, assembly GCF_032717465.1. Classification (NCBI taxonomy): domain Eukaryota; kingdom Metazoa; phylum Arthropoda; class Malacostraca; order Decapoda; family Coenobitidae; genus Coenobita; species Coenobita brevimanus. The sequence continues at coordinate 9,486,902 of NC_137060.1, forward strand.
GAGCCAATCTTTGCCAGGTTTTCCCTGCAACTTTCTCTATCTCATCTCTCCATCTCCTGTCTGGCCTTTTTCTGCTACGCGTACATTCTCTTGGTGTCCAGTCCGTCAGCCTCTTACTCCATCGGTTACACACTCATATACGTATTCATTTAACCAACACTTATATACACCCCACACTCTCATATACTGTACTCACGTATGCACTTCACACTTAGCTACATTCCACGTTCATATGGACCCCCCTTACTCAGAACACATCCTACTGTCATACAAACACTTAAGCATAACCTACGCATTCATGAACATATCCATAAAGACTCATACATATTCACACAACTTCTCACAGTCACGTAGCCAACCCTTTCAGTCCAATGCACACCTAAGTGAACGTGTGTGTGTGTGTGTGTGTGTGTGTGTGTGTGTGTGTGTGTGTGTGTGTGTGTGTGTGTGTGTGTGTGAAATCTACTGTACCAACAATTAGTGTACACCACACTACACATTGTTCCAAAGTTACCCTGTGGTGTGGACTAATGCCTGATCGAATAACTGATACCAGTGGGGGAGATATCCAGTCATGATGACAGATTTTCCATTAACAACTAATAAATATACACCTTAGTTAAAAATTTTAAAAAGAGATCCAACATCCCGCGTCCCTTACCTCTTATAAATATTAGAGCTGTACAGATAATATAAGGAGATATTATCATTACATAATCTATCTATCTATCTATCTGTCTATCTACAGTATGAATCTATCAATCTCTCTCTCTATCTATACTCACACACACACACACACACATTTTATCTCTCTCTCTCTCTATATATATATATATATATATATATATATATATATATATATATATATATATATATATATATATATATATATATATACACAGTATATATATAATCTCATGCAGGTATCTCTGCAAAAATCTAAACACAAAAAAATCTATCTCAGCAATGCGGTATTATGTCGATTGCATATATCTACAGATTTAGCCAGAAGGAAATAATTTTCATCATATTTTCGTGTGTGTGTGTGTGTGTGTGTGTGTGTGTGTGTGTGTGTGTGTGTGTGTGTGTGTGTGTGTGTGTTTTAGAAATATTTAATCTGATGAGAACGTTTTAACATATTCAAGTAAATTACCTGACTTAATACGTCTAGGCGAAAGCATATTATCCTCCCCAAAAGAAAAAAGGAAAAAAATGGTGACACCTATGAAACAGCAGATTTTCAGATGAGAGAGGAGCGTTTCACATTTAATCAAGCCCAAACTTTCTCCACGTCATTTTCTCTGACTTCGCACCTCCATTCGGAAACTGGTCGTCTTCTGGTGAATACATGACAAATTCAGTTAAAATCTGTCGTTTAAGAAGGGCTTAATAACAGACTAACAGATTGATAGGAGTAGTACTGAATCTCCACACGATGCTGGAGTGCGTGATCTTGGAAAAACAGTTTCATATATATATATCTCACCTCTGCAGGTTGATAATATATGACTGCTTGACCATGATAAGAAGTCAGCAGTAAAATATTCAAAAGTTGTTCGTCCTTCGTTTCAGGAAGACTGCTCAACACGACATGTACTGCTATAATTATTGGAACCTTCTGAAAAACATTACCTTGGAAATATGTACATAATTATAACTGCAGTGTGGTTTTATACTTACAGCTTTTGAAATCTGGCAAGAGAAGACCACGACTTACCTGAAAAAAATAATATACTATCAATATTTCTCTACAAATCAATATAATAACAAATCAATAATAACAGTACAAGTAATGCATCTAGCTATCTTTATCTATGTATATATGCAGGCAGACTGATAGACGACAGAGACAGATAGATAAAGAGACTGATAAAGATATATGTAGACTCTGTATGCATAAGTATTCCTATGGTGCACAAGCAATGACTTCAAACTACCTGTACAATCAGATGTTGGCACAATTTGATCATTTACAAGGCTGGTATTCTATATATTTACTCCTAATCTTTACCAAGCTGTCTGAATGTGACTGAATCCTAGCGGTACAAGTCAAACGTTAAGTTCCTGGTGAAATTTCTACAAGTGATTCTTTATTCGTGGTTCATATAGGGAGTTAGGAGAGTATGCAACGGCTTACGGGAATTAATTTAGATATTGACAGACCGAAAGGCGGGTGAGCTCAGTCCGCCTGTCAGATCTTAAAATCAATGCAGGTGTTTAGGAGGAATTTGATGTTAAGACAGAAAGACGGCATACATTAGTCACCTCTAGTTATACATTGGTCAGCTCTAGATACACATTGGTCAGCTCTAAATACACATTGTTCTGCTCTACATACACATTGGCCAGCTCTATTTACACATTGGTCAGCTCTAGTTACACACTGGTCAGCTCTAGTTACACACTGGTCAGCTCTACCTCCATAAACTAGTCATTCAAGGCTTCGGACGTCTTAATTCCACCCCAGTCATTGCAGTTGATTTTAAACAGGACCTCAAGGTGAAAATAAAAAAATTCCATTCCAAATTACTTTCAGTCGAGTATATTTTATAAGCTGGTGTCTAATGAAATGTGGTGCAATCAATAAAATAAGATACAGTTGGCAACACATGAACCTGGGACAGCATCATTGTGTAGCAGAGGCGGTGGTACACTTGATAACCCTGAATCACAGTTTTTGGTCACACTAGCCTGAATGAACGAGTGTCGAATATTAACTGAAATGACCAAGTAACTGTGATGCATGAAAGTCGAAAATTGCAGCCAGACCTCCACTTCACTCAGACACTGTCCCAGGCTCATGTCCACACTGTACTGTACATTAAGGAAATTAACACTTTGAGGAACCACTGACTCACTCTTAGCTGAAAAAATCGTCTGTCCTTAACTGATTAGACGATTTGACTTGTCAAGACTACGAGAGCATTAATGGTACCAGAATGAACACTCTCACGCTCCTACACTTACTCTCAGATAAGGAAAACGGTTTGGCATTAGTTGGAGGGGTATATAGTAATTATCCTGTACTAAACGAGGGTTCATCATCTTCCAAGTGTTTGCTGAAAAAAATCGCGGAAAATTCTACCTATCAAGTACACGCATTAACCACCTTTAATTAGAACGCCTAAACTTTTGGGCTTATTTTTGTCATCTCCAACGGATTTATCAATTTCATGGATATTTCTTGTAAAATAAGGGTAAATGAAGGTGATATCTAGTCCCCTTTAGTTAGAAAAGTCTTTCACAACCAGCATGGAATATCTGGGGACAGCTGAAGTATAATTAAAAGTGCGTCATCAGGTTAAAGTGATTAAGACTTTGGTAATGTTTTACTAGTCTTCAATAATATTCAGACAAATTTGGAATGACAAGATGATACTTCGTCCCCTCTTCTACATTATAGCAGTTCTAATCTTCACATATTCCCCACACTCACTCACTTCTATCTCACATGGCCACACAATGTCATGCAATTTGACCCTTTCAGTCTGGTGACATATGCTAAATATAATTCTTATTACATTCAGCATGGGAAGAGACGTTTTGAGCTACAAGGGAAAAGATACAGTCTTCATTAACTCATTCACTAACAGAGTTCCTTCCTAAGTCTGAATAGAATCGTCTGGTGGTGGCAAGGATACAGTAATGAATAAGTCACCGGATTAAACAGGTTGAGTAAGACCTTTTGCATAATATGCAATTACCTATTTCAAGGGGGGGAGGGGAAAGGACTTTATCTGAGGCAAATCCTAGCATCCACTGAGTGAACCCGTACAGGTGATTATAGCTTTTTGTCTTTTTTTTTTTTTTGTGCTTTAAACCACCCTACATTTCACCGAGTTTATTTATGGACTATTGCGGGCGCCTGCGTACCCATCAAACGCCCATGGGCCCTTAAGAAGCCAGTCACAACCGGCAGTCACACTCAAACTGGCGACAGAGGTAAAAATATTACATCACATTAGGTATTCAGTCATACTTTCAGTTCCGCGAGGGTCTTATAAACCAAACCACGCGGTAGAGGGAGGGTAAAAACAATGCTGTCCATCAATAACACGTTAAACCTGGTGTGGCGCTTAAGTTATTTAAAGCTGTGTGACCACCCGCTAGGACAACGATTGACAGTAACTCCCAGTTTCTCTGTCAGTTTAATGCTAGAGTTAACCGGCATTCTCAGTCCCTCGTAAGCATAACTGGTTAACTCTTCAAAAATCTTCCTCCGATTTGCCTTTTACTCCTACGTGTGGTTTCTAGTCTTTCAGATGCGGTTTGTTTCCAAGCACCGCAGAATGAATGGCTTTCTGGCGTTATACTTTCAATGGACGGTCGGCTACAGCTTTTAAGTTGTCAACCTCCTGTCCTGTCTTTCTACCTAAATAAGGGTCACCAGATAACGGTAAGGCCCTTGAGGAAAACTTCTTTATCCCAGTACGGGAACAAGGACCGGGATTTGTGATCGACGACTGTGTGACGTAGTCTGGAGAAAAGGTTTTGCGGTGATTTCCTGATTTCCTTATCTCACACAATAGCATGACGGATCTACGATACTTGTGACACCAGTATATTATAAACACTGATTTCTTTGCGCCATGTAACAAATATACCAGAATTAAGAAGCCGACTAATGGTAGAAGTAACCCAACACTGACAGTAACACATTCTATGGTGGCAGTCGAGTGAGTCATATTCTCGCTGGCTTAGATGTCGCAACACTTCTTCCCCAGCGAGTTATCATATTACACCCTTGTATCCTCTTCTATGGTACTGATGTTGTATTGATAATTATACAGTCCTAGTAACATCGTGGGAAAAATGGAGGTGCTATAGTCGAAATAAATCGCTAAGGAACCAGAGCAACGAAGTCCCCTACTCCAGCAAGTATATGGCTCAGTGTGGCGTACTGGTCGAGTTCCTGGTGTGACAGTGTTTATTGAACGTGTGACAGTGGTTCATCTGAAGCCATCACGGGTTTTATTTACACCGGACGGTTCGCTATTAGCACCATGATATGAGCCTTCGTAAACAGTATAGACGGAGAGGGTGAGGGATGGGTCAGGGTGTGGGTTTAACTGTGTGGATATGAGGGTGTGGGTTGTGAGGGTGTAGGATGTGAGGGTGTGGGTTGTAAGGGTGAGGGTTGTGAGGGTGTGGGCTGAAGAGTGTGGGTTGTGAGGGTGTGGGCTGAAGAGTGTGGGTTGTGAGGGTGTGGGATGTGAGGGTGTGGGATGAGAGGGTGTGGATTGTGAGGGTGTGGAATGAGAGGGTGTGGGATGAGAGGGTGTAGGTTGTGAGGGTGTGGGATGTGAGGGTGTGGGATGTGAGGGTGTGGGATGTGAGGGTGTGGGATGTGAGGGTGTGGATTGTGAGGGTAGTTGAGGGAAGAACGGTAAGTGATAAGATATAGATGGTTGTGAGTAGGCTGTGTATGAGGGTGTGGGAGGTCGTGAGGGGGTGATGTGTGACGGTGTAATATGTGACGGAAATAATAGCGTCCCTTATACCATTTGGTGGCCGTGGATGTTGCACTTTCTTAACGTTCCTTCTTGTTAACCTATTCATTACGACAACCATTTCCTAAATTCAGTAAAATCATGGGGAAATAGACAAAATAATCCACTGACTACATCACCGAATTGAAGGGATAAAGGCTGTACCTAATCCTTCCAGTTCGAAAAATCTCTCGATGTGAAGGAGATCGTTTGGAGGTAGCAAGGGAAAACAATGCTCTTGGCGATGATGCATTAAGCAGCTAAAAATAAAAGTAACAAGCCGGTAGGCGACGATGGCAAGCTCTAAGCGGACCAAGGACTGCCTACGACCGGAAGTGAATTTCGACACTAAATGCCTTTTCTATCTAGTGATACTCCAGTGCAACATTCCACCCAAGAATCATGGCCCTGGCCTAATAATCTTCGGAGCCTTAGGATTTCACGCGAGCAGGGGTCGTAATTTTAGCGTTTTTCATACTGTTCGCACTTGATGATCTTTGACCCTTGACCTGGCAAGTATAGGTCATGCATGTACGAAGCACACTTGTACAGTAGTACCCATTAACATCTATAAGCATACAATTTTCATTCGATTCCATCCACCCACTGTGGAGCTAAGGAGCTTGAAACTCGCAGAATAGTCCACCAGAGGTACAAATTCCAGGTGGTGCTACCAGCAACTGGAAGTGAGTTTCGACACTAAATGTCATTTTGTATGGGGATACTTCAGTGCAACGTTCTACCCAAGAATCATAGCCCTGGCTTAATAACCTTCGGAGCCTTGGCATTTCGCGCGACCATAGTTGTGATTTTAGCTATTTTCATCATTTTCGCATTTGGTGACCTTTGACCCCTGACCTGGTCAATGTAGCACACAGGTGTACAATAGAAAATTGTAGTACTAGTCAATGTCTATAAGCAAGCAAAGTTTCATTCAATTCCACTGAGCCACTGGGGAACAAGGAGGGCATTTATGAAAACTGGTTCTGGTTGCTAGGAACAATGAGGCTAATCTTCGCAGGGTTTCCACTCGAAAACTAGAGGAGAGAAAGGGAAATGTATGGCACACTTCCGATAGGGAATGGCCTCAAGATTGGGCCTAAAGTAGTGAGATCTTTCTACGCCTATTAGTAATGCTTCTACAGCTCAAAACGTGAAAAGTACGAGAAAAACGGGTTCTCGTCCTTTGCTAGTCAATGAGTAGTAGCCTAGCAACCAACACCTTGCGGATAAAACTAGGCCATTGGCTGATAATTGTGTCCATGTTTGGTCGGAATCAGTTAATTCTGGAGGGAAGAAGTGCCTGCCACAATTAAAGAGGAAAGGAAGAATGCAAGATTATTTGAAAGAGAGAAAATGCGACTAACAATAAGGGCAGCATGGAGCTGGCCAACAACGAGATATGGTGCAAAATTAACCCTTTCATGGCAGGGAAAACTCTTAGTATTCTATGCCAGATAAAGCCAGACCGTTTTATTCAGCCGAGAGCGAGTGGTATAAGCCCGAGACTGTTACGAAGGACGTAAGAATGAACTATGTATATTATTGTATGCCAGTGTTAAGTTACGCTGTGGATGGATTCGTCTGTGTGCTGAAACTGAAGAATTTTGAAAGCTTGAATGACGGGGAAATGGAGGTATCGAATATTTTCCGCAGAGACTCTGATTGGCTGTTTGTATTTTTGGCTACTTTCGGTTCCTGCTCGCATTATAGGAGTGAGGAGTGGAGCTGGCGGGATCTACATAATGCGAATAATAATAATAATAATAATAATAATAATAATAATAATAATAATGATAATAATAATAATAATAATAATAATAATAAAAGTAATAATAATAACGATAAAGATAAATAAAATAATTAGATAATAATAATAGTGATAATAATAATAATGATGATAATAGTGATAATGATGAACACGTCTTCTCACCAGTTTAGGAGTTTTTTATCACCGCTGTCAGCAATTTATTCTTCATATTGCTCCTTATTTTTCTCTTGCATTTTGTTAATACAGTATACCGATTTATTTTTCATACCGACTCACACATACAAGAAAACAATAATTTACCAAGAGACACAGAAATATACTGATAAGCTACAGGTGTTAGTTCCATTCCTAATACCATGACATAATGTGTAAATATGTACCGGTAAGAAGAAAAAATAAATCGCGAAAGACGAGTTGCTACACTACTTTCAGCTTAACTCTGTCGGAATTTTATCGTCCCTTTTACAGTCTGTATCCCGTTGCTTGATGGTAGAATGATACAACAGAGAGAGAGAGAGAGAGAGTACAGCAAGCCTCCAATGTCAGCAAGAATCCAGTCCGCAGTAGGAGAGTGAAATGGTGTGGAGTGAGAGTGAGGATGATTTAGCGTGAAGGTGAAAGCAACTGTAAAAGAGTGTGAAGGTTAGAGTAAGTATGCTGATCCTAGTGTGGAGTTTAGCACTTGATGGAAGAAGGAGTACTACAAGGGTGTCGAAAATAACCTTGTGTTAGTTAAACGGAAACTGTTTATATTTTTCTTGTTCTAAAATGGTTAAAAATGATGTTAGCATGGGGAAAGAACTGTAAGCAAGAAGAACAAGAAGAAGACAAAGAAGAAGGAGAGGGAGAAAGAGGCGGAGAGGGAGAAAAAGAAGAAGAGGAAGAAGAAGAAGAGTTAGTCAGAGGGAGAGGGAGAAGAAGAACCGGGAAAAGGAGAAGGAAGAGATGATGATGATGATGATGATGATGATGATGATGATGATGATGGAGAAGAAGAAGAAGAAGAAAGCTTAGAATCAGTGCCTATCAACAACACGTGGCTCGTTAAGGAACAAGGAACAGTGGACTCAGGAGCCTGTCTGGTTCCCATTATAATTACTTATCGGATTCTTTTCTCATACTGCACCACAACTTTTTAGTTTTGTTTTTTGCGTCATTTTGTTGTGAATCGAGTTTGCAAAAATAACATTCAAAAAATTACCAGCATGTCATGCAGAAACAAAGAAATTCCACAAAGGTGCGAGACCATATGGAGTTTGCTAAAATGAAACATCATACCAGGTTTTCCTAGAATGAAGCACCTTGCCTGTGAGGTAGGAGCGGGTGAAATAGGAAGAGGTAAGGCAGGTGGGGGTGAGGCAGGATGGATTGAAATAGGCAGACACAGTAGTAAGAAATATATTGAGGTTGAGGGGTGGGAGGCACTGGGGAGTAAGGCTAGAGTTAAGTAAGGAGAAGGAGGCATTTGTGGTTGAAGGTAAAGCAGGCAAAAAGGGTGATGACGATGGAGGTTAGGTGGGGAGGGGGGGGGGTGAGGCAGGAAGGGCAAGGCAGGAGACATATCGAGGTTGAGAGGGTGGGCGGCAGAGTGGTGAGCGTGACAGATATTTGTAAACATGGCCGCCCCTGCCAGCCATCAAGCATTAACCCTTTCGCTACGGGTACTCTATTTTTTTGCCCTCCGGATCTCGGAGGACGATTTTATTTGACAGCCTATAGAGTATGATGAAACATTTTTATTTTCTTTTTGCTACCATAATATATGTCAGCGATTTTGTGTATACTTAGTACTAGAGATGTTTAAGACAGAATATAACCCACCATAAAAATGCAACTCTTAAGTGTTTGGTAATGCTAATGCTCACAGGATTTTTGTGGAATTTATTTGGTAATTCTGCCATTTTAAATGAGAATATTTTTGGAGAGTAAGCTTGAAAACTGAGGTACTTTTTGCCTATAAGAAAACCAATATTCATAATGATCAAACAAAAGATACGTTATTCTTTACAGCCATCCTTAACCCTTCACACATTCTGGATCCTTTTGTCTTCTCTGTCTCTCACTTACATTTCTCTTCTGCCTCTCTTCCTTCCAAATACTCTCTATTTTTACCTGTCACTTTTTATTCCACCTTCTCTCCCTCCTTCCATCCATACCACTTCCTGCGTTTGCTTCCCTTCACTATTTTTTTTTTTTTTCCGAAGGTTAGCTGCATCCCCTTCCTCCCTTCCCTTTTTTTGTCGGCTCTAGGTATTTGTCTTCGTGTCTTGCTTTTTTCTCTTTCCTTCACCATTTTCACCTTTTTCATTCATCGCCGTAATGCTTTCAATTTTAGCCACGAGAGGTTTACACACTTCTGGAGGAAGAATGGGAAAATAAGTCACCATATTGCAGGAAGGGCCTCGGCAGATTTGTAGTCCACTTTAATACAAAATTATATAAATCTTTAATTAAATTCCTGAACATACTGTATCTATCACCAAGTTATACATTATTCAGTACACCAACTCTGTATCAGCTTTCATCAGTCCATCTTTCCCCTTGCCTATGATCTCTAGTCTTTATTCCACTTGAGCAATACCAACTACTACTCTGCTGTCACTATCACACATGGAAACAGTGCGCCACGAGCAACATCACAACACTATGTCTACCGTAATCACTCTACAGAAACTACCGCTATTACCACCACCACCACCACACTGCAGATACAATCCATCCACGCCCCCCCCCCCTCACCAAAATGTCGACCAATACTACTGCCACCAATACAACACCACGGATACCACCACCACATCACACCAATAACATCAACACATCACCAAAACTCTCGCCACCACCACTCCACATATACCACCACAAATATTACGACCTCTACCGTGACCACACAACTTCAGATATCAGTACCACACCACCCCCTACCAGAAACACCACAGCGACCAATATCATTACCACAGATACAAGCCCCACACCACTATGTCATCAAAACACCACCACCAACATCACCAAATATCACATAGCCACCAGCACCACCACCACCACACTATGCTACGTCACCAATACCACCGCACATACCACACACTATACCACTATACCATCAATACCACTATCATCACACCATTACCATCACAGCCTCTACGTTTTCACCCGAGGCAAAAGAGTGAAGTTGATATATGAAAAAAAAAAAAAAAGGATAAAATAAAGTGCAGTAAGTTAGGGAGCAAGGTCTGTCTGCTTGTCTGCCGCCTGTCTGGGCTGGGAGGTTGAGAGGCCCTGGAAGTGATGATTTTGAGGTCAGTGTGAGGTGTGGTGAGGTGCGGGTGAGGCGAGAGGGGAGTGAGAGTTTGAGGTGAGGTTAGGGTGAGATGACGGTGAAACGATGTGGCAACGAAAAGTGTAAGATAAGGGTGAAGTGAGTTGAGGTGAGAGAGAGAGAGAGAGAGAGAGAGAGAGAGAGGGAGAGAGAGAGAGAGACAGACAGACAGACAGACAGACAGAGACAGTGGCAGAGACAGATTTTTAGGGAAGTTAAGGATGAGATGAGAGTGAGGTAGAGGTGAGGTAAGAAAGAGTATGAGATGAAGGTGAGGTGAATGTGAGGGTGAGAGTGAGGGAAGGTGGGCTAGAGGTGAGACTGAGATGTGGAAAAATTGAGAGGGTGAGGTTTGGAGAAATTAATAGTGATAGATAAACGTATGAAGTGAAGCTGAGGTGAAGAGTACGTGAAAGATAAGGCACGTGTGAGGTAAGGATGAGGCATGTGTGGGTTAAGGATGGAGCACGTGTGGGGTAATGATGGTGCACGTGTGAGGTAAGGATGGGGCACGTGCGGAGTAAGAATATGGCACGTGTGAGGTATGGAGGGAGCATGTGTGGGGTATGGGGGGAGCACGTGTGGGGAAGGGATAGGGCACGTGTGAAGTAAGGATAGGGTGCGTGTGGGGTATGGATGGGGCACGTGTGGGGTAAGGATGGGACACGTGTGGAGTTAGGATAGGGCACATGTGGAGTAAGGATAGGGCACGTGTGGGGTAACGATGGGGCAAGTGTGTGTGTGTGTGTGTGTGTGTGTATGTGTGTGTGTGTGTGTGTGTGTGTGTGTAAATTTAGAATTAAAGTCAAATGAGGTGATGATCGAAGAACGAGATTATCAAGATTGGAGGAGAAACACTCTCAGGATTAATTTCCAACAACGAAGATTGCTGTGCAGCGTGTGGTAAATGCAGACTGTATGACAAAATAGATTTAATAGTTCTAAGCTACTTTGCATGAAATATATTTGTTCCACACAAGTATGCAAACTTTGTTAATAACGAAAGATTTAAGTCGTGCATATGGCGTAGAACAAGAGATACTTAAAATTCGTATATCCATTTCGTATAAAATATCAACATCAGAGTAAACTTCATGATGTCGTTTTATACTGGCGCATGGCGAGATGAAGGATCAGTTATGTATTTTCTGTAACAAAATAAAAATTAATACAATTACTTCTAAGGAAGCAGTCTCATCCGAGTAAAACCTAATGGTAAGATGTATACTGTACGTCTTGTTGATAATGATACGAAGATAACATGTGGGCCGAGGGAAACCATTAGTTCTTTCCATATTACCATTAATGTATTCATGTTTTATTAAGTCTTTTAACCTGGGTTAAGCTGACAACAACACTTGCATCTAGCGCTTTTCCCGTTGTGGAATTATTCTAATCACCATCGCCATCATCATCAGCCTATGCATTCCTTGCAGGACAAGATCTTTCGTTCTTTCTCCTTTTTGACATGTTGGCTGTTATCCTGTTCTGTGCCCAGTCCAAGGAAACTTGTGATTATCGAATCTTCGTCATGTTTTCTATCTGCCACCTTCACATTATTACTGTGTTGCCACTTTGTTGACATGTCTGTCTGTATGTTATCTGTTCTAAGAAAAAGTGACTACCCCATCCACTTGTCTTTTACACCTAATTGTGTAAAGCCCCCATGAAATTATTTTTAGACGGTTTCGCTTCACATCTCGTGTATTTGGATGCCAATATTAATGTAGGCTAGATGAAGCTCTTAATAAAACGTATGTCTATGGTGCTATGATCGTGGCAGTATATAAGGCTTATGTACTGTAGTTTTTCCTTATCCATTGGAAGCATAATTTTGAGCTGTTCGTCTCTGCCTTTATCGCTGGAACACTCTTCATATCCCCCCCCCCCCTTCCATACAATGACACCTTCAAACATTTTCTTAAGGCTTTAAAATTATCTCGTTCAACTGAGGAGGGGCCATTCTAGTGAAGCGTGGGTTGTAGCGGGACAAAAATGGTGCGAAGTGGAAAGAAGTGTTCAGGCAGCGGATCAGCGTATGCATGCCGTCACTCCTCTGCACCCTCCTCTCTCATCGTCAGAACCTCTCTCTTCTCATCCTTTCTCGTGACAATTCACTGGAGGATTTTTTCTTTTCTTATTATTGATTTATTGTTTTCACAGCCGCATCTCTTCTTCCTACCGTCAACTGTGTACTATGCATCTCTCCCGTAAATTGTTGAAATGGGTGAATAACTCCCCTGTACTGGAAAAATGTTGAATGTGTTAATTGTATCCTCACACTTAACACACAATAACGTGTGTAGATAAAAAAGGACCCTTGAGCACTGAAAACGTTACTGATGTGATGTGTACAAGTAGGGTGAAATGGTCTGGGCATGAGAAGAGAATTATTGATGGAACGTAGAACAGGCCTGAAGGTAGAAGGAAGAGAATGGGTGAAGTGCTAAACAGGCCTAAAAGAGGGAGGAAGAAACAGACCAATTGAAGGTTGTATGAGGTCCTTAGAGTGAAGGTGCCTAATGGGAATGGTGCAGTAAATTGTGTACCATGGAAAAAAGCTAAATGTAGCATGGAACACTGCTAAATAAAATGTATGTATGTATGTATGTAGGAAGAATGGGCGGAATGGGACAGGATGCTGGTAGATGTTGGGGCAGGGCAGGGGGAGTATTCTCTGAGAAGATAAGCATTTTAGGTAGAGCTGCATAGCGTCTTAAAGGTTGAATTAAAAGTTTTTCCACGAGGAAGAAAGAAGAGAAACGAGAAACGCATAAAATTTAGTGAGTGTGATACGAAGTGTGAGGCAAGAATGATGCAAGGCAGTGGAGAGGGCCCGCCAGTAGTCTCCCACAGTGAAGCAAGAAAAACTCTCTGTGGAAAAAAAACTGCCATAAATAGCAAGGTGTGAAACGGAGGGTCGTGATGGCCAGATACTCCATCACCCCCTCCTTACTGCAGCATCTGATATCTTCCTTTTCTTCTTCTTCTTCCTCTTCTTCTTCTTCTCTCTCTCTCTCTCTCTCTCTCTCTCTCTCTCTCTCTCTCTCTCTCTCTCACATCTTTTGTTTTCCTCTCTGCTGTTGTATTAAGCTTAGGGTAGACCGCCGCAGTGAAGGGGTGAAAAATAATCTCCATAACCTATTCACTACAGTTTTATCTTCTCTATTTTATTGTTGCTCTCACAACAGACAATTTTGCCTCACATAGGAAAGACATCTCAGTATAGTTCCTACATTTCAACAACATTTTTTTTTTTAGTCTACACAGTCCAACTAATACTTTATCATTTGCCCTTAATCCATCTACTAATTTTTTTTTTTTGTAGTTTTTTCCACTTTTATAGTTTCATTCCCTACAACCCTTTCATTTTTTCTCATCCAAACTCGTCTTAATATCCTCTTAAATCCATCACTGCGATATTCCTTTATTTATTCTTGTTGCTCCTAGATGAATGTATGCAGTTTAGGAGGGATTTCGCGAACTTCAGGGTTTAGGTACAGCTCTCATTAACCCCTTCACTCTCAGAATTCTCTACCGTGGTGGATGAAATCGCCTGGCAGGAGCAAAAATGAGATGAAAACGATATCCTTGAATAGAAAAACGAAAATAATACACAGTTATATACGAGTACGTGGTCTCTCCTCCGCAAGGTCCTCTTTCATACAATCTCATGCCCCTGTCTACTTCCTCTCCCCTCCTCCTCCTCCTCCTGCTCCTCCTCCATGGTTATCTTCACTTATCTTCCCTCCTCCTCCTCCACCTTCTCCTCCACCTCCTCCTTTTTCTTCTTTTTCTTTCTCCTCCTCCTCTGATCCATGTTACTCGTCTCAGTTCTCCATTTTCTTCCCCGCTTGGCTACTTACCCTCTTCACCCTCCAGCCACACCCAGGAATTCTGTCCCCTCTCTGGCGGTGCTGCTCTTACTAGGGAACAGAAAAAACGGATGGATATAGAGTTAGGTTTAAGACTACAATTCCTCGCCTTTTTTTTTTTTTTTTTTTATGTGGCGCTTGTTACGTCCAGAGGCATAGCATGAAGGGGTTATGTGTTTTGCTCAGTTGGATTGTCTGTCTGTCTGTATTATCTATCTGTTTGTCTGTCTGTCTGGCTGTCTTGTAGCAAGATTTTGGAAGATCTACTGGATGCCATTGTACCAACTCTGGAATAATTATTGAAGACCATCAGAGGTACAAGTTGTTAAATTTTGGCCGAGAAAGGTCATCGATCATACTTCAGAGGCAGGTTTAACTCGAACAGTTTTGATTCGATTCCGACCATATTTCGTAGAAGACTGAGAGTCAGGAAAGAATCAGGTAGTTTAACTGAGAACAACCGGTTGATACTAAATCTCACAGGACATGCTCATGGATTCGACCCTTTTAATGAAATAGTTTTGATTTGATTTGGACCAGATGAGGTAGAAGAGTCTAAGATAAACCACGGATGATGTGATTCTGTCTTTCCAGGGAGCAATAGGTCAGAGTCACAGGGAAAGGTGCGTTTAAGGACATTTGATCCATCTGAACCAGAATTCGTGGAATGGTTAAAGGTTGGACATGGATGAAGTAACTCTATATTGAGAACAGTCAAACAAAGGTCAAAGTCAAATGGCACGAGAAAAGGATCATCCGAAAAAAAATCTGTGTGTGTGTGCTCCTTCCTGTCGTTCTTGTCCTTGTTCTTAGGATAATACTCCGCTCGGCACAGGAGGCTTAGCCGCACTTCTTCATTAAAAATTTATTCCCCATATTACACCTTAAAATTTCTCCTCCGCGTTCTGTATCATTTTTATATCGACATAGTTTGTATCGAAAATATACAAGAGGATACTGATGTGTTATGCTTAATGCAGAATAAATCGCTAAGAAAGAAGTGTTAAGAAATCTCTAAAGCCAATCAGAATTAGACCTTCACATCAAAACTTTCATTTAAACGTTCACTCTCACACTGCAGTTCTCCCTTCCTATCCCACCATCCATCATCATTATTCAGTATATCAGACCATTCCGTCCACTCCTCTCCATCCACCAACCACCACCATATCTGAAATAATTCCATCCACTCCTCTCCATCCAATACCATATATCTGTCCTCATGCAGCATATTTCATGAAACTCAGTGGTAGAAAAAGACAGTGTTACGGGTCCACAGTCTTTCCATATCATTTCTTCGTGACCAGCATCATACTCTAGTGCTAATTTATTGCTACAAGTGAGAAGCCACGATGGAGGGATGACGATTTTAGGAGACGTTGAGGTAAAAGGGGTGTAATAGTGACCGCTACAGCCCAACCCGTCTCTTCATTTCTATCCATGTACACACAATTCTGCTGTGTAACGAGTATTTCAAAATTATGTACTTCGCAATCACTCCGTTTCGATAGGGCTAATACTTTGGTACACGGTTTCCGAAGTGAACCCTGAATGATTCTGATGGACCTGATGCGACCTAGAAGAGCCCGAACATTCTGAACTGACTACCTGCGAGTTCTGGGCTACAAGGAAATTGAAAATATTGACATTGATTGTTTTCATAGTATTAGCACAAATAACGCATAAATCAGAAAAAAAATCGTGTGAAAATAACTGTGGCATTATATCAAGTCCTTGATGAATATATATGAACAATTCTTAAACAATGTGAGAAGACTGTACCTTCCTTATTTACGGCAACATCGAGGCAAAACGCTGTCCAGCAAGTACTTGATATTAATGTGTAAGCTGTTTTTACACGATATTTATTTATTTTAAAAGCAATTTACGCCGATGCTAGAAAAAATATCGGCACTGATATTTTGAACTTTCTTGTAGCCCAAAACTCGCATATGACCAATTATTATATCTCGGGAACCATTTTAGTGGGACAGATGACTGAGGGGTATAATCCAGGTGGCATTATAAGCATTTGTAGCACGCCTTTCTTTGTGATTTTATATTAAATTGTGATGTTCTGTTTTATATTTAATTATGTTTAGCCTATCTATCTATTTGTTGCCAGACGCCTTAATCCTGTAAGGGATGGTCACAGACAAATCGCCTCCACGTCATTTTTGGCTGCTCTGTCTCCAACTCACATACTCCTGATTCATATATATCTTCACTCCAACCCTCTATCTCGCATTTTAGTACATATATACTTTACCTCATTGATGTATGGTCGGCATCAAAAGTTCTGTCTCCTCACGTGCTTCTCTCTCCATGGGTATCGGAAATCAGCCTGCAAATCCACAGGAACCGACACTGATGACATTAATAAAGTTATCGGTTGCAATACATTACGAACACTTATTTTCGAAATCTGTGGAGAGAAAACAGAGATAGTTGGAAGACTTTTGATGCTGAGGGTACAGTAAAAATGTGTAATATGCTAAATGAATCACCGAGGAAGAGGCGTCACGAAAATGTCCAAAGAGAAGTTGGTCCACACATTATTGGAACAAACTTTCATGGGCAATACCTGAGTCGACTTCTGACCTGAATGGATCTGATAGAGCTAGAATAACGTGAAAGATGTGATGTTTTTATACTCTCTCTCTCTCTCTCTCTCTCTCTCTCTCCAAATTTTCAGTCCTTCCTCCCCTTATGCTTCCCTTTCTGTTCACTTTTCCCCAGTTCACTATCCTCTTTCTGTCAAACTCTTCTCGTCTCTCCCTCCCTTCCTCCCCTCCCATTCTCTTACCACTTGTCCTTCTCTCTGTCAAAGGATAAAGGTATAGGGAGGTTAGGAAGAGGGTAGGACTGATACAAGACACAGACGGTGAAGCAGAAGAGAGTTGAAGTAGTCGGTGATATAACATAGGTTTGTATATTTGAGTGTTGTGGATTGATATTTAGGTCGCGTCCACACTAAAATCTTGCTGGTGTGGGCGGGAAATCTGCATCACTGTCATGTATAAAAGTTCTCACTCGCACCCGCCCGAGTCCAGTCTGGTCACTTGTATATGTTAATGTGATACAAAATTCCTCCCTGCACACGCCCGAGTCAGCAGGGGTTTAGTATGGACGTGACCTTAGCTAGTGAGTGTCCAGCCCAGCAAGCGTTTAGTGTGGACACGGATATATCTTGTGAGCGTCCTCCCCATGACCACAGTCGTAATCAGTGGGGTTCAGACCTGTATCAAGAGCAACCCCTAAATA
Organism: Coenobita brevimanus; assembly: GCF_032717465.1. Classification (NCBI taxonomy): domain Eukaryota; kingdom Metazoa; phylum Arthropoda; class Malacostraca; order Decapoda; family Coenobitidae; genus Coenobita; species Coenobita brevimanus. Next base: position 9,504,614 of record NC_137060.1, read on the forward strand.
TGAGGCCAGTACCAAATCGCCAGAACCATAGAGTCATCCCATCTGTCCCTGTCCATTAACTCCCCTCTCCCAATCTTCTCCCTCCCACTACTCTTTTTTCCCTCGGCCCTCTTCCTCCCCTTCCCCAGTTCCCTCTTCCTTTCCCTCCATACCTTATCCAATCCCCTCTTTTCTCCCTTTTCTCTCTATATATTCTTTTTCACTTATTTCCTTTCTCTACCTTACCTCTTTTGTCGCTCTTCTCAATTCCTGCACCTTCCACTCCCTCTTTTCTCTCCTGTCACCAACAGTATTCTCCTCTTTGCTCTCTCTCTCTCTCTCTCTCTCTCTCTCTCTCTCTCTCTCTCTCTCTCTCTCTCTCCACCTCTGCATTCCTTCCGTCGGCCCCTCCTCTCCCTTCTCCTCATCCTAACCCCCTCATCCCCTGTCCCCTCTTCTTCCTCTTCTATTCTGTTCCACTCGGCCTGATTCTCCTACTCACCCTCCCTTTTTTTTTTTTCCTTCTTTTTCTCATCTTTCCTCTCCTGTCCCAGCTCTCACTGTCCTCCCCCGTATCTCCCCTCATCTCTCCTGCTCTCTTGTCCTTCACCCCCTGCTCTCACTCCCCTCCCCCTCATCTCCCCTCACCTCCACCAAGGCCTTCACCAGAACGAGAAGTGACGGGAACCAGAGTTAGGTTATCAGAGCTTCGTCTAGGCTAGTCTGTCCCTCATCCTTCCCCACCCTGCCTCACCCTACCCTATCCCACCTCACTCTTCCCCACCCTGCCTCACCCTATCTTACCCTACCCCACCCTACCCCACCCTCCTCTCCACACCCCCACCCCATCCCACCCTACCTCACTCTTCCCTTCCCCACCCCACCTCTCTCCGTTCAACACCCCCACCCACCTCACCTCACCTCACCCTGCCTCACCCTTCCTCACTGTACCCCACCTTACCCCGTCTGACTCTCTGTAACTCAATCCCCTCACACACACACACACACACACACACACACACACACACACACACACACACACCTACTACTTCATTCTCATTTGGTCATGTTCTTGTATTAAATCTTTCTTACCCTGACTTCAGCCACCCTTTTTACTAGTTCGGGAGTTATATCGATTCGTTTGTGTCTGGCTCAGATGCACGAACGTGATATATATATATATATATATATATATATATATATATATATATATATATATATATACTGTATATATATGGATAGATAGATAGATAGATAGATTGATAGAGATATAGATATATGACGTTCGTGCATCTAAGATACATACTGTACATATATTAATCTTCCTCGCCCCTTACAACAGCAGAATTGCAAAGATATTTACAAAGTGCCGCACAATACAAATGACAGACCTCAGACAACAAACAATGACAGAAAACATACACGGTTGACTGGGTATGTCAGAGGAAACAGAGAATGATTGTAAAAACAGTGCAGCGTACCCCCCCTCCACCACCCTCCCGGCACCTGATGCCAGTGGAGCACTGGCGCCTGAAAGGTTGTTGTTGGGTCAGGTCTTCACATGACTTGGTTTTATACAAACCCGATTTGTTTGAATGGTAGAATTATACCCACACATGACAGTGTTGCCTTACTGGGAAGATGCAACAGTTTCTGGCCGACATGGAGGCTCACCTTGCTGTATAGTCCGTGTCTGTTTATGCATGTAGTATCTTCTAAGAATCTAAGTAAGCAACATTCCCGTATATGGGTATAGTTCTACTAGTAAACGAGTAAACAGCATAAACGATACTGATGTAAAATTGTTATATATACAGATTTGCAAATGACATCTCTCCACGTTGATTTAGACAAAAATATTAAAGTTATTTAAGGCTTTACTAATACAGAAACAGAAAAATCACTCACTCTGGCTATAGATAATCCCATCCGTGCGATGAGCTGAATCTCAAAGTACACACGGTGAATCTTGACACTACCATGTAACTTTTTAACGATGTACAGTAGTTCAGAAAATAACCTAAAACAGTGGTCAAGACTGCCATCATTGCCCTACTTAAATGACAAGGATAAGACAGGCATGTAGCATCAGGCATTTTCCTTCTCATGGTCAAGACAACTCTATTATTCTATTCCCACTAATGCTAGACTATTTTCTTCAATAGGTAGTGACGCACAGGAACATGAGTGTTAGTGCGCGTCCACACGTGTGCTCAAACAAGTGTTGGCAACATGTAAGCAACACAGTAACGAACACGCTGCAAACATGTTGGGAACAGCAGCGTCCATATCATGTTGGCAACATCATGATGAAATCTCGACTGCCTGGTATGGACACACTCATCCAATCACCTCTGCCGCCAGTGTTCGAAGTTGCACTGAAACATGTTTGCATACATCTGTCCAAATACTGCTGCAAATATGTTCCCGAACATGTTGCCAGCTGTGTTGCCAACATATGTTTGGTACACGTGTGGATGCGCCATTATATTGCCGCCATTAAACCTCGTTTGGTGGGGAAGACTTAAGTATTCTATTCCCGACAACAACAGTGAGTCAGAAAAGCATGGGTGTTAATATTATAACCATTAACGGTCTCACGGTCGGAATCACTATAGTAATCTATTCCTTCTGACGCCACACTACTTTTTTCAGCTGAGATAGAATAATCGAACTCTGTGTTACCGACACCACCCAAATCTCCCAGCCACAAAGGGCGCATGACGATGCTTTCTTTTCTTGGACTGGTTTAATAAATTATATAGTAATAAGGGGTTTCGTCTTAGACGATGTCAGTGTGTAGCCTACATGATAGACATAAGCGCTTTCAGGCATTACTTTTTAATGCTGAAAGTATAAATAACTTGAAGTATTAATAGGATTCACATCCATCATGGCGTGGCTCTGGCTATAAAAGTTATATTGATAGACAGTACTTATTCTTAAAATAAAATATTTTTAAAACGTTAAATAAGAACACACGCCCACAAGAACTAGTTACATAACTATGCTAAGGTTAACAGATTCATTATAACTCTGCCTCGTATCGTTCATAACAGTTCCTAAAGGAACTTCAGTCCTTCAAGATACTGCATCTACCTATTATCCTGCATGTGTACATGCCGGGGGGTGGGGGAGAAAGAGTTCTACCACTAAAGATAAAGACTCATATAATTTCCTTTTCAGTCCATCAGTTTATATTAAATTTAATTCTTTCTACCTGTAGACAATTTATTTATTTTAGGAAAGATTACCCGAAAACTAATGGTTTAGGTATGGCGTTCATTAGTCCTTCACTATTCAGGATGCCCTCCGAAGCGAATAGTAGTAGTCCGTTAGTAGTAATCAAATAATGATATACTCTTACAGTATATATGACGTACTCAGGGTGAAGGGATAAGGTCGGACCACCTAGTAAGAACGATAAGGTCAGTTTAATGTGTGTATCTTTGTAAGTCTTCACACCATTTACCCTCCCTCCACCATGAACAACCCACGCTCCTGCTGTGACTCGTGGCCGCCTCACCCCACTTTACAAACCCTACCACCATCCCGTATGACGTATCCCACTAGCACGTCACTTTCCTGACGTATATTGTATTATATTCTTTGCTATCATCAGAAAACTTTAATACCGGTAATCTGAAGAGGAACCTCTTTTTCGAGAATACCTCTCCTACACCGAATAAAATCGTCACGATATGACAAGAATAACATTTAAAATACGTCATTGGTTTGAACGGGACAAGGCCTGAATTTTAAAGATTTTTTTTTTTAAGGCTTACTTGACTTAGGATATATATATATATATATATATATATATATATATATATATATATATATATATATATATATATATATATATATATATATATATATATATATATATATATATATATATGCGGGAGGGATATCTGTTGAACAAGGAAAAGTGGCTGTGAGTGATTGAAATGAATGGAGAGAAATTGTGAATGAATAAATGATAACGCAGCCCCAAGGGGATATTCTCCCGCATTTGTCTGATAGCTGATCAGGTCAGGTGCGGGTAAGGGAATGGGTCCATTATGATGTAGCAGGGGTAAACCAGCTCTGCTGTCGGGCCTTGCTGCGGATGTCACTGATTGCACTGCGAGGTTGACCCTCGTGCGGTGTGGTGCGGTGAGGATCTGTCCCTGGGGCTAAGATGCGATTAAATGTGTTTGAGTGGATGAGTAAATTGGGTGTGTGTCGTCCTGTCTCGGGGAAGCAGCCTAGGTATATATATATATATATATATATATATATATATATCGGACAGGTGGCTTAGATACAGCCTTCATATACTGCTTTACTACCAGGGGAATTTATTAATCTGAAACTGCTCTAGCGGTGGCAAGACTAAGATAAGAAAAATGAAATCATACCGAAATGTCACAGCTATATTTCTGTATCCTGTTCTTTGGCTCCAGTAGGGCTTGTGAACATTCCTCAGAAGTGACGACTGAGGCTTTGTGGTGGACCTGTCAGTGCTTCTTTGACTGTCCCATGTAATAATTAATGCATATCTATCTATCTACCTCCCTATCTATTTATCTATCAATCAGTCTATCTATCTAGCTATCTATCTAGCTATCCATTTACATACTACAGTGGTTCTAATACTGGATGTACCGGGTAGGTGGGTGGGTGGGAGAATATAGAAGTAGGTGGGGTGACATCACTGAGGGTAACTAGCGGCAGTAAGTGAGATTCCACTACATTTGATACCAGGCCTCATGAGGTTATGGTGCCGTGGGTGAATGACAGTGACAGTGACAATAACACACACAAACACACACACGTGCCACCACTCCACCCCACCAACTCACAGTCAGATTCCGTGATGGTTGCCGTAAGAGACACACTAAAAGAAGGCGGATCTTGGCACAAATTTCACACTTACTGCAGCTGTCTGAGGCACCTGGGTTGGCAGAACAAGGCGTTGTGAAAGAACTGTGGACATATTTATTACACAATTTTCATATATACTCCCGCCACGTACACGAATGGGGCAATAATTTCTTGATATATAAACGTATGGGATCAATTTCTGTGCGTCAGATTACGTAGTTTTCCCTTCAATGGATTCAGCATCGAATTTACATGCAATATTGAATTCCTCGCCTGTGGAGTGAAGCAATAGGTGAACATGTCCTCACTTGCTGTATTAACTCGTTCATGGGCAAGGCAAATCCACTATTCACTGCCATCTAACGCCAAACGATTTTGTTCAACTGACAGTGAAGCAAAGAAACTTGAAAATGTAAAAACTTTCATCATTTTTTTTTATTATAGAACACATCCAGTACACCCTTCTAGCTAAAGCCAGACGATTTTATTCAGCTGGCGTTGAATCATAGAAGACTGGGTGTTTAAAAATAACATGGGCCTAGTGGATAACTGCAATATATATTAGAATAAGTTTTACGAGTGTTCTCTACTCCAGTACTGTTACACCAGATTAACTAAATGTGCTTGTGGTTGTAGACTCCGAAGACCGTTATGTTCCAGGAATCACATTGAAGATAGGAGAGGAAGGAGAGACCAAGGATGAGATGGAGGGACGGGATGGAGAGGTACATGAGTAGTGGAGGTGGGGGGGGGGGGATCTCATAAAGATGTAAGGTGAGGAGAGAGCAGCATGATGGTGGAGGACAGGGTGATATGGAGGCAACTCTGTGGTCACTCCTTCTGAGTATTAAGGCGTCTAGAATAGATAGACAGACATGTTGGTAGTCAGGCAAACAGACAGACAGGAGAGAGAGAGAGAGAGAGAGAGAGGCAAATAGGCCATGATATCCAAGTAGTGCTGAGAGTTTTTCTCAGCTGAGTGTGGTATGCTGTGTGTTTTTTTCATCCTCAGTGATTCATTCTAAGCATTAAACTTCATTATCCTCTTGTATGTTACTTATGCAGTTTATGTCTACAATGAAACGATACAAATAGTACAGGAGGGAATGTTACGATATAATGTGGAAAATAAAAAGCTTCTATACATTAATTTTTGTCGATATTAAAGATATATAAACACACGAAAGAAAGTTAAGGCGTAATATGCAGAACAAATCGCTGAGGAAAAGGTGTCACGAAGCCTCCTCTCCCACTTAAAATTACGACCCTGAAAGTTTCAGTGCTAATAAGAATTTCGTATGTGACTGAAAAACTGATGTTGGTTTTCAGTTCTTGTCTTAGGCCTAATCTTTTGGCCTCTTTGAATTCTTCTCTGTTGGGTAAGATCGTCTAGCGTTAGTGAGAAAAAAATAAGTGTTGAGAGGATATGGGCGATTTTTCTGAACCATATGATTGCACTGGTGTTCATTCTACTGTATAAAATCGTCTGCAGTCATGTAGAAAATCGTTTGGCCAGTGTAAACATTAACTAATTTTAGGTACTGAAGTGTTAGTTAATCCATTCTGTGCGATGACCCAATTTTTTACTGTATTCTTGCTACCTTCAGACGATTTTACTGATCTTCATCGAGACGCAATAATAGGGTTAATGGGGGCTATATTTAACTCCCTTACTGTATAAAACGTCCGTCATGTGTTGAGAAAAACTATCTGGTCAGAGTAAAAGCAAACTAAAAAATTCGCCATCGGAGAAAAAAAAGAAAAAGAAAAAAAGAAAAAAAAATCCATTGTCAGACACAGAGCAGATTCTGATATGGCAGACACTCATGGATTGTGGGATCCTGATGTGGCAGAAACTTTCGGGTTATTGGATGGATATGTATAGGCCTACATGTGCTTTAAATTCTTCTCTCATATTATATTGCATAAAGTCGCTGTCGTAATGTCCTACTTAGTATTACCGGCGTAAGTGTATTGTTAGCTTAATGCTACTATGAACTGGTCATGCAAAGCCGAGAATATAGAAACCTTGAAAGATGGCTGAATTGAGGAGTGGTCAAGATTTGCTGGTGGTCGTCCTAGTTCCGCGTTTTTTCTTCTTATTCTTATTTAACATTATTCACCCTATGTACATTGACGACGACGAGGATGATACTGCTGTTGCTGATGATGAAGGCTAACGATAATTCTCCGACTTTTATCTTTTCCCTTTTTCAGTCTCTGCACCTTACCTGTCCATTTATGATACGTGTGTTAAGATGCGGATGTCTGTGACGATGTAGATGGTGGTGGTGGTGGAGGATGTGATGGTGGTGGTTGATGATATTTCTCCTGCCTTTTGTTTTCCTGTGTGTGTATCTTACCATTACATTTATGTTGATGTTGGAGAGGGACACCTTCATGTGGTGGCACCGTTATAACTGTGAGGTGGAGATACCAGGTTATACAAACGTCCATTAGCTCCCTCCCTGTCGCTCTCAATGTAATATAGCTGTCCGCAGGAAACGGGAAGTTCAGCTTGCAGTACACTGGGTTTACATTCAGATGAGTCTCGGATTGCAACTACTACATTTATGGTAAAGGAACAAGGTTAAAAATATCTGTAAAATATCTGTAATGGTGCTGCTGCTGATGATGATAATGATGCAACCCTGTGATAGTCCCCCGAAGTTGAGGCCTGGTCCAGCTGGCATCACTAGTTTCGCGGGTCCATAATGTTCCAAGATTACAGAATTTCAGGGAAGTAGGTCAACTTTCACGCCTGTCAACAAGCAAGACACGACCCCGATGGTAAACAAACCCCACACCTGGCAGCCACACACCACTACATAACAACACACTGGCAATATCAGCGTTCATCATCATTATAATCATCATCATCAACAACAATAGCAGCAGCAGCAACATACTGACCCTAATCTCACTCTAATGAATGGTCGAGATTTCGTTGGTATTGTTGTTGCTCAGTCTCGCCTGCCTGCCCTACCAGACTCGTAGACCGCAGGTAAGCAACTGCCGCTATGGTGTTATCATACATGTTCCCTACACCACTGATGTTACTGTCTGCGTCTTAGTGTAGCATGTGCTGTGCAGTGCTCCATTATGTGTGTTTATGTTGCGTAGGCCTATTCTACGCGTGTCATCAGTGATTCTATCTACCCAAGTCTACGCGAAGTGGGCGACTGAGAACCATAAACAGGAGAAGTAGGAAAATCATCATTATCACTGTCCTTTTCATCATTATCCTCCTCCTCCTCCTCCTCCTCCTCCTCCACATTCTCATCATCATCATCGTTATTAAACCATAATGTCCCAGACACAAACTAGAAAGCTCTCAGACAGCATATACCACCACCAATGCCCTTGCTATTAAAAAGGATCCGGATATGAATCCGTGGATATAGGATCTGGATCCGCCCCCCAATTTAAACAATTCTTTCTTGGTCCACTGTCCACCTTTCAACAAAATATCATTAAAATCCATTGAGAACTCCTGGAGATATTGTGAGGGAGACTCCGGATCCGGATTCGGACCAGGGCCAAAATTTTATCATTTATTCCTTGACCCATGGCCTACCCTTCCGCAAAATTTCATCAACATCAGTTCATAGCTTTTTGAGTGATCCTGCTAACAGACAGACAGACAGACAGACAGACAGACAAACAAACCAACGCGGGATAAAACATGACCTCCTTGGCTGAGGTAATGAGCAAGTAAGCTCCATAAACAGACAGCACTCAAGGAGATGTATCATACGAATCACCATCATCATCCATCATCAACTCTTAACATTAATATCACTACCTCTCTGAACAGGGTGGTCCGGATCCAAAGACAGGACAAAAGTAAAGTAGAATCATGATTACAGTTAGTATCAGTATCATTGTCGTAACTTTATTTTCACTCTAACTCTGTGCACGGTAAGATCCACAAACATCCTTCCAGCCTTATTCCTACTGACTTAAAAGAAGTAGACAAGATCCAGTATAAAGAAAGGGACAGCACAAAGAAAAGTTGTCGTCATCGTCATCATCGTCGTTATTATCATCGTCTTTAATATCATCATCATAATTCTCACTATCGGCAGCCTTGTTCATCATCATTTTTATCTTTCCCTCATTGTTATCGCCCGCCTTTACAAATGCATAGCGATAATGTTTTTGTCAGCGTCTGTGTGCCTGTCTGACGGTGTGTGTGTGTGTGTGTGTGTGTGTGTGTGTGTGTGTGTGTGTGTGTGTGTGTGTGTGTGTGTTACCATTATATCTCGTGAACGGCTTGAGCTATCAACATGAAACCTTCAGGGTATCAAGATATGGCCGAAATCTTGGACGAGTTCAAAAATGGTCACTCGGGGACAAGGTCATCAAAATGGCTGCCAAAAGTCAACTATTTTGAATATGGAGTGGCTTTTTTTGTGAAACGCGGTGACTGATTTCCGAAGAGTTTTGCGGATTTTCTTCGCATTTGGTTTGTAAGTAGCCTGCAACTTGGCGAACAACATATTCTGGCGGGCTATTACCATTCGGCTCCCGAATGCTTTTCTTTCATTCTAAATGGAGTGAGTTGGAGCTAGAATGAGTATACAGTGTAAGAAGAATTATTAATAGGCACCATCATCATCATCACTTTCCTCTTCCACCATCTCATCACCACCATCACCCCTACAATTTATCATGGTCTTACCCCTACCCTACTATTATTAATGACGTGGGGATAGAAAAACAAACACCGAGTGTGTAAACAAGCTGCCTATAATTGGGCACCAGGAAGCACCTCAGTATCATCACCGAGCAGATGAATTCAGGCTTTCCCAGGCACCTGACACACACACACACACACACACACACACACACACACACACACACACACACACACACACACACACACACAAGCTGGCAAATATCTCCGGTTGGTCCATTCAAGACGATGACCTGCATTTCATTCGGTTCTTGCTACACCCAAGCGATTTGTTCATTCAGGTGAGCTCCGTAGTAGTATAGTCGGGGATAGAGCTTTCACTACTACTACTACTACCACTACTATTTATTATTATTATTATTATTATTATTATTATTATTATTATTATTATTATTATTATTATTATTATTATTAATGCAGCCAGATCATAATATACGGACTGAGAGAGATTCATCGCAGTAACTGGGCCAGAAACAATCTCTATCAAAACTTCTCAACACATCCTCTCTTCAACCAAGTGTTTTTACTTGGATTGGGTGAGCACCATCGTAATGCAGGACTGAAGGGATTAGAGTCTCCAGTAAACGCTTTCAAGTGCGGTTCTCCATTTTTAGATGCGGAAACTCTCTAGAGGTGGACCTATCCGTCTGCCTGTCACTAACCATTTTTTGAAACGAGGTGCTCCACTTTGTAGTCTTTAGCTATTTTAAGGAATCCTCACCACAACACACCACGCAACACATCATACCACCCTTTCACACCACACCACACCACACCACACCACGCCACACCACACCACCATCCTATCACACCATACCACATCACTCCAATGGCATTAACCAAAGGGCCTCGAAGCTCCCGTATCTAGTACTTTTGAACCTGTTATTATTTTGCTGTTACAACCACATAATTGTAAACACAGCCCCCTCCCCTCACAATGAAAGGCTAACTCTTGAATCTCAGGAAATGATTTGTTTGTTTTACTCTAGCTACGGCCACACGATTTTACTTGCCACTAGGAAACCGTCTGGAGTCTGAAGGTTAAAGGGAAGGTGTTAGAAAGGGTGCTAAAGCCGAAGTCGACCCCAGGCACCTGTGAGGAGGAGAGTGGCAATTATGGTGGGTTGAAGGTGTGGCGTAAACACGGGGTCATCACCACACCATCACCCGCCAGGCCACATAAACACACTAACAGCCACAATGGGGCTCCTGTGATTAATGGACGGCCACTGGCGAGGATACGACCCGTGGGAATCATGGCTCTCTTTAATCCATTCACTCCGATGGTGCGGTTCTTGTTTCAATCAGTTCATCACCGTATGATTCTCTTCAACTAAGCACGGATGTTTGGTAATGAATGGGTTAATGAAGGCTATATTTCACCTCCCCAGTTTGAAAAATTCTCCATAGTTGAATCAAGCCATCTAGATGCAGCATAACAACACAACATAATTCAACATCGGAGTGTAATGGACAACATTTTCAGTGCAAGGATGGCTGTTATTTTTTATTTCATTTCATTTGTTTATTTTGCTACCGCCTGACCATACCTTCACAGTGATGATGTGTCCTGTCTTTATGAGGGGGTTGTCTATTAATACTAGGACACCAAATATATGAGAGCGACGCGTGCTTTCCTTCTTGTTGTTATTGTTCTGCTCGGATAAAGTTATGGAAGAAAACATCGGTACGCCCATAACCTGGCGACCTACAAGGCTCGTTTTCAAGGGATGATTAACTTCTGCACTTCCCCATCACCAACAACCATCCCCGTCCATCCCGCCAACCCTTACATTCTCTCCCATCACACCCAATTCTACCTTGAAAGTCCCCCATTGAACATTTTTTCTTTATTACCGAAAAGTCGCGTTTGTCTGTCTGTCTTGGCTCTAAGTTTTGAAAATCTTAACCTGACAATACCTATGTGAAGTTCAGATATGAAAGCCATGAGCAGGATATGAAAACCATGAATAGGGCAAGGTGACTGGAGTAAAAAAAAAAAAAAAAAAATCCAAGCGGGTGGTTGTCCTCCGTCTCTGAACATTCTATAGTAGTGTTCATCTTTATACTGCCAAAAAGTTTCATCACGGTTTTGTAGTGAGCTCCCGTAGTGATAGAAATACAAAAGTTCTTCTTTAACCTTACTGTTTACTCTTGTTATCGCCGGATGATCTGATTGAGTTAGAAATGAAAAGGTTGACAGAAGGGGGTTTAAAACACAAGTGATTAACCTCCTAACCACTGACTACACTAACATCTGTTTTGGCTTGACTTCCAAATTATTTTATTCAGCCACGGCGGTGCGTCCGAGCAGATGGAATTAAACTTCCTCATGAACCAGAGTGCGAACTCTTATACAGATGAATGATTCAGAGTGTGAGTACTTATACAGCAACATGATTGGCCCTGAAAATTGCTGATCATCACTAAAGTGTGTGGTGTTCCATGCTACTAGGTATGTTTAATATTTTTCAAAATACTAGTCTGTGAACAGATATACGGTCTTGGGTTGCGATTCATGGTTTGCATTTCACATGAAATTTGCAACCATCATTATAACGGTAAATGTGCATCAAACGGCCTTATTCTCTGCTGCATAGGAAACTTCGTAGTACTGTATATTTTTAGCTCTTCAGTATCCGTATTACACTTCTATATTCTGTCTTTCATATATATTTTTTTTTACTTACATCGGTAATTCTCCCTCAGTAACATACAACCCAATAAAAAGGTGCAATATGCAAAATAAGTCGCTGACTAAGGGGCGTCACAAAGTCTTCCTACTAAGCGTGTCCAAAAATCCCACCGAATGTCAACAAACGACCATAAGGCGACACCAGCCTGTCGTAAGAAAAAAAAAAAAAAAAAAGAAAAAAAAGATTAAGCCCCTGAACCCAAGTTAAGTCCACTTTAGGTTATTCTAGCTCTTATCAAACAATTTCATTAAGCTTAGGAAAGACCTATCAAAATGGAAGAGTTTATATAGGCTGTTTCGAACCTCCCTAGTTCTAAAAGTCTCTCTTAACCCGTTGGTGTCTTGCGACTTTTAAAAAGGACGTAATCGCATAATTCAAAAGTTAGTAAAGGGAGAACCCCAGGGTACGGACATATGAGCTTCAAGACTACAAGCTGGTACACAGAGGGCGGTACGTTTCGTATCGTTCCAATAAAATCCCCCCCCCTCCCCCTACCACAGGACTCTTGAGCACTGATGGATGAAGTTGAACATAATAGATAGGAGTTAGCAAGAATAAAATGAACAAAAAAAAAAAAAAAATAACAGGGAGATGCTGGACATCAGGGTCCTAATCAGGGGGTTTCGCTTAAGTTTACGGGAGTGAAGCCCCTCATATCGACAAACATCAGCGACTTGACCATCGGACAGGGCAGCTCCAAGTGACGTCCCTGGGCTGAATGGGTTAATTAATTTAGCACTCTGGACAACTCAGAGTTCATTCTATGTGTAGCCCTAAGCTGTAGTCAGAAAAAAAATGAGATCCTTCACTATGTCTGGCCTCCTCTAAGCTATAAAGCTTGCAACCGTCTGGTAACAGCAAGAATCTAACTTAAATAGACGATACTGATCTGAGGATATTGATGTGGACAATGCCAAGCTCTTCCACATATAGGTGGCTTTTCCTTGCTTGAGCGAAAAAGTTTGGTGGTAGCAAAAATATTACTTCCAAAAGTTACTGTATTGAACTGATTAACCCTCTGAATCAGGTGACGTAATTTTAGGCTTAGTCTTGCTAATTCAGAAGATTTGAGAGAGAGAGAGAGAGAGAGAGAGAGGAGCATTAACAAAGTCCCTTCATAAGTGAAACAAAATCGTCAAGATATAGCAAGAACAAACTAAAAGAAAAAAATGTCAGAGGATTGAGGTGGTTAAGCTAATTTCACTTAATTCATAGCATGATTTCCTCATTAACAAAAAAGAGAGAGGTCTGGGTAATGAAGCCTGAAGAGAGGATAAGCTACAGTCTTCACGCCTTAAGTTTTTCTGGGAGATGGTTGCAACAAAGCACCTCACAGTCCTCGTGCAACGCCCTGCAACAGGATATCAACACCGGGAGGAGCTGGCGACCTCACAAGCTGTTTTCAGATTAAACTAAAGGGCGACATGAACATGAAGGGTTTGTTTGTCTTGGATAAGTGCCGGGGGAAGGGAGGGGGTAGGGTGATAGAAGCCACAGGCATGAATGTACACGGAAAATAGGAAGGTATACAGAAGGAAAAAAGTTCGCATAATATTCCACTGCGTCTCCTTCTTACGTAGGGCATGCCCGTCACTTTCCTCCCTTACACATCACATAAAGAATATCATATCTGGGCAGCGAAACATATCAAGCTTCTCTCAACTTGCGAAAAAAATACCCTCGCTAATATTTTCACATTAGTCCTGAATGGGCGGGCCCTGGACAGTTCGGTGCTGGTTCCTTAGCAATATGTGAGTGATGTATGGTGGAGGGTGGGAGGGCTGCTGGAACTCCGCAAGTGTAGTATCTACTCTATGGCGCGTCGTTTATAATCATATACCTGGTATAAATCAATCTTGTCTCGGCATGTTCTTGATTTACCTAGTTCGACTTTTCTGTTACTTATTATATCACCACTTGCCGGTTACTCCACCCACTGCCCACACGAGCTACCACTTGGTTAGACATGCAACCCGGACACGGGGCTGCACGCTGCTTCAACAACGCACTTGCGCAACGTTAAACAGTAACTCCACATTCAGGACAGCCGATGAAGGGAGACGGCTAGAGGGTGAGGTGTGAGGTGGTGAAGGTGATGGTGTGTGTGAGTGCCAGCCGTTTCTAAGCGAGGCTTATGTAAAATCTGTGTTGCACAAGGATTTTTAACCCTTTCAACACCGCTTCTACCAGACAATTATATGCAGGCCCCTCGTAGCGAAAGGACTAACAACATCTCAATTGATATTTTCGGCCCGATAATGGCTGTTTTGTTGTATACCTCGTACCTCCTCACGATTCTAATTCAGCTATGGCGGTATCCTTCTTAGTGATGGGGTTATGAAGAATCTGTACAGCGGAGAACAATACTAATCATGTCACTATGAGTACGACTGTATGTATGGACTGGATTTTACTTTATGTATGCAGGTTACGAGAACAAATACATACATTTACTTTCGCAGTCATATACAGTACATGACTTACTATCTTCAACAGTGCCATACACACCACCAATGCTAACATTTATACTATTAAATCTGCTGTCTGTCTGTCTGTCTGTCTCTGTCTCTGTCTGTCTGTCTGTCTCTCTCTCTCTCTCTCTCTCTCTCTCTCGTGTGTGTGTGTGTGTGTGTGTGTGTGTGTGTGTGTGTGTGTGTGTGTGTGTGTGTGTGTGTGTGTGTGTGTGTGTGTGTGTGTGTGTGAGCCCGCTGAGTCATCGTTCTACATCAGAGACAGAATGCACTGGGTGGTGCTATGTCTGAGGTAAGTTGATTCAGTCCTCTCACGATAGGGCTGAGGTAGGCAAAGATACGTGGGCGGATGGGTTAATTTGGAGTTAATATGGATAAGGATGGTTGGTCAGGATGGGAAGAACTCCTTGTAAATATAGGTTTGTTAATTCTTAGTGAGGTGGAGGGGGAGAGGAAGAGGGGGAGGCCAAGCATGAGATGAAGGGATGAAGTGTAGAGATATATGGCGTAGGACAGAGCGACTTGGAGGCAATTTGTTTGTGGCCACTCCTTACTGGATTAAGGCGTCTGGCAAGAGATAGTAGTCGGTGGTAGTCAGTGTATCTATTTCAATGATATACACCATAACAGAGGGAGGAGGGGATAGGGGGGAAACAAAGGGGGTTGTGGTAGGAGGGAATGGGAGGGAGGGTTGAGTTGGGATGGTGGTGGTTGGTGGAGCAAGGAAGGGGTAACACACCGTGTGAAGATAGGCCCTTTCGTTTAGCCAATATGGGCCTGGAGATGATTATGTTAAAAACTTTTTCCAGGCAGAAACAATATCAGCATAATGAATAACAATACAAACGCACCGAGCTAATATGTCTGGCATCACAACTGTAAAAACAAAGTAAAGCAAAACAAATGCCACTCCTGAGGAAGTGAGGCCCTGTCTTCAAAGGGTTCAATTAAGATAGGCCGTAACCATATGATGGTAGGGAACTCCCTCAAATGGATGGAATTATCTGACAGCAGCCACTAAAATAGTAGAAAAGAGAGGTTCTAACTTAGAGAAATTCTAGTAGCCATAAGGTGAAAACAATCCCGATTGATATGTTGCTGTTGTTTCTGTGGACCCAAACTCATCTGAATGTGAATCCAGTCAATTGTAGACCGACGCTGCCCTTATTCTGCAATCTACCATCCTCTTTGCAGGCAACAGGAATGAAGTTATGTAATGTTTGCATAATCAGGCATATCCGCTGCCCGGTTGTATCAAAGTCACCACATAAAGGCAGCTCTTTCTCAGCCATGAATGCAAAGTTAACGTTTTGTCAGGCCAGCACCAGACTGATTTATTCATCCATCGAGTGGCTTGTTGTCCTCAGTGAAATAATCCCTTCAGTTTCATTATATACTTTTCATTTTATTCTTGCAACAACCAGAGGATTTAAACTCAGCTTCTGGATGTCCTGTCGTGAGCGTGGTAATTGAAGCCGTGTCTAACCCCTTCAGTTCGAAAAATCTTTCTCACGCCGAATAAAATCGCCTGAAGGTAGCAAAGTTGACCTGACATGAAGGGGCAAATACTGGCAACAAACATTTGGCCGGGATTTTATTCCCCCCCCCTTCTCTCTCTCTCTCTCTCTCTCTCTCTCTCTCTTGAGGTGTGTGACTGGTCCGGGTGAGAGACGCTATTTCCTGTAGTCAGATACGGCAGGGAGGGGGCAAAGGAATGTACGGGAGAGAGAGAGAGAGAGAGAGAGAGGAGGAGGAGGAGGAGGAAGGAGTGTAGAGAACTGAGAGGAGAGAGAGGAAGAAAAGGATGGAAAGAAGAGTGACGAGAGAAGAAAAAGTGGAGATGCGCAAGGAACAAGAGGAAGGGGAGGAAGGAAGGAAAAAAGTGTGACAAGAAGAGGGAACTAGGGAGGAATGAGGAAGAGGAGAGGGGTGGAGGGAGGGAGGAGGCAGAAAACTGTGGAGGTGACAGCAGTGAGAGAAACGGAGAGAAAAAAGAATTAATGAGGAGGAAAGGAGTGGGTAAGAAAAAAAAAAAAAGGAGGAGGAGGAGGAGGAGTAGAAGGAAGGGTGTAAATAGGAGGGGGAGAGGAATGAGGAAGAAGGAAATGAAGAGATGAGAGGAGGAAGGAAAGAGTGCAGAGAAGA
Source organism: Coenobita brevimanus (assembly GCF_032717465.1). Lineage (NCBI taxonomy): Eukaryota > Metazoa > Arthropoda > Malacostraca > Decapoda > Coenobitidae > Coenobita > Coenobita brevimanus. Next base: position 9,521,473 of record NC_137060.1, read on the forward strand.
GAGAACAGAGGAGTGGAGAAGAGTAAGGATGAAGAAAAGCGTGGAGAGGAATAAAGAGGACTGGAGGAATGGAGATGAATGATGAGGAAGCGATGAGTGGAGAGAAAAGAGAGGAGAAAGAGAGGAAGAAAAGTTGAGAGAAGAGAAGAGGAGTGGAAAGTAGAAAGGAGTGGAAAGAAAAAAGAAGGGAGGAAGGAGGCAGAGGAATTTACAGGAAGAGAGGAGGGGAGGAGAGACGTAAGGAGGAAGGGCGAAATATTGAGAAGAGAGGAGGAAAAGAGGAGAGAAGAGAAGTGGAAGAGGAATTAGATAATAAACGGAGGACGATTCAAGTGAAGAGAATGAGGAGGGAGGAAGCAGGGGAATGTGAGGTAGGAAAAGAAAGAGAAGGAAGAGATTATTCAAGAAGAAAGGAGTGGGAGGAATGAGGGAGGAAAAGAGCAAAAGTGGATGAAGGTACAGGGGGAAGGGGAAAAACTGTGACTGCGAAGGAGAGTAGGGGTGGGAAAGAATGGGAAGAGACGAGTGAAGAAAAGAGAAAGGGTAGATATATAAATGGAGAGGAAGGAAAAGGAAGAAGTGAGGTACCGATAAGTGCATTCCTCTACCATTACGGCAGGCACGCAGCACCCGACAAGCTGTAATAACAATAAGCCGTTTAAACGCTCTCATCTTTGTGGTGCTCGAACCCACCTCACCAGTGCAGGTCTAAAACAGATATTTGGCCATCAGCAAATTACAACGTTTTCCCTCTCGGCTGCACACAACCCTACCTACTGCAGTGTGGGTGGAAGTGAAATTATGCTCTTCTGACTACGATGGTTGCCAGACTATGTATAAATGACAGATTGTAATAACATCAAGGCAGATTCGATTCAATTTTGAGAGCATTTAGTCAAAAGTCAAGGTCACCAGGCAAGGTCAAATGTCAAACTGTCTGTGTGGTTGATAGCAAAATAACCCAAAAATTTTTGATCCGATTTTATCCAAAATTAGTGGAAGGGTTGAGGGTCAGCAAATAAGTAACCCCATTTTTTTTGTACCATAGGTCAAAGAGCAAGGTTGACATCCGTTTTTATCTGATCTAGGCCGAACTTTGTGGAAGGCTTGAAAATAAGGCAAGAATAAAAGATTTCGACTTTGAGAACAATCAGTCAAAGGTCAGGGTCACAGAGAAGGGTCAAGGATCCAGGTCATACGGCAAGGCCAGAGGGAAAGGTCAAAGGCCAAGGTAAGAGGGTAAAATCAACTCAGTTTTGATCTGATCTGATGCATACAGGGACAAGCAAGAACAAAGAGATTCATTTTTGAGAACAATAAAGTCCAAGGTCAAGGCTACAAGGCAAAGTCAAAGCTCAACCTGTGTGTTTGTGTGAGCACAATAACTAAAACAGTTTTGAACTGATTTGTATCAAACTTGGTGGATGAGATGAGGTTCACACAAAAGAATAACTCACTGCTTATTATAAGTGGGTCAAAGGACAAATCCACATGGGAAGGTCAGTCTAAACAACTTTTATTTGATGTAAATTGACCTATATAGAAAGGTTCAGGTTAAGACTAGGATACATACATTCTATTTTCAGAAAGGTCAAGGTCTCAGGGAAAGGTTAAACGTGAGGGTCACTGGGCAAAGTCAATCGAGTTTTGGTCTGATCTGAACAAAGTTGGTGGAAGAGTTAAGGGTTAGGCACGAATAAAACAATATGTCTTTAAGAGTAATCGGACGAAGGTCAAGGTCATAGCACAAAGTCAAATATTCGGTCCATAGAACAGTTAGTAAACTCGGTCTCGGACTGTACAAAGCTTCTTTGTGTTCATTTTTGGATGCCAGAGAAAGGTGTAATGGTTCTATAAGGTCTGAATAATATGGCGTTGTTCACATCATTCAAACGTCCTGGGCTCCCGATCTACATAATTCAGTTTTAAGAATAACCAGTCGAAGGTGAAGGTCATAGGACAATGTCAATGGCTGAAACCTTAGACTGATTGTAAGGCGCGGGTATTGACCTGTGAGTGTTCCTTCTTTCTTATATTTTATTCCCACATACAGCCAATCTATTTTCAATTTCTGTGAGATCTCTGGCAGCGAAGTCTTAGCCACTACACTCCCGGTGACATACGTATATCTGACTTTCTGTACTGTATTGTTTCCTTTACATTATTTCATTCAGCTTAGGAAATACTACCATTAGGAGATAAAAATAGACTTAACTCCTTCGAGCTACAAATCCTTGGAAGATTGAGTGAGCATTGTTGCAGTGTCTTGTGATAGCAACAATAACAACAACAAGAAAAAAGTCATTGGATTCAAGGGGTGAAAGATAATCGTTTCTGTTATTTTATTTCTATTAACGTTAAGCTACTTCACTCAGACTAGGAATGACTTATCAAACTGTGCTAACCCCTACACTACTAAAGATCCTAAAAAAGTAGAATGTAAACATCTGGAAGTAGGAAGAATGGAGCTTTAAAATGAGCCATAGGACAGAAAGGGTAAACCTCTCCATTTATTCTGCCGTCTGAGTTTTCGCGTGAATGCTTATCAGTTCCAGTTCGGTAATGCATTTTATATATATATATATATATATATATATATATATATATATATATATATATATATATATATATATATATATATATATATATATATATATATTTTTCTAGCTACCTCCTGACAACTTTCTTTAACTGTAGAGAGTATTTACTTATTTATTTTTATTTTTACTGAACAGGCTAAGCACACACTTCATTTACCCCTTCATGGCATTAAGTATCCGCTAAGCTTAACATAATTATCTGGAGGTAGCAAGAATATTTCAGTACTACACTCCATCATAAGGTACTCTAGATGGAAGCCTTCATGTGGTGGCACCGACATAACCGAGCAACTCATTTGCCCGGTAATACAAACGTCCCTCAGTGCCCTCCCTATCTCCCCTAAAAGAAGGATAGTGGGGTGAAGAAGAAGGGTAAATATCATCCTGCAATCCACAGGGTTCAAGTTTCATTTGAACCTGGGGGTACAACTATTGCTACGCTACGCCATCGGAGTGAAAGGGTTGAGATTAGAGAGGAATAGCGGCTGTTTTTTATTCTCTCCTAATAAAGTAATTGTTTCCGCTTTATGCATCTTTACCACTCGTAGTCTGTAGTTAACTGTCACAATACTCCTCTCTCTCTCTCTCTCTCTCTCTCTCTCTGTTTTTCTCTCTGGAAGTAACTGTGCTCTTCCTTTTCTTGTTGCTCTTGTTGTTTTAGTACAGTGATTCTTTTTTTACTCCATTTACTTCACTTGTTTCATATGTAACAGTCTCTCTCTCTCTCTCTCTCTCTCTCTCTCTCTCTCTCTCACACACACACACACACACACACACACATTTTTTGCCGTAGAAGACAGTATTTCCCCCTCTCCCAGTGGCAGGGGAGGCAGCAGGGCGTGACAGGGTGAGGGGAAAGGGGAAGGGGTATGAGGGGTGAAAGAGAGAGGAAGAAGGAAAGGAGAGAAAAGCGAGGAAGAAGGGGAAGGAGAAGAGAATAGACAAGTGGAAGGAACGTGACTGGGAGAAGATAAGGGAATGGGGAAATAAGGGGGGGGGATGAGGAAGGAAGAGATGGAGAGGGAAGAGAGAGGGAGAAGGGAACTGAAAAGGGAGAATAGAGGAACACGAAGGAAGAGAAGATGGGAATGAGGGGGAGAAGGGAGAGGAACAAGGAAGAGAGAAGGGAAGGAGGATGTGAGGAGGGAAGGGACGAGAAGAGAGAAGGAAGGGAAGAAAAGAGGAGAATCGGGAAAAGGAAAGAGGAGGAGAAAAAAGGAGCGGAAAGAGGAAGGAGAGGCAGGAGAGGTGAAGGAATCGTAAGAGATGAGAAAGAAGTAAAGGAATAGAAGACGAGGAAGAGGAAAAGAAGAGGAGAAACAGAAATGGAGGAAAAGGGAAGTGGGAGAGGAGACGATAAAACGAGAAAGTAGAACAGATAGGAAGGATAGTGACAGCATGAGAAGAGAATAAAATGGGGATTCTATTAAGTTTAGGAGAGTACCTGCATAGTACCAGAATGTCTCGTGTATATTGTTATTACTAAAGCCAGAGGGGGTGGAAAGAAATGCCTTCATGTGGTGACACTAAAAAAACCAAGCTCTTTCATTACCCTGTTATAATAAGCCTCCCTTAACTCCCTTCATATCACACGAAAGGAGAATGGTGGATTGTGGGAGTACAATTTCGCCCTTCAGTTTTCAGATGAGTCTGATGCCGCAACTTCAGACTCTAGAAGAGCCAGATTATTGTTTTCTGAGCTCGGAATGATCAAAAGTGATAACGATGTTTAACACACTTTTCATTAATATCAATCCCTTCAGTGCTATGACGTGCTTTTTGTTCTTGTCATCTTCAAACGTGTTTATTCATTTTGGGATAGATTTTTCAAACTGGAGGAGTTGATACAGCCACCATTAACTCTTTCACCACCAGACGTTTTCCCCTAGCTGAATCTAATCCTTTAGTGGTAGCATGAATGACAGCAACAAGACAAGGGATACATCTAATAGCTGCACCCATCACCCCAACACTTCCTAAAAGGCGATCTTTGTCTTTGCATACATCCCTAAGACACACCCAAGACACACCTCAGATGCACACCACATGCAACTCAGATACACCCCGGAGGCACACCAGACACACCACTAATATCCTATACTCCTCAACACATTCCCCAGTGTGACGCTCATAAAACTGTAATGTTGCAACTTTCCACATTTCACCTGTTAAAGAAAGTACAGTGACAAAGGGAATGATACAGTTAGGGACATACACTGAATTTGACCGCCCCCTGAGTCTGGGGAAAATATGACGTCGGAGTGAAGGTGTTAAATACCAGGATGACTTCTTGCTGCCGCCTGACGATTTTGTTGAGCTTGGTAAAGATGAGATTAGAAACAGCTCTCACTATCTTCATCAGTACTTTGACTATACATTATTCCTGCTTCCACCAAACAACTTTCTTTAAAAAACGAGGGACTTCTAATAGTACTGGTTGCAAATCCAGTTTCATATGAACATGAAAAGGTGGATTTCAAGTTGCAGCTGCCTTCTTCCTGCAGTTCGCTATCCTCCTCTCAGAAGCAAGATAGAGAGCTGAGAGACACTTGTACAACCGTGCCGGTTATATCAATGCCACCACACGAAGGCGTGTTAGATGAATCTTCCATTAACCCCTATGGAATCCGTAAGTTACCGCCTGACGATTTTATTTAGGTTAAGCGAGACTCAGGCAGTAGACGAATTAAGTAGCACCATCACCACCACCCTTAGTAGTAGTAGCAGCAGTCCCAAGTTCATCTAGGCGTGAAGTCAGTGGACTGCAGGTTTAAGATTCTCTTACGGTGCAGTCCACCATCCTCCTTTCGGGGGGATGGGAAGCTGAGGAACGTTTGTACCAGAGGGCAGCTCCGCCGTCTGGTTATATCGGTGCCAACACGTGAAGGCCTCTCCAGCACCCAGCGGAGGGATTATGTGATGGGCTGAACCGAAAACTTAAAAAAAAATGAAAGGTGACGTCAGGAAATAACATGATTATGTAAAAGAAAAATCCGAAATAATTTGGGTCGCAAGAGGAGATAATAAGACGAAAAAATGAAGAAACCAGACGTAAAGAGGGGAAAAAATAGGATAAAAAAGAAACTGAGAAGAAATAATAAGTGAGGGGGAAAATAAGACGAAAAATAATAAGAGACGAGGAGAAAAAATACGGAGTTGGAGAAGAAACCAAGAAGAAATGAGAAGTGAGGTCATTAAGAAGGAAGAAAATAAGTATAAAATGGACACTAAAAAAAATGCGAAGAAAATGAGAGACAAGGAGATGAAATAAGTAGTAGCGTAAGGAAAATAAGAAGAAATGAGAGAGGAGGCTTAAAATTAACAAGCTGAGAGGAGAAATAAGAAGAAAATGGGAGGTCAGAAGAGAAATAAAAAAGGAAGAATATGAGTTAAGGAGACAAAACAGAAAGATAAAATAAGAGAATAAGGTAAGTAAAGAATATAGGAGGATTACAGAAGAAAATCAGAGGAAGACTGGAGGTAAGGAGAGAAATATGAGAACATAAGAAACGAAAAACAAAAGAAAATGTGAATTGGTGGAAGAGAAGACGAGTTAAGCGGGGACCAAAAGAGAAAGAAAATACAAAACTTGGGTTGTTACGGAAGAGGAGAGATTACTGAGAAGAAGGGGAGAAACGAGGGGGAAAAGGAGGGGAAGGGGAGTGAAGGTTTGATGGGGTGATAGGTAAGGGGAGGAGGGAAGACAGGAGACGCAAGACTGGGGGATGGGAGAAGAAATAATGACCAGAAAGCTAGAAAAAATGAGAGAGAGAGAGAGAGAGAGAGAGAGAGAGAGAGAGAGAGAGAGATGCTAGGACAATAAGCGAAGGAGAATTAAGGAAAAAAAAGTTTATTAAGAGGACAAGGGAATAAAAATTGGTAATAGAGGGGTACGAAGAAACTGAATTATTGACAAGGACAGAAAGAGGGCAGGAGGGGTGATGAGGTGAGAGAGACCAAAATAAATAGATAAATAGATACACAAGGAAGAAGGAGCGACAGAAGAGAAAGAAAAGAGTTAGGAAAGATAAGTGACTGGTAACAAGGAAAGGGGAAGGAAGGGAGACAGACACTAGGTGGAAGGAACTGGTTAAAAATTACGAAAATACAAAAAATTATGGGAAAAAAAGAGATGAGGGGAAAAGCAGGGAAAGATGGAATAACAGATACAGAAAGCAGATATGGGGAGAGAAGAGGAGAAGAGGATAGAAATAGAGATTATTAAAAATGCAATAAAAGATGGAAAAAAGAGAGAAAAAAGACAAAATAGCCGGAAAGGAGGGGTAAAGGGGGATAGGAAAAATGATAATAAAAAATAAGTAATAAAAAAAGAGAACAAGATTTGAGAGAGGGAGAAAGGGAGGGCAAAGGAAGAGGAGAGGGTCAACGGAGAGGAAATACTCTAATTACGACTGCATTCCCCTTGTGTGTGTGTGTGTGTGTGTGTGTGTGTGTGTGTGTGTGTGTGTGTGTGTGTGTGTGTGTGTGTGTGTGTGTTAGAACTTCTGATTTTAGTTAAACCACAGTAATTCTTTTCCATCTTTGAAAAAAGGAAAATCCATATTCATTTTTCCAGGATTCAAGGCGTTTTTCGTTTTCCTAAGTTATGAAGCCAGAGAGAGAGAGAGAGAGAGAGAGAGAGAGAGGTAAGCAGCGGACAATCCTTTTCACATGAATTTAACTCTTTACTGCGATTACATATATTCCACCAAAAGTCCTAGTTATGGGTAAAGTAAGTCTTCTGTTACCTTTTCGTCTAATTCATTATTGTGTTCTGTTGTAGTCAAAGAAATCCTTTCCCTCAGAATAAACAGCGAGGCAGTGAGCAATGAGTTTTGAAACCCAAGGTTATGATCTTTAAAATTCAATCAGCTTTTTAGAATATTGTTAAAGCTTCATAAATATTCGGCTAAAAACTGGAGCTGTATATTTTTGACCGTTAATGTAAAGAAAATAACTAGTTTTTCATGGTTTGGTGAATACACTCGTAAAAGGTGGAACCATTTGAGACACGCATTAGTCCAGTTATGGATAGATTTTGTTAGTTTTAAATAATCTTCAAATAAAAATGGGAATATACTTGAAATCCTGACTTTATCTCTCTCCCTCCGTCTACCTCTCTCTTCTCGCTTCTGTAATTTCTCCTTTCCTTTTTCGTTCTACTTCTCTTCTCTCTCCTCTAATTTTCTTTTTCTTCTTTCCTTCTCTCCTCCTTCCTCTTGTATCCTAATTACCATTGTTACCTTTACCTCACATTCCTTCAACACTACTGCTCGTTATTCCGCAGCTTTTGCCCCTTCTCTTTATCTTTCTTCCCCTTTCCTTTATCTTTTAAGTCCTGGTAATTTCCCCTCCAAAATCTGATAAGTCTCCCCCTCCCTTTCCTGTCACCTGCCCTGTCTCCTATCTCCTCCATCTCTTACAGTCCTCCCTCTATTCTCTTTCCTCCCTTCTCACACAAGTGCCTTGTTATTCATTTACTTTGTACTTCCTTCCACCGCTTTCTCAGCCTAATAGTCACTCAGCCTCATTCATCTATATTCCTTCCCCCTTCCCCCCCCCCTCTCTCTCTCTCTCTCCCGCCTTTTTTACCTATGTTCTCAGTCTGCCATAACTGCAATTTATTAATTTTTATATGCCGACAAGCATCTCAACAGAGCACTCGATCACTATTGTTGTTGTTGTTGAAAGATTCCCTGCACATATAGTGCAGGCCGGGCCATACATTAGCCCGGTCAGTGGTGTTTGGGCTGGTTAAAAAACGATAAATGGGGAGGACAGGACCTGGGGATTGCCCAGCACACACGTCCTGTCTCCTGACTGGCTTTGTGGTGTGTGTGTCTCGATCACTAACTGGCCATGTTTATAAGTAGGTAAGGGACTGCGTTACAAGTGTTATAGTGTACTAGTGTTCACAAACAGTTTTCATCCGAGTTTAACCTGACTTGGTGAGAGGTTTGAGGGCCATCCAAGGGGGTGACTTTAAACTAATGTGTACCAAACCTGGTGGAAGAACTGTGGGTATAGCAAGAACGAAGGGAATCAATTTTGAGAACAATCAGTCAAAGGTCAAGGTAACAGACAAGGTTGAAGTAAGACCCGTGTGTGTCTGTGTGTAAACAAAGTATTTAGACAGTTTTGATCTGATTTGGCCCAAACTTGGTGGAAAGATTAAGAATTATCTGAGCTGCTGACCTACTGATATTAAGCACCAAAAGTGAAAGGTCAAGGTTACATGGATAGGTCAACAAAAAGTTTTCACCCTATTTAGACCTTGGTGAATCGATTCAGCGTAAGCCATGAATGTACAAGTATTTAGTTGATGTGTCACCATCTACTGTGCTTTCCTGTACTACACTCTTTTTAATCAGCTTGGCCTAAAATTGCCATCTCACCATCTTCAATGTTGAGTAGTAACTATAGAGTAACAGTAGGATATAATATTAGTCACGAAAAGTGCTATGGAAAGGGTGCAGAGCCGCAGCATTTTCTCTCTGCCACTGACCTGCGTGAAACAAGCTACAAAAGGAAGAAATCTTGGCCAGGTTAAGGTAAAAAAAAGTATAATATCCCACTTCCTTCAGCCTCTTCCTTCCCTCTCATTCTTTTGCACTTCATTCTTCTTTCTTCTCTTCCGTTAGTTTCTTTTTCACTCTTTTATCTTTAATTTTATCGTTCTATCTTTATCCTCCTCTCCATTCACCTTCTCCGTTCTATGATTTCTTTTCTTCTCTCTTTCTTCGCTGTCTTATAACGTCTTTAATAGTTCAGCCCTAACATCCCAGACCATTTCCTCAGCATACGACAAATCCGAGTCATATTGCTAAAAGAATTACCTAAATTAACTCGTCCACTATGATGAGATTTTATCTATGTATTTGTTCCGACTTTTTTTTCTTTTTCTTTTCTTCTTCTTCTTCTCTTTACAGATTAGGTAGTATGTCTTGGCTTCAAGGGTTAAATATATCTCGCGTTATATATTGTAATTTCTTTCCCTTTTGTTCCGTCGGATGAACAATTTTCATGTCTCCGCCCACCTATGGCGGAGGAGGCATTCAGTGGCTGGTCTGTCTGTCCTTGCGTGCGTAGGTGGGTGCATGCCTGCGTGAGTCCGTGCGTCTGTAATACAAGTACTCTTGTGGGCCCGGTACCTCCTGAACCCATCAACGGATTTCCACCAAACTTTTGTCAGTGATGCAGTATGAAGGGAAAATGAACTGACTAGTTTACCAGAGTCAAAGGGTCAAAGGTCAAGGTCATATGGGATCGATTTTGTTTCTCCATGTAGGCGCGATATCTCCTGTACCCTTTGATGGATTTCGACCAAAATTTTCTCAGTGATGCAGTATGAAGGGACGATGAACTGATTAGGTCAGCAAGGTCATGGAGGTTGTATGGCGAGTCCGTGTGCAAGGCTTAGCGGAGGCATTCCAAGCGACTGTGCGTCGACAGCTCGGGGCCCGAGTTCTCGGCGTTTCATTATATTCATGCTATTTCCAGACACCTTTATTCAGTTCAGAATATCTTTCGGTTAGAGTAGGATACGTTTCCATTGAATGTGGGCGTGGTGAAGGTTAAAACTGAAATGTTCTGAGAAGAGGAAGAACATAATTAACATTAGCCACGTTCATACAGCTCATTTCTCAGTTGATGATAATGATGGTGATGCTGATGATGGGAAAAAATAATAATGTGTGTGTGTGTGTGTGTGTGAGAGAGAGAGAGAGAGAGAGAGAGAGAGAGAGAGAGAGAGAGAGAGAGAAAGAGAGAGAGAGAACATCCAGACACACCACTCCCTTACTGTTCAGAATCAACAGCTACATAACTTACATCAGCCCAGTGACGTATTCTTTATTATATTCCTACTACTTATGATGGTAATATTCAGAGTTCTTATTCATCTATAATAATGGCTGGATTATCCAACTCCATATCTATTCCCCCCAGATCGAAAAATCTCCCCGACGCTTAACTGAAATGTTTGCCGGAAAAAAGATACTCTAAAAAAGACGTCACCTTCATCCAGCCCAGTATTGCCTCAGAAGGGGCGTGGGGGCCCGGGTTAAAGGTTAAAAGGTTAAAGCCGTGAGTCACAAGGCATCACGAAGGAGGAGGAAAGACGCTGGCTCTTATTCACACTAAGGGATGGGTGCCCTGCGCAATCCCACACGGCCGCACAGACAACCTTCTTCTAGCTATGGCGTCATAGACAGTGCCCATGACGGAAGGCATTACTGAGGTTGGCACCTCCCCTTCCCCCCACTGACAATTATGCAGATATACCCGTCTAGTTACATTGGGTCAGCCGAGAGTCTACACGTACAGTACATGACGCTGAGAAAAATCTCCACTAGAGCGGAGTCTCAAACCCCAGTCCTCTGGATTAATGGACAGTGAAAGCAGCCACTGCACAACCAAGGCCACGACATTTTTTTTTCTTTTTTACGAAGATGAACAGAGTAGGAAAAAACAACAACAACAATCCGTACTCCAGATTACTTGTTTCCTCCATTCATGAATAATCGGTAACAGTTGGACTTGAACTGCTGTAGGTTGAAGTTTGGGCGGAAACTATTCTGGAGAAGCAAGTTCCAAAGAGATGCAGTTCGAGGAATAAAAGAATTTTGATGGGTAGAATTTCTCCAATCGGACTAGGCCTGTCCAGGTTTCCATATCCAAGAGGTGGTTGGGGTTCATTGCTCACGTATTTGCCACTCAGGAATGAGTGAGGCTGGTCACTCACATCTTAAATGTCAGGACCAACTTGCCTAGCCCCGGGCTCCTACACTCCTCATGGGGCAACACAGGATTAGATAATGATGATGATGATGAATTTCTGCAATATGACAGTGTGACAGTCCAGTCAAGAATGCCACCAGCCATTGAAGAGCGGGGGAAGGCGTAGAGAGGTGGCACAATGGAAGCTACTTCGTTTCAGCATTTGCTATAGAAGTATCTGTAAAATACTACAAGGGAGGCAACATTCCTTCTTACTTGTAGGGGAGGTAGTTCATTTGTGATTACAGAGTTATTAATAATTTTCACAACTTTGTTCTGAATTTTGTCTTGTTGTTTTAGTGCAACCTTTCTACATCCACACCACATGGGTGATCAGTATTCCAGTTGAGAGCGCACATGACTTGTAAATTATAGCTAACTGCTCGTCAGTGAAGTAGCTGCGGATTCTATACAATAAGGCAAGTTTCTCTGAAGCAGTTTTAGCAAGTGATCTTACATGAGGTCCAGCTGAGGGCACTGTTAAAAAATTTCAATACTTTTAGAGACGGGAGTGTTAGTAGCACTGAAGGTAATATAGGAATCTGGCAATATCTGTCTGTTAGTAAACTGTATATATTTGGCTTTCCTAGCATTAAATGAGTCAATATTACATTGTTCCCATTCAATTATCTTAGATAAGTCTTGATTTATGGAGATTGCTGCACTAAGTTGGGATAGAGTTGTGAGATGAATGGGTGTTTAAGTGTAAAGGAACCGTGAAGAGTTGAGTCATCTGCATATAATTATATTAGTGATTATCACAACAACAATAACGAGAACTACTACTACTACTACTACTTCTACTATAATAATAATAATAATAATAATAATAATAATAATTATTATTATTATTATTATTATTATTATTATTATCATTAATATTATTATTCTTATTATTGATGGGGGGTGTGGTGAAATGCTGAGGTATGGGGGTGAGATTGTTGTGGAGTGGATATGGAATTTGTGTAGACTGGCTTTGGAAGAGGGAAGGGTTCCAGAGGACTGGAAATCAGGTATAATTGTTCTTTTATACAAAGGAAAAGGGGAGAGAGAAGTATGTGGTAACCATAGGGGTCTTTGCCTTCTTAGTGTAACTGGTAGAACATATGGTAGAATACTCATTGATAGGGTTAGGCATGTGACAGAGGAGCTAGTTGGAGATGAACAAGGGGGATTTAGGAAGGGAAAAGGGTGTGTAGAGCAGATATTTGTTCTAAGATGTTCAGTGGAGAAGTATCTAGAGAAGGGAAAGAAAGTGTATGGTGCCTTCATGGACTTGGAGAAAGCTTATGACAGAATAGATAGGCAGGGTATGTGGAAGGTATTAAGAATATATGGAGTGGAGGGGAAATTGTTGAGTGCTGTGAAGAGTATGTACAAAGGAGCTAGGGCTACGGTGCGAGTGGATGGTGAGCTGAGTGAGTTCTTTGATCTCAATGTGGGACTGAAACAGGGTTGTGTGATGTCTCCATGGCTGTTTAGTATATAAATGGATTGGGTTGTAAAGGAGGTGCAAGGTAGGGCAGTGGATGTGGGGGTGGCTCTAATGAATGAGGGTGAGATTTGGAAGATTCTGGTGTTGCTGTTTACTGATGATACAGTATTGTTGAGTGAAGATGAATGGGAGTTGCAAGGTTTGGTGAATGAATTTGGGACAGTGTGTAGGAGGAGGAAGCTGAAAGTTAATGTAAACAAAAGTAAAGTTATGGTGTTTGAAAGGAATGAAGTCACAGAATGTACAGTGAGGTTGGGTGGTGAGGATATGGAGAATGTGAGTGCATTTTTGCATTCAAGTACTAGGGTAGTGTGATGAGTAAGGATGGAACTTTGGGGGATGAAGTGCGTGAAAGGGTACAGCAGGGAAGGAAGGTTGTTGGTTCACTGAAAGCGGTGATGAGAAATAGGGAGGTGAGTATGGAAGTTAAGAAGTCACTGCATGATAGTATTGTGATCCCTACCCTGACGTATGGAAGCGAGGCGTGGACCTTGCAAGAGGGGAACAAGTCAAGAGTGAGAGCAGTGGAAATGAGTTACATGAGAGGAGGAGCATGTGGAGTGACATGGAGGGACAGGTTGACGAATGAAGAAGTGAAGGAACGTTGTGGGGTGGATGTGGTTGAGAAGATTAGGAGAAATACACTGAGGTGGTTTGGACATGTGGAGAGAATGAAGAATGAAAGACTGACTAAGAGGGTGTATGTAGGTGAGGTGGAGGAAGGGAGAGGGAGGGGTAGACCGAGGATGAGGTGGAGGGATGGAGTTGAGAGGTATATGAGGGAAGGGGGAGTGAGTTGGGGGGAGGGTAGTCAAATGGTGGGTGGCAGAGCGACTTGGAGGCGTTTTGTCTGCGGCCACCCTTTTCGGGATTAGGGCGTCGGGCTATAGATAGACAGATAGATTATTATCATCATCATTATTATTATTATTATTATTATTGGGGGCGCTCACCATCCACTCACTCGATGAAGTGCTGCTCTCGTGTGCCTGCCCTTTCCTGTCTTCCTTCCTTCTTTCCATTCTTCCTCTTCTGACTTTCTTTCCTTCATTCTTTTCTCTTCCTTCTGTCTACAGGTGGCTCTACACTGAGAGAGAAGCCAAAAGGTTTCCTGTACACCAGGAAACTATTTACTATGCTGGGTGGTAACCATATAATCAAATTATGGTGCCTGGTGGTTTAGTGGAAAATGAAGGCGCTTCAGTCGGACTGAGCTGGTGCAGATTTATATCCAAGGGGTGGTTGGGGTTTATTGCTCACGTAATGCCACTCAGGGATGAGTGAGGCTGGCTACTTTCATCGTAAATGTCAGGACTAACTTGCCTAGCCCCGGATTCCTGCGCCCCTCATGGGACAACACCGGATTAAATGATGAATGAATGAATGAATCATTGTCATCATCATCAGTAGTAGCAGTAGTAGTAGTAGTAGTAGCAGTAGTAATAGAAGTAGTAGTAGTAGTAGTAGTAGTAGTAGTGGCAGTAGTAATAGAAGTAGTAGTAGTAGTAGTAGTAGTAGCAGTAGCAGTAGTAGTAGTAGTAGTAGTAGTAGTACCTTAAACCGAGAGCTCACACAGAACCACACCACACCCTCATATTCCTTCCACTGTATCCCATTTTGACAGAAGAGGCAGAAAGCAGAGAGCCGCCTGTAACACGAGTCCACCGGCGCCAGCCCTAACCTTACCCCTCCCTCACCTCCCTCACCCGCCCCTCATCCCGATATCAGTTTAGCCTTACTCACCCCAGCTCTACTCAGGCCTTACCTATTCTCTCACTCCTTCTTTCTCTCCCCTTCTTTACTTACCCCACCTCCACTTCGCCCTCTCCTCTCCCGCATTATTTCCTCATCCCATATCCCACCCTTACCTACCCCCTCACCCCTCACCTCGGTCTCACTTTGTTCGACCCAGCCTCTTCTCAGCCCTCACCCCTCCCTAATAAAGGTAGAGTCACAGGGGGATTAGAACGTCCAACCCACAAACTCAGTCGCAGTCAGTGTGTCTCGAACCCACGCCAGAGCATCCCTTGATCATGAAACCAGTGGAAAATTTGACTGAGCCACCTTTCCTCATTCCTCTCATCTCATTCCTCATTTTTCCTTCACTCCCACTCCATCCCCGCCCTCCTTCTTCCCCAGCCCATCTCCTTCTTGTCCCAGTTCACCTGGTAGTGCAGCTGGGGATCTCGATGTAAAGTCGATGGTTGCATGCCGTCTGGGGTAAGAAAGAACATCAAATATTGTATGCTTTACTAACCGTCCTGTCGTCGATCAATATTAATCCTAAACTTTGTTTCTACAGCCCATCCATCACCCTCCCAGCGCTGTACCCCTGTCTCGCATCAAATCCAGCTGTAAACGGTAAACATTCTTCTTTCGATACAACTAAATGACGGTGATCAAACTCGATGGTGTCACCCCCAAATCTGGAGGCCAAAATATCTCCTCCAGGGTGACTAAATCGTCTGTTGGTGGCAAATGTGAAATATGAAAGGATCTCATATTAAGGGTGCTATAAGTAATGACGGTCAGAAAATCCGTCTAGATTTTCGATTTGACCATTTTGGGGGAAGGGCCAAGAACTAATTGACTGAGCGCCATGATTTTCTCCTATTTTTTTTATTCAGAGGTTTTCTACAGCATATCATGAATGAGAGGGCGCACACGCACGCACGAACGCAAACAAATAAACAAACAAACACAAACACACAAACACACACACACACACACACACACACACACGCACACACACACACACACACACACACACACACACACACACACACACACACTCATGGCAGTTCTGCTCCCATTCAAGGACTGGAGCAGACACATTTCACGGGCACGTGATTCGAATTCGTGGAAGAAAAGCGCATTCTCTTTAACCACAGTTCTGCATTTGAGCTGCTCTGACAGTATGCAGTATGTAATAGACGCAGGATGTTTGAAATAAAGAAACGTATCGTGTGTCGTAATTCACAGTGCCAGAATTCTTAGGACCAGATAAAACAGGGATTGTCCTTAACTTTTAGATGAAGCTATGCCAATCCCAAGTTGATTCAGATTTTCTAGCAGTAGCAAAAAATATAACAGATTAACGGTAACAAAAATTTAATGAGTGAGACTGTTATCGTCTTCAGATGGTTAAGGGCTTCATACACTCTTTGGGCTTGAGTGTGCTGATATACTGTAGATTTACGCTCTGTTATTGTGCCAGCTTACATGAGTTTTCCCTCTGTGGATAACTCGCCATTTACTTCCTGTTTTGACAAAGGGTGAGAGACCGGCAAGATATAACTTCCAAATTTTATTTCCCTATTACACAATGTACATGATATATCTCACATTAAGAGGAGGGACTAGGAGCCTCTTTAACCGACGAGAATACGAGCCTCAGAGTAATGAAATGCCTTAGTAGGGGTGAGTGGAAATGGGGGAAGAGGTCAGGTTCAGCTGGAGAACAGCAGGAGGGTCTCTGTTCACCCAGCAGTGAAATTGGGTACCTGAGATGTAATTAAAATGTGGGTAGTCTTTTACTGTAAGGCAGGATAATTGCACAAGTTAACCGTCTGCCTTAATGACCCTAACGTGGTTGACAGACACAAATCTAACCTTTCTTCTTCTTCAGACATAGCTAACTCGTGTGTGTGTGTGTGTGTGTGTGTGTGTGTGTGTGTGTGTGTGTGTGTGTGTGTGTGTGTGTGTGTGTGTGTGTGTGTGTGTGTGTGTGTGTGTGTGTGTGTGTGTGTGTGTGTGTGTGTGTGTGTGTGTGTGTGTGTGTGTGTGTGTGTGTGTGTGTGTGTGTGCGTGTGTGTGTCCGACTTACATTATAGGCTTCACAGCATGTTCCCTGAGGCCCCGCAGTCCTCCTACGAACTATACACCTCCACATGCCACCACTTCGACGCTAACATCCACCGTCAGTACTGAATACATGCTAGGGCTGCCTCATACAGGACTGGTGTAGCGGTATTAGTAGCTTAGCCGGTCTCATTGTATATCAGTAAGAGCAGAGTTGGGATTCGAACCAGTGTCCATTGAGACTGTAGGCCGCATCATTACCGACTCGTCTACCACCTGGCCGTGTGTGTGTGTGTGTGTGTGTGTGTGTGTGTGTGTGTGTGTGTGTGTGTGTTTACCCATCCCTACTACACGAGGAAACAAGCTTAGAATAGGGGATATGATGATGATGATGATGATGATGATGGTGATGGTGGTGGTGGTGGTGGTGGTGGTGGTGGTGAAACTTAATGGTGGATATAAAGTACTATGCGTAAAACTGGTGGCACTATTGTGTTGAGAGAGAGAGAGAGAGAGAGAGAGAGACTGTCGTGACGGTCATATGATACCATGTAATACTGAGTCTATTCTTACGCGATACAACACAATTGCCATGCCTCGCTTTGCCTCTGTGTGTGTGTGTGTGTGTGTGTGTTCAACATGCTTTAGTTTTCTTCCACATATTATTATTATTATTATTATTATTATTATATTGCTGCTTGTGGTAGGTGGAGGCGCTCACCATCCACTCAATCGATGTTGTGCTGCCCTTGGGTGTCTGCCCTTTCCTCTCCTCCATCCTTCTTTCCTTCCATCCTCTCCTGTCTTTCTTTCCTTCATTCTTTCCTCATCCTTCTGCCTGTCGGTGACTCTACAATGAGTGACAAGCCAAATGGTTTCCTGTACACCAGGAAACCATTTACTACGCTGGGTGGTAACCATATAACCAAATTTTGGCGCCTGGTTGTTTAGTGGGTAATTACGGCGCTCCAATCGGATTGAGCCGGTGAAGGTTTATATCCAAGGGATGGTTGGGGTTTATTGCTCACGTAATGCCACCCAGGGACGAATGAGGCTGGTCTCTCTCATCTCAAATATCAGGACCAACTTGCCTAGCCCCGGGCTCCTACGCTCCTCATGGAGCAAAGTGGGATTGGATGATGATGATGATGATGATGATGATGTTTGCTGCTGCTGCTATTACTACTACTACTTGTACTACTACTACTACTGCTACTACTACCGCCAAAATCACTATCATTTTTATTATTATTATTATTATTATTATCATCTCATCCTGTGTTTCCCCATGAGCAGCGTAGGAGCCCGAGGCTAGGCAAATAGGTCCAGGCATTTAAGATGAAAGTGACAAGCCACACTCATCCCTGAGAGGCATTATTATTATATTATTATTATTATTATTATTATTATTATTATATCATCATGATCATCATTATTATTATTATTATTATTATTATCATTATTATTATTATTATTATTATTATTATATCATCATCATGATCATCATTATTATTATTATTATTATTATTATTATTATTATTATTATTTTTATCAGTACGATCAGTATTAACATCATCCTACTACTATTTTCCACTAGTAAAGATTGTCAGAGTAGGACGTGTCAGAGTAAGGTAATTATCCCCACAGCCTGTGCAAGATTTTGTGGTGGGGGGGGGGGGATGTCACTGCTTCAAACGGGTTTATGTAGTCTGTTGCTGACCGCTTTCATTACCAGATATCTCCCCTTGAGCAGTGGAAATGAGTTATTTAAGAGGAGCCTGTGGAGTCACATGGAGAGACAGGCTGACGAATGAGGATATAAAGGAGCGTTGTTGTGTGGATGTGGATGTGATAGGAAGCGTTATGAGGAACACACTGAGGTGGTTTGGCCATGTGGAGAGGATGGAGAGTGATAGACTGACGAAGAGAGTGTATGTGAGTGAGGTGGAGGGGGGAAGAGGGAGGGGGTAGGCCGAGGATGAGATGGAGGGATGGGGTGGAGAGGTATATGAGAGAGGGGGATGTGAGTTGGGAGCAGGGCAGTGAAATGGCGGGGGACAGGGCGACTTGGAGGCGATTTGTTTGTGGCCACCCCAAACGGGATTGAGGCGTCTGGCAATAGATAGATAGATAGACCAAACAAGAAGGAACACTAAGTGAATGCAACACCCGTGTCCATCAGACTTACGAGAGCCGAACATTTGACTTTGTTCTCTGACCTTGTCCTTCGACCGACTGCTTTCAAAACCAAAACTTCATTTTTGCCTGGCTCCTTAACATATCCAAATAGTTAGTACAAATCAAGTCAAAACTGACGACATTGTCCTATGACCTTCACCTCTGACTCACCGTTCTCAAAATCGATCCAGTTACCCTTGCCTAACACAAAATCCTTCCACAGACTTGGTGTACATCGGATAAACTGCATTAATTGACCTTGTCATGTGTCACTGACCTTTGACTTATTGCTCTCAAAACTCTTTGACTGATCCCGAACACTTCCATCAGCCTTGATCCAGATCGAATCAAAACTGTTTAGTTATGTTCGCACAGAGATACACAGGTCGATTTGTTTTTTTTACCTTACCTGTAATCTTGATCTAGGACTGATGGTTCTCAGAACCGAAGCTCTTTATGTTTGCACTACTTCCAAGCCGTCCACTAAGTCTGGTCTAAATTAGATAAAAATTATTTAAGTTGGCTCTGATGGGTGAAACTTTGACCTAACCCTTAGCTCATGACCTTTGACCAATTGTTCTTAATAACAATAGACCAACCCCATAACAGCCCTCGCTACTCCAAAAAATTTCGTTATCATCAGTTAAAAACTTCGTTAGTTGTCCACACACACACACACACACACACACACACACACACACACACACACACACACACAGGGAATTCTATAAAACAAAGTTGTGTGATGAAGTATATAATTCTTTCAGTGTTATGAGACTATTCTTAATTTACTCGCCCTAATAACAAATGACTTTATTATTCAGCCTACTAGAGTGCTCTAATAGTGAGATAGTTATTCCATTTCGTAAAGTCTATCTTAAAGTGAATAAAATCGCCTGAAGATAGAAAGAATAAGACGGAAAAATGACATCAGATGAATGAAATATTGGCTGTACTACGAGGAATAAGCATAAGAGCGAAGCAATTTTTAACTGGGTTTAAATATTTCAGTCCAGAGACGTAAATCTGTAGTCCATTCTTGTTTATTCCAAGCGATTAAATTCAGCTCACGAGAGACTTTCGTACTGATGCTATAGACTTCATCAATGCATTCAGCACTGGAAGTCTTTCCTAAGTTGTATAATATACTGTAATTATGTGTCCGTTAGCGCACACACACACACACACACACACACACACACACACACACAGAGTCAACTGAAGTATGATGACATGTTTTTCACTGTAGTCTTGCTGCTTCCGTGTGATATTAGATAATTTAGGTAAGACTGCGAACTACTGTAGGGCGATTAAACCTGGCCTTCATCCCCAATCCTTTGCCAGGGAGCTCCCCTAAATCAAGTATAACACTCTAGCGACAAGAATTAAATACAGGTGACATACACAAGCAAAGGAGCTTAAAAGGAGCCTCTATAATGTCTCCAGTGTGATGGCAGGAATTTGGTATTATAATCTGCCCTATTCCCAATGATTTTATTTGGTTGAGAGAAACCGTGCACAGTCGAAGGTTTCACGGACTAACTGAAGACCGCGATGAATCAGAGTTTTTCTCCTTGGATTGTGTAACATATTCTGAAGGATTATTGTTGTTACTTCCAGGCAATTTATTTATTTTAGGAAAGATTTTATATAGAAAGGGGGGGTCAGTGTTAGCTTTAACTAAACTGAATAAAATTGTCTTAAGATAGTACAAACTAATTTAATAAAAAAAAACAAAAAAACTAGAGGGTCAGTCATTGGAGAGCATCTCTCCGACAAGGGCAACGTGATTTCGAAACCACTCTTCATAATGGGTTAGGGTTTCTCATCATCGATTAGGGTTTTGCAAAAAGTGTTTTCCGGATCCAGAATCTGTTATATGATCCGGATCTGTCCAAAAAGTTAACTAATTGTTCCCTGGGACATGGGCATCTACCCAACAAAGTTGGTCCAAATCTCTCTTTTAGTTTTTGAATAATCTTGCTAACAGAGACAAACAGAGAAATAAACAGGGGTGAAACATACTATCCTTGTCGAAGAGGAAATCATAACTGAAGAATGAGGAGAATTAAAGCTAAACCTGAACAAACAAAAGGAAATGGAGATAAACAGGACAAAAGATTTCCTGGACAACTGTTTCAATGCTATTTCCGCATTTATGAAGTTCTCGCTACCGTTAAGTGTTTTTACGCACTTTAGAAAACCCCCTCCACCACACAAAAGCTTCACCACTTCAATATCAGGAAACCTTTTATCATCTACTTTTTGCTACATTGATGTTATTTTATTAGTGGTGAGATCCTAACACAAAGAAGAGTCATCCCTTCCGTATGATTTCTTCCATATTTATTTCTTGTCATATCCATGAAATCTTATTCAGCTGAGGAGAGACGTCGCGAAAGAAAGGATTACTAATTATCTTTACTCACAATTTCACTATGATTACTTTTTCAGGATGTTCAATCAGCGAATTATCTTCATTTTGGAAAGCACGCCTTGTAGTGAAGGGGTTAAAGATGACACACACACACACACACACACACACACACACACACACACACACACACACACACACACACACACACACACGAAGGACAATGAAACGGATACGGGATAAATCTGAAACCATTATATTAATATTATTCTAAGAATCTGATAAAATATGTCAAACTAAGTAATATCGTCCTTTATGTACTAATAATGGGGTGTGTTATTGTGTTAGAGAGAGAGAGAGAGAGAGAAATCGTGATGGAATTAGGGTTACAGGAATATCAGGAATGGTTCTCTCTCTCTCTCTCTCTCTCTCTCTCTCTCTCTCTCTCTCTCTCTCTCTCACGCAGGTCAGAACGGCGTGAGTCCCACCTCTCACGAAGTAGAGGATTACACACACACATACACAAAGGAAAGGCATACACACACACACACACACACACACACACACACACACACACACACACACACACACACACATCATAGGTACTACGTGATCCACAAAAGAAGTTTCGTAGCTGATGCTCTAGTTTACATTCTAGAAAAAAGGCAAATATTTTCAAAGTGCAATACTTAACAGCAACCTCGGTAACCATAATTTAATACTATTATATCACTTAAACATGACTTAGATAGATTGATAGATTGATAGATAGATAGGCAGACAGATAGATAGACAGACAGATAGATACCGCAGATGGATAAATAGGAAGACTTACGATTTTTCCCGACTTGAAATATATCTGATGTTGGGTAAATACGGGTTCAGGGTACACGACTAGAAGGACAAGGGAGGCTTGGGATTAACTTTTTGGCCTTTGACTACTCGAGCTTCCTTCAGTGAAGCAAAATCATCTGGTATTACCGTGAATGAAGATGCTCTAGTGGATCAGTCGCAGCGAAAAGTGTTCATGGAGAATGCTTCTAACCCCCACACTACAAATGGTCTCTCATAAACCCTCACGCATCGTCTGGTGGTAGCGAGAATAAAATAAATTCGCTCTCAGTTTGAAAGCAATTAGGAAACTGCACTGGCTCGGAGGTTATCGTATCCGTTCTCTGATATGTGGTGCCCTGAGGTTGGTTTCGAGCGATGTCGTGGCGGATACTAAAAAAAAAAAAAAAAAAAAAAAAAAAGCAAGAAAAACTATGTTCTTTCGTAAACTAGCACAATATTTCCATCCTTATTGTTTTATATCAATGACTTCTACAGACGCTGGCACACACAAACATAACCACTGCAATTATTCAACTTTCACGTGCACTGCTCTTACTACTGATACTTCTTCCTGATCCGTTGCTGCCGACACTGATGACTCTGATCTATGGCCAAATAAAGTGATCAGTTGTGGCTTCAGACTATTTCTAATTCCCTAACTCCTATGACGCAACTTTAATTCTGGTTATTTAACCGATAATTTTTATGCGCCTAAAAAAGACCACTAATAATGAGTAGAATAATGACGACTGTATCTACAACTCTAGATCAAAAAGTCTCTCTTAAAGTAAATATAATAGTTTGAAAGCAGCAGTAATAAAATGTGAATATGTAATAGGATTCAAAGGATTAAAAGTGCATGAAGAGAGAAGCAGGAGAGGGGACAGGCATCTAGACTCGCCCCCCAGATCAGTGTTCGGTGTAGTATCATTTGCCAGACTAAGCATTTTGAAACTCTGGGAGGCCATGTTGAGAGTATGCTGGTTCTCATCAAAGGCTGGTGCGTTACTCCGTCAAGGTTACCCCGAAGGACCCAGAGTATTCTTTATCTTTGTTCCTTATCTGTTTGTGTGTTGCCTTACTAATGGATGTGTCCGGGGTTGTTAGGAGGAAGAAGCTGAGTTCAGATAATTAAGATGAAATGAGTACACACACACACACACACACACACACACACACACACACACACACACACACACACACACTCTTCACGTGCATTCAAAAAGCCAAAAACATGTTCACCAATAGATTCAACTTAAACTCTGGTGACAGATGACTCAGTGCTTTAGAATATATGACTGTATGCTTAACACTTAAATCCCAAAGAGGAACTCCAGGATTTTGGGCAGACATTTATGGCCGACCAGTGGTTCTAAGTTTTGATCATATTGTAACCAACATTGCAGGAAGCAGTCTGCAACGGCAAAGAGAGGTCGGACGCGTTTCATTTCCGTCCTGTGCTTCAGAAATTATCGTCAGGAATAGATGGCTTGCAATCCTCTTAGTGACTGAAGGCTTAAGTACGCAGTCGATACTTCAGCACATGCCCATATGCTCATTCCAGGAGAAGATAACGAATTAATCTTTGTTCATTAACCTTTTCACTCCTAGAGGTCCTTCCATTCATAAGTCGGAAAAGATCGCCTAGGGAAAGCAAGAACATATTACAGAATAGGTCGTTAGATTGAATAGGCTAACTACACCATACTCATAGACGCCACTTTAACACCAGTAGCACCACAATTAGCACCATCCCTACCACACACACACACGGGCAAACAAACACACCCTCACCCTCTCCACTATGTTTGTTTCTTGTGGCGTTCCTAAGTGGGGAGGCTCTCTCTCACGCTCTCTTCTGTCACTTCATCTCCATTCACTTTCTCTTGTCACCCTCCTTTCCTCTGTCTCTAGTGTTTTCCTTTTCTACCTTCTTATCCTCTCTCCTCTTCCTTCTTCCTATTCTCACACTTTATTCTGTCACTTCAACTACCTTCACCTTCCTTCCTCACTACATCCTTCCTATCCTTTTAATGTCTTCCCTTTCTCCTTTCTCACCCCCTCTCCTCTCCCTTCTTCCCCGTTCTCACACTCTCCTCTGCCACTACGTATTAATCACCTCTCCTTCTAACTCTTACTCCATTATCTCTATTGTTTTATCATAATTTTGTTTCTCATATCTCTTCTTTACGTATCTCCTCTTCTCTCTTTTCTTCATTCCTTTACTCACATACTTTCTCTCCAATCACTCCCTCTCCTCTTCCTTTATTATTTTCTCTTTCACTCTTCTTCCCCCTTCACCTCTCCTTTTTCCCTCGTCTCATACTGTTTCCCGTCACTTCTCTTCATTCACCTCCCCTTCTCACCACTACCTCTAGTCTGTTTCTAAATCCTTCCTCTCACTTCCCCTTTAATCCTCTCTTCTCTTCTCTCCTCACATGCTTCATATTTTCTCACACCTTCATTAACCTCTCTTTCTTGCCCCGCTCTCCTTCACCTGTTGCGTCTCCCATCGCCCTTCTCTTCGTAACCTCTCTCCCTTTCCTCTTCCGTTCCTCCTCCCCTCTCTTCCTTGCTTCACAAGACCAATTTCCGCATCTTCCTTTCGTTCACTTCCCCGTCTCCCTCCTTCTCTGTTCACCCATCATTCTTACCCTCTCACCAGTACTTCTACTTATCATTTATTTCATGTCACACATTCCCTCGCATTTCTCACGTCCTATTTCGCCTCCCTTCCCCTTCCTTCCCTTCGTATCCTATCATCTATTCTTCGCTCACCCCCTCTCATCTTCCTTTAATCTTGTTACTCTTTCCACCCTTATCGACTCTTTCTTATAACATCTTTTCCATGCTCCCTCTAACACCCTCTGTCACTACATCTCCAGTCAGATCTCACTCCCTCCTATTTCTTTACTCTTTTCTCCCCTCACGTCTCCTCATCCCTCTCTTCCCTTTCTCACATTGCATTTCTCTTGTTCCGGTTCACACTGCCTTCTGTTACTTCCTCTCTATTTTTCTCTCCACTTCTTCTTTCATATACTTTTATTGACACATCCGAGCTCGCTAGGCTAATGCGGGAGTTATGCTTTGAGCCGTGTGTGTGTGTGTGTGTGTGTGTGTGTGTGTGTGTGTGTGTGTGTGTGTGTGTGTGTGTGTGTGTGTGTGTGTGTGTTTGTTTTAACAAAAGTAAATCGGTTTATATTCGATTTTAGTCGAACTAGGCAGTAGGGTTGAAGGTTAGTAAATGTGGAAAGCGATTGCTTTTTAGAACAATATGTCAGGGGTCAAGGTGACTTAGAGTTAATAACCAATTTAGTCCAAACTCGGGGGAATGGTTGAGGGTTCGGCAGGAATGAACTGATTGAGTTGTGAGAACAACTAGTCAAAGGTGAAGGCCACAGGGTAAGGTTATAATCCGACCCATATTAGTGGATATTAACAAAATAATTCCAGCGAAGTTTTTAGCCTATTTAGCCCAAACTTGGCGCAACGCGCAAGGGTAAACTTTGTGGAAAGTTTCAGGTTAAAACAATGATTTAAAAAAAAAAAAAAATGATTTTGAGAACAAGTAGTTGAAGGGCAAGGACAGAGGGAAAGATAAAAAATCAAGGTCACAGTGCAAAGTCAACTCAAATTTCTGATCTAATTTGAATCAAGGCCGTGGAAAGATAAAGGGTTAGGCAAGAATGAAGTGATTCGATTTTAAGAGTAGTCTGTCAAAGGTCAAGGTCACAGAGCAGAGACAATTATCCAGCCCTTGGACCAACTGGTGGGGGCAGATTTTACACTCTGAGGACTCCTTGTTTCTGTGTTTTTCATTAATTCCTGTCAAATCTGTCTTCTTGTTTCTCGCACCTTCTCCACTTCTCTCCCTTTTATCCTCCCGTCGCTTTTTCCACTCAGCTCCTCTCTTATTCCTGTGGTGTCATTATTAGCTCCTTTCTTATCTCCCTTTTCTTTGCAGCCTCTCTCCTAACATCCCTTCTCACACTCTTTTCATCCCACTTCTCCTCCTCACATCCTCTCCTATCTCTCTACTGTAATCTTATTTTCATTCTCTCCTCTCGCTTTTTTTTTTTTTTCTTGTTCCTTCCCACATTCTTTCCCTTTATCACATGCTCTGTTCTCTGTCACTCTTTCTTCAACACGCATACCCTCCTTGCCCTTCTCTCCTTTCAGGCTGGTTCACAGACTTCTTTTTTTTCTCGTCTGCTTTCTGATAATCTCGTCAAACACACACACACACACACACACACACACACACACACACACACACACACACACACACTGAATCCTGCCACCCCAGTTATCATGGTCATCAATTATCGTGACCTTATTCCCCGAGTGAAGATGGGTGATAACAGGGGACACATGATGATGATGATGATGATGATGAACAGTACCTAACCAAAACAGCACTCAGCAATCTGAAGATAACGGGAGTGGCATCAACTGAAGTCACTGAGTCCAGCCTTAAGTGAACAGATCTTGCAGTATTGATTGTTCACATGCATCATACCCTCTAACCCTCTGGACAGTATTTTGGCTAAGAAGCTCCCTAACATCTCTTTCTTTAACTATTTCTGGACATGGCATGTATCTATTGTCTTATATGTTATGTATTCAAATTATGTCCATGTTAAAATGCAGGAAACAAAAGGGAAAATTAATGTGTAGTATGGTATATAAGCGCCAAGGAAAAGCTGATAGGGAGGCTCCTAACCCGACGAGAATTCAGACCTTAGAGTGCGGAAGGCCTCTTCTGGGTTAAAAAAAAAAATCTTCTGTTGAAAGCCAGACTACAACGTTAGGAGTTATGTTGTCGGAATGACAGTAACAAATATTATCAATTCTTAGAGCATGAAGGGCACTAACAAGCTATGTAAAGCTACCCCACCCCCCTTAAAAAAAAAAAAGAAAGACGTCATTGTCATCGAAGTAGCAGTAGTCGTAGCCATAAGGTCATCTGTAAAGTGAGCCTAGTAGACTGCAGGATGATGATGACCTATAGTTCCCCATGATAGGGAGGGAGTTGAGGAGCGTTTTTGTATAGCAGCTTCATCACCCAGATATATCGGGGTCACCACGTGAAGGCGCCCCTCTCCATCACCTCTGACGATGTAAAAAAAGGTTAATGAGGCCAACATGTGACCCCATATGACCCTGTTCGACCTGCAGTGCCCCTAGGCGAGACTACCATACTCCAGTATATTTAAGCGTGGATGACTGGCCTACTTCCACTTTTGGCATTACACAGTCGAAAAAAGAAAAAAAGCGCCAATCACTTCTTGCAGATCGAACTCACGAGCTTAGCAAAACCGTCACTCAGAATGGGGTGTTCTAACCACATGACCACTTCGTTGGGTGAACTAATGATCTTTGCATCTACTTCACTGGTGCAATGACGTTGTTCAAGGCAGTTGTTACGGCTGACTATACTCTCTTCATTTTAACTAGGCGTAAAAATGACACACCTCTTCCTTGAATGAGGAGCTCTGACAAGATATTAACACTGAAATGGATGCAGAGTTGTATTACTGACATTCTCTAACTGACCCACTGATAAGAAGCCGTAGAAGAACGAAAATCTCCGCCAAGCTGAAATTAGCGATATATAGGCGAGTGTATGAGAATGAGGTGGTTAGGAGGCCAAGGGAAAGGAAGCCGAGAGCGAGGTGCAGAGGTAGTATGGGAGAATTTGTAATGAAAGTTGGAGAGTCGTGGGTAGATGGAAAGAGGGATCTTTCCTGAGTAGGAACAGACACACCTAGAAGTTCCTTGATCGAAACCGTACCTCACAAGATGCGGCGTCAGACAAATAACATATGGGCAGAAAGACAGAGAAGCGCGCGCGCACACACACACACACACACACACACACACACACACACACACACACACACACACACACACACATACACAGAGTTGTACGTGAGTTCGTGGGTACATATGCATATATGTGTATGTTCATGTGCACGTATGGGTTTATGTATGCATACATATGTATATAAATGTATGTACATATGTATTCTGATGAGTGTATATGGGTACTGTATGTATGCGTTTGACGTATGTTTGGCTTGGGATGTGTGAAAATATGTACAAGATATGTACATAGGTGTATATGAGTTTATACGTATAGAATACATGCATAGGTATTCAACTACACATGTCCGACTATCCACGTGAGCAGTCTGTATGTATGTATCTTAGTTATGTTAAAAAGGTGATGGGAATAAAATGTTCTTTTCCTTCCATATAAAAAAATAAAAATAAAAATAAAAAATAAATGAAAATTAAAAAGCGCATGCATAGCTTAAGAGTGGTTTTATTCGGTGACTTTATGCTCAACCAATCCATTTCCATTATTATCCCACTTTCTCCCGATCCTATGAAACTTACTACATGCCTGTCAGTCCTACAAGGTGCTTCTTCTCCGTTTTTCCTGTATGAAAAATGTCGGAGGGTCTGAAGGGTGGGGGAGAGAGCCTTTACGCTGTTAATCCTTTTCTCCTACTGCTGTAACTAGCTTATAGATATTAGTGTCAAGGCCAGACCGCCTCGTAGGGACTTCAAGGTCTGTGTGGTGTTTATGTAACTATGTAAACACACACACACACACACACACACACACACACACACACACACACGCACACAGAAAAAGAATTATCGTACAGTCAGGGACAAAGTTACATCTAATGTTTCACCGCCTCACTTCTAAGCTGATAGAAGCTCGGTATAAATGTTTGCCCTTAGGTGTTTCTCTTTGATAAGGCAGGAAGGAAAGAGTCGGACGTGCCCGAAGTGTAAAGCAGATACAGTGAAGTAGTAGGCAAACTTTTGTACCAAACTGTGCAGACCGCAGACAGTATAATATCAGTTGAAGGACAAAGATCATGACAATTCCCAGCAACCTTCCCACTCCCTCTCACCAAGGGAAGTGGTCATGTGGACTAAGGAGGCCCCTGTGCTGGACGCCTTCAAGTAGTGACACCGATATAACCGAGCTGCTCCACTGCTTGGTTATACACACTTCTGTCTCTCCCTCCCCTATCCTGCGAAAGGAAGAGGATAGACTGCAGTGGGAGGGCAGCTTCAGTCTACAGTCCATTTATCTAGAACTTTTGTAAATGTCACTGAATTCCCCTTCTCTCACTTACTCCCTTCAGAATTTCTCTCCCTTTTTCCGTAATGTTGCTTCGCTGTCGTTTTACTCTCCTTAGTACACTCGATAACTTTTTCTTCTGAAATTTCAGCCGATATGCCTTCCGTTTTTAGAGCGGACATGCAGTGCTTGTCTTTCTATACACTAACAGCTCATATGCATCCAGCTTTTTAATAAAGATTAACCGGTTTTCTCAGTCTCTGTTGTTGTTGTAGTTGTTGCAGGCTCATCTGAAACGTGAACCCAATGGAATGCTGGGTGAAGCTGCCTTTCTGTATCTACCATCCTCTTTACGGGGGATAGGGAGGGAGTTGTGCATTTGTACAGCCGGGCCGCAGATCCGTCCTGGTATATCGCTTCTACTGAGTGAAGGCGTCCCCCTCCAGCATCTTCGTCTTCATGAGCACAACTGGTTAATTATCGTAAAATTTTCCTTAGTCAGACTTGTCTCTCTACTTTTGATCTAACTCCCATGATTTTTTAAAATGCAGTTTGTTCTTGCTATCTCCAAGTGATTTTATTCCGAACCCCAGGAGTCAGATACAAGTATACAACTTCCATTAACCCCTTCGTTGCTAAAGCTCCGTTTTAAGGTGAACAAAATGGCTTAGCAGCAGTAAGACTGGAATAAAAGAATCCATCGTCGAAGTTAAGAATCTCTTTATGAACGGATATGGATTTCGGGTGTCGTCCTATATTTCCGTGAGATAAACAATAACATACTGTCTTTCAATCCCGACCAGCCTTTCTCTACATCTGAAAATAGGTATACTGGTGTGGTACCGGAGATGCAGCTGGTTATGGTAGTGTTTATTCAGCAGATGTATCAGTATTATGGCTGCCTTGTTCATAGACTTATACTTCTTGGGTTTCAAAAGATGTGCCTGATTTAGAAGTTGTTGTTCTTGAGTTGCACTGGTTAGCACCTGAAGCTAACTAACTGATGACACCTGTGTATCCCTCACCCTTACTAAGTGGTTAAAAAAGCTCACACACACACACACACACACACACACACACACACACACACACACACACACACAAGAATGATGCATGCCAACAGGACCTCCGCAGAATGTGAAGGAAGGGATACGTTTACATAGGATTAGTGTGCTGATTAACCTACTGTATATAGGTAAGCAGTGAAGCTAAGCTATCAGTGATCTGCTCTGAGTCCACACCCTTCTGACCACCCATGCAGAGTGTGTGTGTGTGTGTGTGTAATTTTCCAGTGGCGGGCGATAACTGTAACTGAAGCCTATCGCCAGCTAATTTTTGTATTATTCCCATTGCTGCACCACTCAGTTACTGTTCTATAATGAAGTTAATCAATATCATCCTCTTCAGTTCGATGGCATATTATCTATTTTATTCTTGCTTTTCCAATTTCCAGTCACAGCTATCATTAAAATCTTAAGCTAGATAAAATGGTCTTGTAGGAGGAAAAATACAAAAAAAAAGAGAAAGAAAAGAAAAGCGTGCTCTCAAATTAAACGGACTGAAGCAAAACGTAGTTATTGTAACGAACATAAATGATAAAAATTTCAGAGCAACGATGCCAGGATATCAAGTCCCAACAGTCGTCCTGTGATCATTAAATATATATATATATATACTGAATATATATATATATATATATATATATATATATATATATATATATATATATATATATATATATATATATATATATATATATATATATATATACTGAATATATATATGAATCTGGTGAATGGAATTTTGTATTAAATAGATATCTTCTTTCTTTGTTCATCTTGTGTTTAAAATAGGTCCTAATTACCCCATTAACCGTTTCCCAGTGGATCTATTTTCCCCCTTCTCATCCATCCGCCAACCTACCTACCCAGTGCAGCAAGCCTGTCTCCCGGCTTGTCCTCCTCGAAGCCACACATCCGCCCACCCACCACAAAAGCCCACCCACGTGACCAACCCACCCGACTAGCCCACTCCACCAATCCGCCCTCAACCTACCCACTCGGCCACCAAGTCTAGATCACCACAAGATCACTTGCAACTTTACACACACACACACACACACACACACACACGTCCTGAGGTAAACAGCTGCTTTTGCAATATAAATGGAATTCGTGTGATTGATTCTGTCTTTATGAAGCTCACCTTTAAAGAGGACAAAAAATGCATACTGTTTAACCTGTGAGATAGAACCTGGATTCATAAAGTTCCAATGGTATGTGAATGGCCGAGCATACTTCTGACAGTTCTCCATATTTCCTGTTTACTCCTTGGTGTTTTGGGTCCTGCTTCAGCGTTTCCTTAGGTGGGAAAAAGGTCATGAAGATGTTGATGACAGTGATAAATAAATTGATATTTGACATCTGATCAGAACACATTACATCATATTATCCTAATACCCGTTGAACAAAACATTCTGAAAGTAGGATTCTAAAATCTAGCGTATGAACAAAGCTTTAACATTTATAAAAATATATACATTTGGATCCATCTGTCCTGTGGCACCGAGGCAGGTGTCTCGATTGCAGCGGGTGCTACGAAATGCCGATTCGGCGGCTATTTACCGAATCGGCACCGAATCGACTAAACTGGAAAATTTTATCATGTTTATCACCACATAGGTTCATACACACCTCATTATCGGAAACCCGGACAAAAGATTGTGTTCCATTTAACTATCAATTAAATAGTCAGGATTTAGAGCGCAACAGAGCTAAAGTTAGCGGAAGTGTTTTACCTTCAGCTCACCAACTCGTTTTGATAGACTTCTATTTGGCAAAATATTGATATGAAATGAAAATTTTTGTATCTGCGGGCATATTTTAACACGTTTATCAATATGTTGGTAATTATCCGTACTTATTATCCAATATAAAATTTTTAGATTTTCCCGGGGGAGGTGGAGGTTTACGTTATATTTTATAGAGCAGTAGTGCGATCTCTGGGCTATTTTTTTTGGTGTCTGGAACAAATACTATGGGAGGTAGGGGCGCTCACCATCCACTCATTCAATGTAGTGCTGCTCTCAGGTGTCTGCCCTTTCCTCTCCTCCCTCCATTCCTTCTTTCCTTTTCTGTCTTTCTCTACTTCATTCTAGGGATGTATCGGATATCCGCATCCGCATCCACATCCATTTCGACATCCGCATCCGCATCCGAGCTTATGTAAAACTAAACATCCGCACCCGCATCTAATAAATATCCGCATCCGCATCCGCAGTTGAACGAGACAAAGCGGATGTGATGGATATACAATATACTATGCCTTCGTTATAAACAAAAACATAGTGTTTTTCCGTGATGCGATTTGCTTGCTGTGTTTACTGTTTACCCTGGTAGGTGGTCATAAGGGCGAAAATTTTGTAGTTATTCTATAGTGCTTTGGTCTGCACAAGACCAAAGTGCTGTGACTAACTCCACCAAGTCGATAAGAGTCGTATAGTACGCTTACCTTGGTACTTTGTAATGTCTAACAGGGTTAATAGGAGTCAAAATGCATTTATATTGGCGTGTATGGTTGTGTGCATGTGCGTGTGTGCGTGTGTGCGTGTGTGTGTGCGTGTGTGCGTGTGTGTGTTATGGCTAGGGAACTGTCACAGTAAGTTAAAGAAAGGTGTTGAAAGTACCACTGTCTGAAAACACTGTATTTTTTACAGTAGCTGAGTTCATTATGAATATTTTAAAAGTAGGAAAAAATCAGTTCCCAAGGCTGGGATAAGGGATAGGCAGTTGTCTCCAACGGCCGAGCTTTAGTTAAATGATTATGCAACAATTTATCCTGAAAACATCCGCATCCGCGAGGATGTCATAGTTTCATATCCGCATCTGCATCCGCATCCGCAGTTTTTAGAAACAGACATTCGCATCGCATCCGCAAGAAAAACATGATATGCGCAGTCACATCCGCATCCGCGAATGTTTAAATTCTGACATCTGATGCATCTCTACTTCATTCTTTCCACGTCCTTCTGCCTACAGGTGACTTTACACTCCCTCTTTTGCCTTTCTGTCCTTTACTCATTCCTCTTCCTTCTGCCTGTAGGTGACTCAACACTGAGTGACAAGCCGAATGGTTTCCTGTACACCAGAAAACCATTTACTACGCTGGGTGGTAACCATATAACCAAATTATGGCGCCTTGTGGTTTAGTGGGTAATTATAGCGCTCCATTCAGATTGAGCCGGTGAAGGTTTATATCCAAGGGATGGTTGGGGTTATTGTTCACATAATGCCACTCAGGGATGAGTGAGGATGGTCACTTTCATTTTAAACGTCAGGGCCAACTTGCCTAACCCTGGGTTTCTATGCTCCTCATGGGGCAACTTAGGATTGGATGATGGGTGGATGTATGGAATAAATTCTGGCATTTAAGTAGATGATGTTCTTTGTACTATGTAGACAGTTCATGTCACTAAAACTGGGCTTAGAGTAGGTAAAGAGAGCACACTTAGTGGTGGTTGTGAGACTGGTAGAGGAGAAACTCAAAATTTGTCCTGTGCAGTCTCCAGAGACTTGTCTCACGACACCTTACTTCCCCCCCCCCTCTCTCTCTCTCTCTCTCTCTCTCTCTCTCTCTCTCTCTCTCTCTCCAGAAAGAATTTGATAAAATTCTGCATAAAAGGCATCCTTGTGAAGTTTAGTTCATAAAGAGTTGATATTAATGCGTCGGATTGGATGAATGTTACAAAAGAAGTACAAGATTCAGAAAGCAAACCCTGTACTCTGTTCAGTTCAGCTAACCAACCAATAACCTTTTCGTTACCAATGCTTCTAAGCTGTAATATTAGGCTGTGATTCAGATCACGAAGATAATACAATCGAAAGCATACAAATCACTACCTTATTTTGCCATTGAACTACGGAAAATAAGTTGCCGTAGTTTGAAAATCTCCGCCAAGTTAAAGGAAATGAACATCAATAGGATTCACATGCAGAGTATTCATCTTCTCCTTGTACACCCTCTCAAAAAAGTATCGGCAACTTTGGGTACGATGGTTGTGAAAATGAGCAACCTCCACATACACACATTAGTCTATAAATGTGGTGCCTCAAAACATACACCACCCAGCAAGTGAATCTTTTTGCAGTTTTGAGTTCTAATAATTACCAAAGATAATATTTGCACTTATAATTACAGGATGCCCCATATATCACAATGCTTCATCCATGTTTCAGAATGATACGTGCTGTAAGAGTGCCGATACTTTTTTGGGAGGGTGTACAGTACATTTCATTAGTACGGATATAAATTTTCCTCAGTAGTGTTAGCCTTTGTTCACTGTAAGTCAAAAGATATAAGCAAGAAGAACTAGAGAGAGATTTAAATATATATATATATATATATATATATATATATATATATATATATATATATATATATATATATATATATATATATATATGTGTGTGTGTGTGTGTGTGTGTGTGTGGGTGGGTGTGGGTGTACGTATGTATAATTAAATACAGTATTATTTATCCGAAATTTAATAAAGATTTCGACTGGGTACCACATGAAAAGGGCTAGTTAGGAAGGTTCGAACACACGGCATGAACGGCTGTATGCTAAAACAGAATCCTAGCTATAGGGAGGAGAACAGAGAGTGGGTATATTTTAGATCAGTGATATTCACGCTCCCACTCCCTGCCCCCTCTTCCTGCCATCATCTGACTAAAAACTTATTCCTGAATTATAGTTATTATTGTGGCCGCAGGTTCAAGTGGACGATAATCCAGGTTAATACAGGCTGAATTTCCCCTTCTGGAATCCACTATTCCCCGCTACGGGAGATAGGTAGGGGGGGGGGAGGTGCTGGGCATTTAGAATCAAGTGCAAACCATTTTGCAGTATAGTTATGTTCTAGGTAGCCTTAATTATCCATCGAAAAGACCAGAGTATAGAGAGAAGAAAAAAATGCAACTAGTTGTGCAGGCGACAGACAGGAAAAAAAAAAAAAAAATGGTACAAAGAAGAATGTGCCTTGAAGGATACTTTATAAAGGGAAGATCCGGTTACTTGTAAACATTTATGATTTATTAATTAACAGCATAAATTTGGTGTGTGTGTGTTGTGGAGGGGTTTGCTTATTAAAGGCTCTTGCTCTAAGGGGCTTTTGTCCTGGTGAACTTTGTCCTACACGAGAGAGAGAGAGAGAGAGAGAGAGAGAGAGAGAGAGAGAGAGAGAGGTCGTAAGGTGTGAGACAAGTCTCTGAAGACTCCAAAGGACAAAAATAATTTTGAGCTTCTCCTCTATCAGTCTCACAAACACCACTAAGTGTGCTCTCTTTACCTGCTCTAAACCCATGCTTAGTAACAAAAGCTGTCAATATAGTACAAAGAACATCGATCTGTCTATCTATTGCCAGACGCCTTAATCCCGTAAGGGGTGGCCACAAACAAATCGCCTCCATGTCGCCCTGTCCCCCTCCATTTCCCTGCCCTGCTCCCAGTTCACACTCCCCTCTCTCATATACTTCTCCGCTCCATCCCTCCATCTCATCCTTGGCCTCCCCTTCCCTCTCCCCCCTCTCCACCTCACTCACATACACTCTCCTCGCTAGTCTCTCATTCTCCATCCTCTCCGCATGGCCAAACCACCTCAGTGTGTTTCTCTTAACGCTTCCTATCACATCCACATCCACACCACAACGCTTCTTCACTTCCTCAGTTGTCAGTCTGTCTCTCCATGTGACTCCACATGCTCCTCTCAGATAACTCATTTCCACTGCTCTCACTCTTGACTTCTGTCCCTCCATCAAAGTCCAAGCTTCACTTCCATACGTTAGAGTTAGTATCACAATACTGTCACGTGATAACTCTTTCACTTCCATGCCCACTTCCCTGTTTCTTATCACTGCTTTCAAGGAACCAGCAACCTTTCTTCCTTGTCGTACCCTTTCAAACACTTCACCCTCCAAACATACATCCTTACTCATCACACTACCCTAGTACTTAAACGCACTCACATTTTCCATTTCCTCCTCATCCAACATCACTGTACATTCACTGACTTCACTCGTCTAAAAGACCATAACTTTACCCTTCCTTACACTCACCTTCAGATTCCGTTTCTTGTACACTCTCCCAAACTCATCCACCAAGCCTTGCAGCTCCCTGTCGTCTTCACTTAACAACACAATATCATCTGCAAACAACAGTACATGGAGTTTCCAAACACAGCCGCCTCTCACTAGGGCCGCTCCAATATCCACTGCCCTACCTTGTATCTCTGTTATAACCCCATCCATATACAGATTGAACAACCATGGAGACATGACACATCCGTGTTTCAATCCAACCTTCAAATAGAAAATAATCCCTCAGTTCTCTATCCACACGCACTGCAGCACCCTCATACATACTCTTCATGTCATTGAACAACTTTCCATCTACTCCATGTATTCTTAATACTTTCCACAATCCTTGTTAATCCACCCTGTCATATGCTTTCTCCAAATCCATGAAGGCAGCATACAACTTCTTTCCCTTCTCTAGAAACTTTTCCACTAAAGATCTAAGAATGAATATCTGATCTACACAACCTCTTCCCTTCCTAAAACCTCCCTGTTCTTCTCCAATTAATTCCTCTGTTACTACCCCAACTCTGTCAATACGTATCCTCTCATATACTTTTCCTGTTACACTAAGAAGTCCAGTGCCCTTATGATTACCACATACTTCTTTTTTCCCCCTTTCTTTGTACAGGGGAATAATTATACCTGACTTCCAATCCTCCGAGACTCTACCCTCTTCCCAGGCCAGTCTGCATATCTTCCGCATCCATTCTACCACAATCTCTCCCCCATGCTTCAGTATTTCACCACTCACTCCATCAATTCCTGGAGCTTTCCTCATTTTTACTTTTTTCATTGCTTCCACAACTTCCATCTACTGATTTTTTCCTCTCTTCTCACATCCCTCCTTCTCCCAGCCATTCCCCAGCCACTTATACTCGCATTACTTTCATTCTCTATGTTCAACAATTCCTTAAAGTGTTCTCTCCATCTGCTCACTTTTTCTTCCTTCTCCGCTAGTAATCTACCATTTTTATCTTTCACTCCCCAACTAACTTCTTTGGCTATTGCCAACCTGTCTGGCTCTCTTTACCTAATTCCAGAACATTTTCTTACATTCCCTGCACTTTGCATTCAAATTCCTTCCAAAGTTCTCATCCACTCTCTTCTTACTCTCTCTTACTAATCTTTTCACCTCTCACTTCTTCTCTACATATAACTCTCCTTTTCGTCTCTCAACTTCTTCCACGCCCCCGTTTCTCATCCACTCACTATATGCTTTCTTCTTTTGTGCCACAGCCTCAGTCACCTCTTCATTCCACCATGCTGTTCCCTGCATCCCCTTTCGTCTTCTCTTCACCCCACACACCACCTCACATGCTGCACAGATTTCTTCTGTGAATATTTTGCACACACTTTCCACGTCCCCCATCTGCTCCAGTCCATATTTACTCAATCGCCCCTCCACTTCCCTCATATATTCTGCCTTTTTTTTTTTTTTTTTTTTTTTTTTCATCCCCTTGTAACTTTTCCACTCTCCTTGTATGAACTACTTCCTCCTGTCCCTCCCTCTTTATATTTCTCCATTTCACATGGACCTTGATTCAGACCACCACCAAGTGATGGTCAAAAAGTCCACTCCCCCAACCTCTATATACTCTCACATCCATTACACACCTTCTCATCCTGTCATCCACACACACATAATCAATCATTGCCTTTCGTTCATTCAGTTCACCACCCACCCTTCTCATAACTTACCACATATACCTATGGATCACTTTGTGCCTGAAGAGGGTATTGGCTGTCACCAACCCCCTCCCGGCACAAACGTCCAATAAAGCACTGACATTCTCATCCATCTCTGCAGGCACACCCCACTCACCAAGTACTTCATCCACCTTCACATTCCCTTCTTTTCCATTCATATTTCCAATCAAAAACGCTTTCTCATTCCTTTCAAACTTTTCCATGAACGCTTCCACATTTGTCCAGAACTCTTCTCTCACCCTGCTTGCACGATCTTGCGTTGGTGCATACACACACACAATCGCCCACAATTGTAGTCCAACTTTCATCCTTACCCACACAATCCTTGAGCCAACTGATTCATACTCTCTTATTCTCCTTCCATCTGTTACTGACAACAATACATACTCCTTCTTTTGCCTTCTCAATCTCACCTGCTCCCACGCATACGAGTATATCCCATCCATACTTCCATTCTTTCATACTCTCACCTCACCATTTAGTTTCAGTTAATCCACATACATCCACTTTTGCACCCTTAAGCACCTGGACAATCTCTCTTTCTTTCATCTCATCATTTGCACCCCTTACATTCCATGTAGCTGTCCGTATCATGTCCTTTGTTCAGTCCTTAGTCGTCACTTTTCTGTCAGTCCTGGTCCAAGGCTTCTTGTTCGTATTTTTGGTTAGTTGTTTTCTGGGGAGGGGCACTAACCCTTCGCCAACCCATTTTTTGTCACGTATGGAACACGTGTTGGTTGGTTATAAGGTTACTACCCAGCGTTGTAAATGCTTTCCTGGTTTACAGGAAATAATTTGGCTTGCCACTCAATGTAGAGCTACCCTAAACACAGAGTACCACTACACTAAGTGGGTGGATGATGGGCGCACCCACGTACCACAAAGAACATCATCTACTTAAAAGCCAAGTTATTCCGGACACCGAAAAATAGCCCAGAGATCGCACCACTGTTTCATATAGCCTTAATCTCTCCCCGGAAATTCTAATAATTTTATATTGGATATTAAGCACGTATAATTACAAACATATTGATAAATGTGTTAAAATATGCCCGGAAATACAACAATTTTCATTTCAAATCAATATTTTTGCAAAATAGAAGTCTGTCAAAGCGAGTTGGTGAGCTGAAGGTGAATCTCTTCCGCTAACGTTGGCACGATTGCGCTGTAAATCCTGATTTTTAAAGTAATTGTTAAATGGAACACAAAATTTTGAGCGGATTTCCGATAATTAGGTGTGTATGAACATAAGTGGTGATAAACATGATATTTTCCAATTAAAAGTACCAATTCGGTGCTGATTCGGTAAGTCGTCGCACCCTATTGCAGCAGCATGCCTTCTAAGGCAAGGCCAATAAGACTTGGCTAAAATGTCCTGCCTTTCCCTGTTGTTCAGCAACGAGTTTTTTTTTTTTTCATTCCTTCAACAGTGCTGTTATAGCTATAAAATAAATGGTAATTGCACACAATTATTGGCTTAGTTTTCATTTATACACTGTAGCATTTGTTATTCTTTTGATCTCATCCTGCATCAAAAGTGCTTTAGCATTTTTCAATCACAATTAGCCAATTCTGTACTTTGCCTGTTTTTCAATATATTGTAAGAAGATTAAAGATTGTGATACAGTACAGCAGCCCTTGTGTGTGTGTGTGTGTGTGTGTGTATATATATATATATATATATATATATATATATATATATATATATATATATATATCATTTCCTGTGGCACCCCACGGGATGCATAGGGCCTCAATGAACTCTCTCCACCAATATTTGTCTCTTGCCATCTCCTTCAGGTCCCACCAACACTCCTCTCCTGCTTCTTTTTTCATTGTCCTCAACCAGGTTTCCCTCGGCCTACCTCTACCTCTTCTTCCTCTAGCAGTCCACTCTGGCACATCCTGTATTAAACTACCTTCTTTTCTGTATATGTGCCCCAGCCACTTCCAGCGAGACAGTCTCACATATTCATTAACTGGTTCCACTCTCGTAATATCCCTTACTCTTGCATTTGTAACTCTGTCTTGCCCCTTTACCCCAAGAATCTTTCTCAGTATTTTATTCTCAAATCCTAATACTTTCTGATCTGTTGCAATTGTATGTACCATGACTCATGCCCGTAAATTAAAATTGGTCTAACCATGGACTTGTAAATTTTCACTTTAGTATGTACCGAAAGCATATTATTATTCCAAACAGATTTCAACATTCCAACAGCTCGCCAAGCCTGTCTAATCCTCTCCTCAATTTCATTGTTTAATGATCCATTAGATGATACAATCGTTCCCAGATATTTAAAGTTATCTACATTCTTCACCACATTATTCCCAATTACACAATCGATTTGGTTCTCCACATTCATACTAATAATTTCAATCTTTCCACAATTTATTACCAATCCCACTTTTTCTCCTTCCTCCACAAAACAATCAAGCACCCTCTGCATCTCGTAAATACTCTCGCAAATTAGTACAATATCATCAGCATAGTGCAAATCCATCAGCTTCTTATTTTCTTTCCAGTTAATTCCTGCACCTGTTCTCCTTACAACCTTTTTCATAACATAATCCATAAATATATTTATATATCTATCAACGTTTCATAACGTCAAAGGCCCAAAGTGTGTGTTAGGGGGGCGGGGGGAGCATGGGTTTCAGCGGAGGCGTCCGATATTTTGACAGTTCAGATATGGCAACCCTACACACACCTCCTTCAGCAAATACAGGTTTATACAGTCAATGGTTAAAAAATAGCTTACAATAGCTACAACGTTATATGTGAGTTCTCTCTCTCTCTCTCTCTCTCTCTCTCTCTCAACTTGTGTATTTCGTTAGTTTTTGAAATCATATTATTATACGGTGGAGGGAGAAGGAGAGGAAGATCGAGGATGAGATGGAGGGATGGAGTTGAGAGGTATATGAGGGAGGGGGGAGTGAGTTGGGCAGTCAAATGGGGGATGACAGAGCGACTTGGAGGCGTTTGAAAGAACGACAGCGCTCATTTATTTTTGTTTAGGTTCTTTATTTACCATTCAGTACAAGCCCCAACACTCTGGGAATCACTGTCCCTGAAGGCCAAGCAGGGAGGGGTGC
>NC_137060.1:9567573-9622573 GCF_032717465.1 Coenobita brevimanus
TATTCCTTCTAATCAACAACATAATGACTTTGACACAAGAGGTAAGAATATCTTGGATCACTTTTGCTGCAAAGGAAAACTAAGGTGTCTAAAAAAAAGCTCCATTAGGACTATTGGACCAAGATATGTCTCTGTCAAAATCCATTTATATGCAAAAGCTAAAAACTTCCAAACCTGCAGTGAAACCTCTCCAGTCATGGAGTGCGGATGCATGTGAAACTCGTAGAGGATATTAAGATCGGACTGAGTGGAGTGTGCTGTATGATGTAAATGCTAATATTGATCACAATGTTGATGTCCTAAATCCATACATTTCTTTCGGTGTTGATACTGTGGTACCAACTAAAACAGTGAAATGCTACCCAAATAACAAACCCTGGGTCACAAATGAACTCAAACAGTTGTTATATGAAGAGAAACGTTTAGCTTTAGGCAACCAGAGAGGGAGGAGAAAAGAAGGAAGCCATGCCTAAATAGAGGCCTTCCAGCTCTCTCGCAGCAAGCCAGTTCCAGCAGGAGGGTACGGAGTGCTGGAGATCTGGGGCCCCATGCACTCGGTCTCCCACCTCCTGTCAGGAGGCATGCGCCCAACGATGCTCCCCCCTCCACTCCACCTCGCCACCAGGGTAGGCGGAACCAGGAAAGTGCAGCAGAGGAGGAGGCTCGATAGAAATGTCTGAAGCCTCCCACCACCACCACCACGAGGATCAGGACCAAGACCAGGACCAAGACCAGGACCAGGACCAGGACCAACGGTGACAGCAGCAGTATCAGAACAAAGCAGTGCTGGGACAGCCAAAGGCAAGGCCCCTGTCTAAATTCCAGGTGCCAAAAGACAGTGCATTCAGCACTGCTTACCATGTAGTGGCAGCACTGGAGGCAGAGCTGCCAGGCCCGAAGATGTCCATCAGGCCCAACACTAGAAACATCACAAACAACGTCCCTCAAGGATATGTTTTGTCCCCTACACTCTTTAATCTATATGTGCACAACATATCCACACCCCACACACCACAAATACACATAGCTTACAGCCACACACATCATCCAACCTTACCTCAACACACTACATGAATGATTCACCACAAACAGACTCACAAAAGCCCCAGTCAAATCTACAATGATCCTTCTTACAATCTGGATAGGAGAACATAGTCACATTCTGCACCTCAACATAAAAAATACTCCCCTACCACACACACACACACACACACACACACACACACACACACACACACACACACACACACACACACACACACACACACACACAGAATCCTTGGTGTAACATACAATACATCAGTGTCATTTAAACAACGCATTACAAACATTAAAAATAAATTAACACCAAGACTCAATGCCCTAAGGTCAATTGCCCATATAACATTCAGACAAAACAAAGAAACCACACCATAGTATACAAACAATATATACATTCAGTGATGAACTCTGCAACCCCTGCTTGGGCTTCTAATCTCACTAAAAATACACTACAACACCCTACAGACCATACTGAACAAGGCACTAAAAAAAATCCCAGGATGCACATCTACTACACCTACAGACCACCTACACCAAGAAACCAAAGTCCTCAAAGTTAAGGATCATCTAGACATGAGAGGCACACAAATCCTTGCCACAGCCTCCACAAACCCACACCATCCACTACACTACATGGCAGCACATCCACGCACACCAAGGAATATCAAAACAACACCCAGTGCATCATATCATATACAAATACTGTCATCCAGAAGCATATCCATGCTCAAATCACTCGCCACTCCACTCAGTCACTCAAAGACAACATGCGGCTGCATGCACGACCTCCTGATATCCACCCTTCTGAATCCTACCTCCCTTGTGAGGACAGGGTCCACCTGGTCAGACTGAGATATGGGCATCATCCAGCCCTCTTGAGTTATCAGAGGAGGCTGGATGACTGTCGCTGATGCCAGTCCAGGATGCACCAGAGCACCCCATACTATTAAGCACATTATGGAAGATTGCACTGCACACAATCACCTGTGCCAACAGCACAGTAAACACTCCTTGAGAGCTCTGTGGGAAAGCCCAGTCTCGGCTGTGCCTTCCTTAGGGACTCGAGGCTTGTCGGCCAGACTGCCTTGGGAACAACTACTACCACTACTACTTCCTAAAGGGGGACACTTTCCTCACCCAGCTGGACTGGGAGTCCAACAGGCATCTGGAGAGTGTCACCAGTATGGCAGGGAAGCCTATTCTCCCGGAGAAATTAGATCCAGCGGAGAAGAGGGTGAAGGCAATAGTAATGAGGTACCCCATCGATTTCTCCCTTGACCCAATTCTGGCCCACCCTAATGTGGAGATGGCCAAAATATGCACCAGCCCCTGGTCAAAGAGGAAGACCCACCAGGCTTTGGTGACAATGATAGGGCCAGAAGCAGGAAACTGGACCTAGACAACTGGGGAGCATACAACCTAAGGGCATACTCCCCAGAGCCTCCTTACTGATATTGGTGTCAATAGTTTGGCCACATCAAGGACCGGTGCTCCTGTGCAGTCAAGTTTGGGGTGTGCAGTCAGGCACATGACACCACACTGTGCATACAGAAGCACAGGGCCGGAGAAAGGTCCGAGGCCAAATGCCCCAACTGCCACCAACAGCACCACACCTGGAAACTGACG
Source organism: Coenobita brevimanus (assembly GCF_032717465.1). Lineage (NCBI taxonomy): Eukaryota > Metazoa > Arthropoda > Malacostraca > Decapoda > Coenobitidae > Coenobita > Coenobita brevimanus. The sequence continues at coordinate 9,570,241 of NC_137060.1, forward strand.
TGCCCTGTGAGGCAAGACAGAGTCTGGGCAATGACTCCCAGGCCAAGGGAGGAGTAGATATGGGTGCCAGCACCTCCAGGTACTTTTGTGTGGGGTCACAGCGAAGGGTCCCCCCACAGGAAGGACGGGAAAGCTCCCCTGCCCCAAGGTCGCAGCGAGTACCTCCAACCAAGCACACTGCTCCTCTAGTGCACCAGCAGCCTCCACAGACAAAGCAGAAGCACAAGAAGAAGAAGAAGAAAGTGATGGGCAACAAGGTGGAGCCACAAGGGGCCACAGTGAAAAGAGTGGCTCAAAACACCACAGAGGCCCCACACCCGCATGACCAGCAGGCCGCTAGGGAGGCCTCACCCCCAAGCACTCACCAGGAGGCACCACAACTGAGTGGTCAGAAAGCTTCCACCAAGGCACCACAGCAAGTGGGGAGTGTGAGACAGGAGTCTTCCACCAAGCTGCCTACAGGCTGCAGCTGGCCACCACATCAGCATTCCACCACAGCGGTGCAGATCGTGCTAACAGCACGGGATCTGCACGAGGCCTTGGCATCCCTTGTCAGGACCATCACAGAGATGCGGTGCCTCTCACCAGATCAGGTACAAGCCACGCAGATGGCGGTGAGCATGGTCATCTCCACACTGGTTGACAAGTCTCAAAACAAGGGACTGCACAGGAAGAGCAGCCAGAAACCCCAAGCATCAGTCACTCGTGAGTAAACAGCAACAGCAGCACGAGCAGCATGGAGCTGATAATCAACGAAAGTTGTTAATGGCTTCCAGCCGTTCTCAAATGAAGATGCTGCAGCAGAATGTCCTGGGGATGAGGGCCAAGAAGCACCTCCTCCTGTCAGCTGCAGTGACCACGGAGGTGGACATGAAAGAACAGTAAACTTACTATGCGTAAAATATTTATACGGCAATACAGAAACGTGGCATAAATATTTTAGTGTTGCTTAAAAAAAAGTAGTCACTTTTATTGGCTGTTACCGTATTTCTGGGGTAGGTATTAATGTCACAATTATGATTATAAGACAATGTGCAGGAATATAAGTAAAAATATGTCAATTTCTTAGTAAAAAAAAAATAGTACATTAAACCCTCGTGAACGGCAACACACACCCAGTCCCACCTGGCCAGAGCTTCCACTATCCTATATAGGCCTGTTTGGGGACACGTCTTAAAAAAAGACGTGCCAAGACTTTTACCTCCTGGATGGTGTGGAAATAAAGTCAAATTTACAATATGTACATTATAACGTAAAAGAAAATAACCAAAATGTATCCTAAAATACCACAGACGAGAGAGAGAGAGAGAGAGAGAGAGAGAGAGAGAGGGGGGGGGGAGGAGGAAGGCAGACCAGGGTCAGTGTTGAGTGCAGCTGAGTGAGAGATGGAGGAAGGGAGGGAACGAAGGAGGGAGAGAGTGATTGAATGAAAACAAATCATGTCGCCACAATAGTGAGGTCATCTGTCGCCATATGTAAAACAATAATATTTTTAAATATAATTAGATATAATAAAAACAAAATAAAGAAATGAAAGCACAAGTTTATGTCACTCATAAAAGAAACAAAATTCCCAAGGATGACGCACATCTCCCCCCAGGAGAGAGAGAGAGAGAGAGAGAGAGAGAGAGAGAGAGAGAGAGAGAAGGCAGGCCAGGGGCAGTGTTGAGTGCATTGTCAAGCTCAGGGAAAGATGAAGGGAGGGAAGGAAGGAGGGCGAGAATGATTCAATGAAAAATCAAGGCACCGCGACACCGAGGTCGTCTGGCGCCATATGTAAAACAATAATATAATACAAAACAAAATAAAGAAATGAAAGCACAAGTTTATAAGACACATAAAAGAAACAAAATTCCCTAGGGTGACGCACATCTCCCCCCAGGAGAGAGAGAGAGAGAGAGAGAGAGAGAGAGAGGATCGCGGGTATGGAAAACATGGCAACACTGTACAGAGGTTCGTGCCCCACCCAAACCGCCAGTTAAGAATGATACCACCATAGTACTGATTATCAGATTTTTTTTTTTTTTTTTTTTTTCCCACCCTTTATTTTGTCATATGCTTCTCTGGCCTTTGCCTGAAACTCAATGGAAGGGGCAGCAACTACTTTACTAGGTACCTTCCTCAATTCGTCTGCCACTCTAATGGCAAACCAATTGCTACCTACTTCCTTACTAAAACGGAATTTATCTAATTTGAAATCATTAAATCTAGTTCTATCCTATATACTTACTTTAAATAAGTTGCTAGTATCTCCCTTATTTAATACCTTCATCCTCTTAAACATCTCAATTAACTTCCCCCTTGCTCTACACCTCTCGAATAAGAGCAAATTTAGCCTTTTTTGTCTGCCTTCATTAAAGTGAGAAAAAAGTCGCAAGATTGGAAGAGGTTAATACGCAGGGTAGTAGCAAGAGTAAAATCTAAACAGACATCGTCGAATCAAACTGACACCCTCCCGAGGTAGTGCCAATATAGCCGGGCAAATGTGCTGACTGGTTATACAAATAAAAGAACATAGACCATAGGAAGAGATAATTACTGCAGCAGGTCAGCTGGCTCATGCTAGGCAGCTCCTACAAGAGTGACTAGACTGCTAGAATATGACAAGAGTAGTAGAGAAGAAGGCTCTCCCCATCCACCAAACCATGCAGCTGAAACCGGGTGTGACGACTCTGTGGTCATTTATCGAATCGTCACCGAATCAGCACCAACTCAGCACGGAATCCGTGTTGACTTTCACTTGTGAGATGAAATCTTTCTAGGTGCGCTCTCATTTTATTTGCTACATCTGTCTCTAGCATTTTACCAACTATCGATTTTCAACTTAATGGACCGTAATTCGACGCTATTGATTTATCATACTTTTTAAAAACGGGTATTACGTTCGCTGGCTTCCACGCCTCTGGAACTTCTCTTGAACTTAAAAGAATTATTAAATTACGCTGTAATTGGCTGACATAATTTCTCCTTGTTTCCTCTATGAATATTGCATATATATCATCCGGACATGGTAATATCTGTGGCTTTCAAATATTAATTTCTTTCAGGGCTTTGTCCTTACTAATGGTTATTTTCCTAAGAATATTGACCATATTACCATCGCGAATAACTGTTGCTTGAGGGATCAGGTGTAGATATTCCTTGGTAAAGATTGATATGATATATTTAGGATACAGCACAATTCTTTATCTTCACTGGTAATGTTACGCGATTCTGTTTTAAAAGGTCCTATCCTATCTTTATTTCCTGTAGGAAACATCTAATAAAATCCCTTGGGGATTTCTTTCGATTCTCGAGCAATCTGCTTCGTAACCTTGCTTTGTTTTCCGTAGTTCCCTCTTTATTTCTCCATTCAAAATTGCCTACCGGTTACGAATGTGTTCATATTCTTTTTTTTTTTTTTTCTATATAGACAAATTTGAGAGGAGCGAAAGAGTGCTTTTGATTGGAGACATGAATGGCAAAGTTGGGAATGTACGAGTGGATGGAGTGGTTGGTCAGTGGGGTGTGCCAGCTGAAGTAGATGGGAATGGTAGTGCTTCGGTGGACATTTGTGCTGGTAAGGGGTTGGCAATAGCCAACACCTACTTTCGGCATAAGATGATCCACCGGTATACATGGAGAGAAATGAGGAGGATGGATGGTGAACTTGTTGAACGAAAGGCAATGATAGACTACGTGTGTGTGGGAGCGAATGAGAAGACAAGTGTTGGATGCAAGAGTGTGGAGAGGGTGGGGGAATGGAGTCTCGGACCATTACTTAGTGATGGCCAAGGTAAAACTGCAAAGAAAATGGTTGAAAAGACGAAGGGGAAGACAGGAAGAAACAGCTCCTGTGAGAAAAGTGGAGAATTTGCAAGATAGTGAGAAAATGGCAGAGTACAAGAGCATAGTGGAAGAAAGATTGGGAAGGTATGAGCTAGAGCAGATGGAAGGGGTGGAAGACGTATGTAAGATGTTCACGGAAGAGATAGGTGCAGCGTGTGAGGTGGTTTGTGGAGTGAGGAGGAGATGCAGGGGTGTGCAAGGGACAGCATGGTGGAATGATGAGGCGAAACGAGCTGTGGAACAAAAGAAGAAGGAATATAGTGAATGGTTAGCGAGTAAAGGTAGGGGAGAAGATGAGAGAGAGAAGAGAGAGGTATATGTGAGCAGGAGAAGGGAGGTGAAGAGACTGGTGAAGGAGAGTAAGAAGAATGTGGATGAAGAGTTTGGGAGGAATCTGAGTAAAAATGGAGGGAGAGTAAGAAATTGTTTTGGAAGGAGGTAAAGAAAGTAAGGCAGTGTGAAAGGGGAAATAGTAGGGGAGTGAAAGATAGGAGTAATAGACTGTTGCTGGAGAAGAGAGAGAAAATGAGGAGATGGAAGGAGCACTTTGAGGATTTGTTGAATGTAGAGAGTGAGAGCAGTGTGAGTATAAGTGGTTGGGGAATGGCTGGGAGAAGAAGAGATGAGTGGAGGGAGGAAGAGATCAGTAGGGCGGAAGTAGTGGAAGCAACAAAGAAGATCAAGATGTGAAAGAACCCAGGAATTGATGGAGTGTGTGGTGAAATGCTGAGCTATGGGGGTGAGATTGTTGTGGAGTGGATATGGAAGTTGTGTAGATTGGCTTGGGAAGAGGGAAGGGTTCCAGAGGACTGGAAATCAGGTATAATTGTTCCTATATACAAAGGATAAGGGGAGAGAGAAGTATGTGGTAACCATAGGGGTACTTGCCTTCTTAGTGTGACTGGAAAAATATATGGTAGAATACTCATTGATAGGGTTAGGCATATTACAGAGAAGCTAGTTGGAGAAGAACAAGGGGGATATAGGAAGGGAAAAGGGTGTGTAGATCAGATATTTGTTCTAAGATGTTTAGTGGAGAAGTATCTAGAGAAGGGAAAGAAAGTCTATGCTGCCTTCATGGACTTGGAGAAAGTTTATGACAGAATAGATAGGCAAGGTATGTGGAAGATATTAAGAATATATGGAGTGGAGGGGAAATTGTTGAGTGCTGTGAGGAGTATGTACGAAGGAGCTGGGGCTACGGTGCGAGTGGATGGTTAGCTGAGTGAGTTCTTTGATCTCAGTGTGGGACTGAAACAGGGTTGTGCGATGTCTCCATGGCTGTTTAATATATACATGGATAGGGTTGTAAAGGAGGTGCAAGGTAGGGCACTGGATGTAGGGGTGGCTCTAATGAATGAGGGTGAGATTTGGAAGATTCCGGTGTTGCTGTTTGCCGATGATACAGTATTGTTGAATGAAGATGAATGGGAGTTGCAAGGTTTGGTGAATAAGTTTGGGACAGTGTGTAGGAAGAGGAATCTGAAAGTTAATGTAAACGAAAGTAAAGTTATGGTGTTTGAGAGGAATGAAGTCACAGAATGTACAGTGAGGTTGGATGGTGAGGATATGGAGAATGTGAGTGCATTCAAGTACTTGGGTAGTGTGATGAGTAAGGATGGAACTTTGGGGGATGAAGTGCGTGAAAGGGTACAGCTGGGAAGGAAGGTTGTTGGTTCACTGAAAGCAGTGATGAGAAATAGGGAGGTGAGTATGGAAGTTATGAAGTCACTGCATGATAGTGTAGTGATCCTTACCCTGACGTATGGAAGCGAGGCGTGGACCTTGCAAGAGGGGAACAAGTCAAGAGTGAGAGCAGTGGAAATGAGTTAGTTGAGAGGAGCATGTGGAGTGACATGGAGGGACAGGTTGACGAATGAAGAAGTGAAGGAACGTTGTGGGGTGGATGTGGTTGAGAAGATTAGGAGAAATACACTGAGGTGGTTTGGACATGTGGAGAGAATGGAGAATGGAAGACTGACTAAGAGAGTGTATGTAGGTGAGGTGGAGGGATTGAGAGGGAGGGGTAGACCGAGGATGAGGTGGAGGGATGGAATTGAGAGGTATATGAGGGAGGGGGGGGGTGAGTTGGGGGAAGGGTAGTCAAATGTTGGGTGACAGAGGGACTTGGAGACGTTTTGTCTGCAGCCACCCTTTGCGGGATTAGGGCGTTTGGCTATAGATAGATAGATAGACTTTTCCTTGGTCTATGAGAGATTTTTATCTGTTCTTTAACCATCTCGGCTCTGAATTATTTGTTCTAAACGCTTTGGAACGGATATATCTACCTGGCTTTTGTTTATTATATTAACTAGGTTTTCATATTTCTCACCGACTGAACGGCCACATGCTGCTTGCCCTGAATTAATCTCTGTGACTTAAGCTACACTCCCACCTAATTCCTTTCCCTTACATAATATGACCTGAGCTTTCCAAATGATCGTAGTGACCTGACGTAAACTCCCACCTACTCGTAAATTCTGTCCCTTGCCTATGACATAAGCTTCTCCAGAGGCCCCGCTCCTCCAAAAGTAACCAGTATCCAAATGGATTTCCGTTCTTAGACAAAATTTTCATCCATCAAAGTCCCTTCGACTAAAATTTGGGACACTCGATCGGTTTTCATTACAACGGCCATTCCCACGAAATTTGAACTTAACTTCTTCATGGTCACTTTTCCAAATCATCACCCAACTTCTGTATCACTAATAATGTTTTTTATATTACATAGCCAAGGTATCTGCATACCTAGGCTGCTTCCCTCCCAAAAAAAGGGGAAGGGGGGTACCCGAGACAGGAAGACACACTCCCAATATACTCATCCCCCCCACACAAATATTTACTAGTATCTAAGCCACAGGTCCAACTCTCTAATGCAAGAGTTAACCGTTACTCCCAGTCTTTCATTCATGCAACAGGTCAGCTCTGGAACTGTCTCCCTCTGTCTGTATTTCCTCCTGCCTATGATCTCCAGTCTTTCAAACGCAGTGTGTCCAGGCATCTCAAAATGATCGGATCTTGAATTTGGCTCTCTATTGTATTTTGTTTTTCTCTTGGAGGGAACTGTTACTGCGGGCTCATGGCCTTTGGTTCCTTCTTCCTCGCATAAAAAAAAAAAAAAAAAAAAAAAAAGGTGGTGAAGGGACAGATTCTCTCCCCACCACACCGCACGAGGGTCAAATGCTCAGTGCCACATCATAATCGACTTATCCCCTTCCCCGCGTCCGGCCCGACCAGCTGAGCAGACCAGATGCAAGAGAACATCCATGGGATATAAATGCCCCGCATTGGGTTACGGCTGTCTCGCGGTCAAAATGATCAAGGTCACCTAATTTTGGCATAATTAAAGTGCTCTTACCACAATGCATCTATGTATGCAGTCCTACGAAAGCATCCTTTATAGTTTAATTTTGGCATAATTAAAGTGCTCTTACCACAATGCATCTATGTATGCAGTCCTACGAAAGCATCCTTTATAGTTTTCAAGAAAATGAGTTAAATGCAAAATCATGAAATGTGAGATCAAAAGCATATGGAGGGTTAATGTCATCAAAGTTTGACATGGTTAAAATGCTCTCACCAATATGTATCTGTGCATGAATTTTAATGAAGGTATCTTCAACAGTTTCCTCGGAAATGAGCTAAAAGCAAAAAGTGACGCACGGACAGAAGGATGGACATGACCGACACTATATTCCCCGGCCATATACGTGGCGGGGTATAATAAACGGTGAAACATTCCACTAGCAACAGGACTTGGATTTTCAGAACAAGAAACAATATGAACAATATGAACATGATCTTATGCGAATGTTCCTTCGTCCATGTACAAATCTGAGTTACGAGACGAGGTAGTTAATCTTTTGGTAAATGTGGCTAGTGGGTGGTATTGCAGTAGAACCACCTGTCTGCAACACTTCAGACCTCAGCATGACAGTACTGTCTATATGATACCATTATTAAGAAGCAGGAGGAGAATAATGCATTAGCTCTACCCACATCAATGATTGCCTAAATTAACATCCAAAAATAAAAAACAAAACCATTCAATCATAAACTTAGTAACCCTACCGACTCTTGTCACGTCCCTAGGCAAACTCGCCATTACTGCAGACATCCACGTGCACATAACTTATTATGGAAAAGGAAGAGGAAGTATTCATGTTTGTTCTTTTATTTTTTAGAATTTCTTTTTCTTTATACTTCGGCAATTAATGTTAACCTGATTTTCACTTTAGTAGAGTAAGGTTGTTTTTACTAAGCAATTACTTATTGCTTTGAGAAGTCAAGATTCCACAGATTACCTTACTTTATTAAATACCTAATACACACTCAAAATATGCATTCAGTGAAGGAAGTTGATGTTAAAATTTACGACGTGTTGACTTACACTCCATTAGGAAAAAGTTGCGATAACATTCAATTTATGTCATTTACGTTATCGTAAGTTGCTTAAAGATGACTACAAACTGATCTCGCGTTACTAAATAGGCATTAACAGACATAATTTATTCAGGTCTGGAGAGACTTTTCGACCTTGATGAGATAGACCAAGGTCTAAAGATACAACAGGTAAAACCGTGGCCGGACGAAAATACGTCCATCTTCGAGCATGACGTCATATTGGCAGCAGTGGTGCTCGCTCGCTCAGTTCTCTTAAGGTTACCCTACTGTTCACAAATATACAATACCTACTAACTGTGCAGTATTCAGGTGGCATGAAGACTAAGAAGAAGGCTAAGGGACAGTCACCAGGTGATGAGTGCAGGTATGTCATGTAGAAAGACATTACATATCTGCAGTCGATGGTGTTCTCTTGGTCGAGGCTTTTTGAACATTAGTGTAGATCTAGTTATTTGTCTCTTAGGATTTAGTATAGGTTAGTGATTTGTCTGTTAGGTGGTTAGTTTTAGGGTCTTTAGATTAGGTATTTTTGATTATAAGTAATATAAGGTTAAAAATATAAAAAATAAATAAAAATAATAAAAATAAAACTACAAAATATAATAAAGTAAAAATTATTATATATATATATATATATATATATATATATATATATATATATATATATATATATATGTACGTGTGCATGAAAGTGTGTATGTTCATATGCATGGATGTGTGTGTATATATATATATATATATATATATATATATATATATATATATATATATATATTTGACTTAATAACCAGAGGATCCGGCCTCAATGGTTGATAGGCAAAAAAAAAAAAAAAACTAAGGGAGTCAGCTTCTTTAGATTCCCAAGAAATGAAGAAGTTCTTCAAAATTGGATATTTTTATGTAAAAGAAAAGACCTCTTTAACCCAGACATAGCACGAGCATGCAGTCGTCATTTTGAGCAGAGTGCATTTAAGAGGTTACTCATATAATAATGAACTGCTGAACATACCAATACCCTCAAATCAAAGAAGACTAGAGGATGAGGCACTTCCAACACTGAATTTACCAAATTCTAAAGGTAAGAATGTCACTCACAACTAAAAAAAAAAAAGAAAAAGAAAAAAAAAGAAAGAAAGGAACACGAAGGGAGATATATTGTCAACAGTTACCCATGAAAATATCAAATAGGCAGAAATATTCACATTTTCCATACAGTTTCTCTTCCGTAAAAGTTGGTCTATCTTTCTATCTTTCTGTTTATATTCCTCTGTCTATGTTATATACAAATTTTATATTGCATGAAGTTCCAAGAAACACCTCAGTAACATCATTTTCTCTCTCTCTCTCTCTCTCTCTCTCTCTCTCTCTCTCTCTCTCTCTCTCATTATATATTGACATGTATATAATATCGTGTAGATATATATGTGGATATGCAATATAAAAAAATCATATATACAAAGGTGGCTAATAAATATTCACTATATTTCTCTTGCAATAACTATCCCATACAAGCCTTTCTATCAATCTGTCTATCTATCTAATATGTACTGATTTTATATTGCATATCAGTAATGAGAGAGAGAGAGAGAGAACTGGCCTAGGTATATGAGTGTCAAAGAATCAGGTCAGACGGAACACCTCACTTCTTCTCTCATATATATATATATATATATATATATATATATATATATATATATATATATATATATATATATATATACCTAGGCTGCTTCCCCCAAAGAAAGGGAAGTAACCGAGACAGGATGACACACTCCCAATTTACTCATCCACTCAAACACATTCATTAGCATCTTAGCCCCAGGGGGAGAAGGGACAGATCCTAACCGCACCACACCGCACGAGGGTCACCTGTGCAGTGCAATCAGTGACATCTGCGGCAGGGCCCAACAGCAGAGCTGGTTTACCCCTGCCACATCATGATGGACCCATCCTCTTACCTGCACCTGACCTGATCAGCTGATCAGACCAAATGCGGGAGAATATCCCCTCAGGGCTGCATCATCATTTATTCACAATTTCTCTCCACTCATTTCTATCACGCACACCCACTCTTCCTTGCTCAACAGACATCCCTCTCGCACCCAATGCTGTCTTCACACTGTCCATCCATCTTATTCATGGTCTTCCTCTCAGCCTTACACCTCTCACATCAGATCTAGTTATCTTTTTCTCCAATTGCTCATTATCCATTCTCTCCATATGCCCAAACCATCTCAACACCCTCTGCTCAACTCTACCAGCCATTTCACTAACAACTCCAGTTCTCCTTCGCACTTCATCACTTCTCACTCGATCCATACGCGTCACGCCACACATACTCCTCAGACACCCCATCTCCATTACATTCAAACTTTTCCTCTCTGCTACACCCATATTCCACGTTTCAACCCCATATAACACAGTCGGTACCACAACACCCTCATACAGCCTGCTCTTTACATCCATTCTAAGTGAACGACATCTAAACACTTTTTTCATTCCTCCCAGCACTTTTCCTACTTCATTTATTCTAAACTTCACTTCTGCATCTATTCTTCCATCCACAACAACATGTGACCCTAAATACTTAAAACACTCTACCCCTTCAAGCAACTCACCATTCAAAACTATGTTCATCCTTCTACCATCTACCAAACTCGTGCACTTCATCTTTTTACTCTTATTCTCATTTACTTTCAATTTCCTCCTTCCACACACCCTTCCAAACTCCTCTACCAACTGCCTTAGTCTCTTTTCTGAATCAGCCACCAGTGCAGTATCAATCCGCAAACAGCAGCTGCTTCAGATTCCACTCTCTACCAACAACATTGATCAGACTCACGTCCACCTAACACTCTTGCATTCACCTCCCTTACAACACCATCCATATAAATATTAAACAACCATGGCGACATTACACATCCATGCCGCAGCCCCACTCTCACGGAAAACCAGTCGCACACAGTATTTCCCACTCTTACAAACGCTCTACTATTTACATAAAAACTTTCCACTCCTTTTAGGAACCTACCATCAAGTCTAACAATCTTAAAACAGTCCACAAAGCCTCGCTATCAATTCTATCATACTCTCTAAATCCATGAATGCCCAAAACACATCCTTCCCTTTCGCTAAATACTTTTCACACACCTGTCTCACAGCAAACACCTGATCTGTGCATATCCTCCCTCTCCTAAAGCCACACTGCTCATCACAAATCACTTCCTCTTTACCCTGTCTACCTCTCTTAAATAACGCTCTACCATACACCTTATTTACAACCCTCAACAGACTTATACCCCTAAAGCAAGTACACTCACACCTATCACCCTTATATAAATATATATATATATATATATATATATATATATATATATATATATATATATATATATATATATATATATATATATATATATATATATAAATGCAGTATATCAGATAAAAATAGATAGATACATAGGCTGTATCGAAAACTTATTGCAAGAAGTATACACATTTTTATACTATATTTCGAAATATTGGTACATAATAATATACACACAAATATATATATATATATATATATCTCTCTATATATATATACATATATAAATATATCTATATACAAATATATAATATTTTGAGAGAGAGAGAGAGAGAGAGAGAGAGACTGAATAGGCCTTCATCTTTCCCTCAGCTTGACAATGCACTCAACACTGCCCCTGGCCTCTCTCTCTCTCTCTCTCTCTCTCTCTCTCTCTCTCTCTCTCTCCTGGGGGGAGATGTGCGTCACCCTTGGGAATTTTGTTTCTTTTATGAGTGACAAACTTGTGCTTTCATTTCTTTATTTTGTTTTTATTATATCTAATTATATTTAAAAATATTATTGTTTTACATATGGTGCCAGATGACCTCACTATTGTGGCGCCATGATTTGTTTTCATTCATTCACTCTCTCCCTCCTTCGTTCCCTCCCTTCCTCCATCTCTCACTCAGCTGCACTCCCCCCCTCTCTCTCTCCTCTCTCTCATCTGTGGTATTTTAGGATACATTTTGGTTATTTTCTTTTATGTTATAATGTACATATAGTAAATTTGACTTTATTTCCAAACCACCCAGGAGGTAAAAGTCTTGGCGCGTTTTTTTTTTTTTTTTTTTTTAAGAAGTGTCCCCAAACAGGCCTAGGATAGAGGAAGGTGGGACTGGGTGTGTGTGAGTGTTGCCGCTCACAAGGGTTTAATGTATTAATTTTTTTTTTACTAAGAAATTGACATATTTTTACTTATATTCCTGCACATTATCTTATAATCATAATTGTGACATTAATACCTACCCCAGAAATACGCTAACAGCCAATAAAAGTGACTACTTTTTTTTAAGCAACACTGTAAAATATTTATGTCACGTTTCTGTATTGCCGTATAAATATTTTATGCATAATAAGTTTACTGTTCTTTCATATATTATAATACACACGTTACCAGTATATTCTTATGTGTTTATCTTATTATGATGCCTATTACATATATCAGAACCGTTCAAATAGCGATTATGGAACACATGGCAACTCTACAGAGGTTCATGCCCCATCCAAACCGCCACTTAAGAGTGGTACCACCATAGTGTCAAATATAAAATTTTCTGAATTTTCAGGGGGAGGTTTGGACTATATTTAGAGCAGCAGTTTGATCCTTGGTCTATTGTTTGGTGTCTGGAATAAATTCTGGCATTTCAGTAGATGATGTTCTTTCTATTATTCAGAGAGTTTGTTTCCAAAACTGTGCTAAGAGCAGGTAAAGTGAGCACACGTAGTGGTGGTTGTGAGGCTTGTCTCACAACACCTCACGTCCTCTCTCTCTCTCTCTCTCTCTCTCTCTAAGAAAATATACTACATGTTGATGCATCCATTAATATCTGTTGCAATTTATTTGATCCTCAGAAAATCACACTCTTATCATAGCTGCACTATCTTTCCCGGTGACTATCACTGTGGTTACGGCACTTTCATTTCGACATAGCCTATACAACTTGCTGTCAGACATCTGGAGCCAAACCTCTGAAGCATAGGAGGCCAGCACGATGCAATAAAAAAAAAAGTAAATATATATGTATGTTCTGACCAGGTACTGCATTGGCGGACATAAGGGGTGCTGTGGTTGAACCAGTGTCGCATACTATAAAGTATGCTTGCACCCAGTCGGCTTGCGTGCGCCGATTACACTTGGTTCACAGACTACACACACATCCAAAGCCACTCCAAAACAACAATTACACTTACATGCACTTCACACCCTGCATACAATCTCTACCAGACAGCCTAAGCCACTTGGTAGAGAAGACATAGACTGTATCGTCCCCACTTCGGTCGGGATAGGCCAGTCCTTCAGTGGACACTCAAATGGCTGATTATAATTATTATATATATATATATATATATATATATATATATATATATATATATATATATATATATATATATATATATATATATATATATATATATATTGTTACGGAACAGAGAAAGATAATGTACACTTTAAGTGAGAATACTAAAAATCACTACTGTTCCGTAAAGTTCCAGGTTCAAAACAAAAGAGTTAGGTAAAATTACAAGTTAAAGTTTAATGCTCAGACTAACAACAAAACATTCAGGACTCATAAGGATAATGTAATGGCAAAAAACAGGTTAAATATATGGTTAACTGCAATAGCCTCTATTAACATGAAATTAGCAAGAGTAAATTTACCTAAGTCAGCCCTGATAAAATGAAAATACATTGGGTAATGCTCAGTTAATGCAAGATAAATTATTACAGATACAAAATAATATTAAAACTGGCTGACAAAATGAATCCTACATAAATTACAAAAAAACCTCACTAGGCCTACGAATCAACACCTAATGCTATACAGTACAAGGAAAAAATGCAATAACAGTTATACTCAAATTACACAGCTGCTAGATGGTTGGAGACTTTCGGAGCACTCGCAATAATAATAACGGTACAGGGGAGGACAGAGATGTGAACAAAATGAGGAGTAGATCTAAGTGGCAATGATGCAGAGACTGAGCTCATTATATAGGGGCCAGCAGAGCTTGATACAACTTGTAAGAAGGACGCGCAAATGAAGCCATAGGGGACAAAGAGCTGACAATCCCACTCTGAACAACAGAAAGAACGACTTACTCTACTATAACGGTAGAAGAGGGGGACTGAGGCAGAACACGCTCGTGATCAAACATGCAGCATACTGTGCGTTAAAATTACACAAAGGATGATGAAATCATAGGCTATGTAACAATATATATATATTTATATATATATATATATATATATATATATATATATATATATATATATATATATATATATATATATATATATATATATATATATATATGTATATATATTTGTAATAGTGCAACTATTTTCCTATGTTTTTTACAAGAAAATGCTTTAAATATCAGATAATAATTTCATACATTTTATTACCCATTTTCTTTGCCGTTAGGAAATTAAACGTTTTACAGTTATCAATTGCTACACTTACCACACCTCTAGCTCACCAACACCTAGGTAAGACTCCATTTTATGACCACGACTTTGTAGTTAAGATTCGTTCATGCAATGGCAGTAGCAGTTGTCTTCGTGCAATGGCAGCTGCAGTGGACTGTGTGTGCAATGACAGCACCAGTGGTTTGGGTGGTGGCAGTGGCAGTAACTGTGGTCCGTGTCTGCAATGACCGTAGCAGTGGTCTGTTTGTGAAATGGCAGAAGCAGTGGTCTGTGTGGTGACAATAGTAATAGGAGTGGTTTGAGTGGTGACAGTGGCATTTACTGTGGTCTGGGTGGTGACAGTGGCAGCAAGTGTGGTCTGGATGGTGACAGTGGCAGTAGCAGTGGTCTGGATACCGACTTTGATAGTACCAGTGGTCTGAGTGGTGACAGGGGCAGTTAGCAGTGGTCTGGGTGGTGACAGAGGCAGTGGCAGTGGTCTGGATACTGACGATGATAGTACCAGTGGACTGAGTGGTGACAGGGACAGTAGCAGTGGTCTGGGTGGTGACAGGGACAGTGGCAGTGGTCTGCGTATTGACAGTGGCAGTAGCAGTGGTCTACATGGTGATAATGGCAATAAGAGTAGTCTGGGTGGGTCTGGGTGGTGACAGTGGCAGTAGCAGTGGTCTGGGTGGTGACAATGGCAGTTGCAGTGGTCTGGGTGGTGCTAATGGCAGTAGCAGTGGCCTGGGGCTGGATTCACACACAACCTATGATCAGCATGGTCTAAGAATTTTTTCTTTGATATAAAGAAAAGAATAAGAACCATGGCAAATTCAGCAATATCCTTTTCCTTGTTATTTCCCAGCAATAATAATAATAGTAATAATAATAATAATAATTATAATAATTATAATAATAACAACAATAATAATAATAATAATAATAATAATAATAATAATCATAATAAACGGTGATAATTTGAAACTTGTAACCAGGCTTAGATTTTTAGAACAAGAAACATGTGAATAGTGTGTTCTTATATTCCTTCGTCCATTTACAAATCTGAGTTACGAGAGGTGATATTTTAGTAAATCTGGCCAGTGGATGGTGAGCATCGTAACTGAACTGTCGGTCTGGATCGCTTATGTGGTGCGTGTGTTCACTTCAGGTTGGACTACCTATTATTTAAATATCTATCTATAAATCTATACATGAACTTACACGCTCGTCCATTGTACAATACGCTTATAGCAGCCAAAAATTATACTTTGGTGTAAATCTGTGAAAACACATAACATTTATACTGTAACCTCCTAGGTTAATTTGCTATAACTGCATGCCTCCCCGCGGTTTAAATATATTATTAATATGGACGTAGAAGCTAATGGGTGTTTCATTTTTCTTGTATTGGCTCCAGTTACCTAATATTTTGGGTTTAAATGGTGTTATCATTTTCTTAAATGTAATAGAATACGGTTGCTAGTACCCAGTAATTTATTGTTTTAGGAAGCCAATGATTCCTTAGTGATTAAGTAATCTCATTCCAAATGAATGTTTAACAAATGCACACAATGAAAGAGGCTGAAGTTAAAATTTATGAATATCTGACTTACACTCCAGTAGGACAAGACTGAGATGATACTTCAGTTTATGTATATTATTGTATCGTATGTTGCTTATAGATAACTGTTCGAACTGACAGCGTTACTACATAGGTCCTAACAGATATACTTTTTTTTAGGTTTGTAAAGAAGTTTTGACATTGATAAGAAAAACAACATTCATCCTTCCATTACTAAATATCCATCCAATGTTAAAAACTTTTGCCTCGTGGTTGTTGTTGTTGTTTAAAGTTTTCCTGCTCCTATAGTGCGGGCCGGGCCATACATTAGCCCAGTCAGTGGGGTGTAGGCTAACTTAAAAAATGGTAAGGGGGAAGACAGGGCCTGGGGATTACCCAGCACACACGCCCTCTCTTCTGGCTTTTTTTTTTTTTTTTTTTTTTTATGCGAGGAAGAAGGAACCAAAGGCCATGAGCCCGCAGTAACAGTTCCCTCCAAGAGAAAAACAAAATACAATATAGAGCCAAATTCAAGATCCGATCATTTTGAGATGCCTGGACACACTGCGTTTGAAAGACTGGAGATCATAGGCAGCAGGAAATACAGACAGAGGGAGACAGTTCCAGAGCTGACCTGTTGCATAAATGAAAGACTGGGAGTAACGGTTAACTCTTGCATTAGAGAGTTGGACAGAAAAAGGATGAGAGTTTGCTGCCAGACGGGTGCTACGCGCCCGTCGTAGAGGTGGAGGAATGCAAGCAGAGAGTTCAGAGGAGCAGTGACCATTAAAGTAGCGATAGAAAA
Source organism: Coenobita brevimanus (assembly GCF_032717465.1). Lineage (NCBI taxonomy): Eukaryota > Metazoa > Arthropoda > Malacostraca > Decapoda > Coenobitidae > Coenobita > Coenobita brevimanus. The sequence goes on from NC_137060.1 coordinate 9,587,324, forward strand.
GAGATAAAGATGCAACAGTGCGGCGAAGAGACAGAGGTTGAAGGGAGTCAGTAAGAGGAGAGTTAATGAGACGAAAAGCCTTTGCCTCCACCCTATTGAGAAGAGCTGTATGTGGGGAGCCTCCCCACACATGAGAGTTGTACTCCACACAGGGGCGGATAAAACCCCTGTATAGAGTCAACAGTTGTGCAGGGGTGAAGAAAGTGCGGAGTCGGCTTAGCACACCCAATCTCTTGGAAGCAGATTTTACAAGAGATGTAATATGATATTTCCAAGATAAGTCCCGAGTAAATGAAACCCCAAGCATGTTCAAGGATGATGCAGGATTAAGCTGAATATTATTAAACATTAGTGGGTATACCTGTGGAAGATTTTGTCGGGTTGATAGGTGTAAGAACTGAGTCTTAGATGCATTAAAGACAACCATATTATTTTTACCCCAGTCAGAGATACGAGCCAAATCAGACATTAGGTGTGCCACAGCCTCATCCCTTGTTTGTTGAAGTAACTGTTGAGATGGGCGTTGCGGGAACCGAATGGAAAGGTGAAGGGTGGAGTCGTCAGCGTATGAGTGGATAGGGTTAGATGTACAGCTTAGAAGATCATTGATGAATAAAAGGAAGAGAGTTGGTGATAGGACAGAGCCCTGAGGAACACCACTGTTGATAGATCTAGGAGAAGAACGATGGCCGTCTACAACAGCGGCTATAGAACGACCAGAAAGGAAGCTAGCGATGAAGGCACAGATAGAAGGATAGAAACCGTAGGAGGGCAGTTTGGAAATTAAAGATTTATGCCAGACTCGATCGAAAGCCTTTGAGATGTCAAGTGCAATGGCAAAGCTTTCGCCAAAGTCCCGAAAGGAGGATGACCAGGAGTCTGAAAGGTGGTGTGTGTGCCTCGTGGTGGACTGATTAAAAACATAAGAGAGGATAACTGCGGTAGATCAGTTAGCCCAAGCTAGGCAGCTCCTATAAGACTAAACTATTAGACATTGAAAAGGATAACAAAGAAGAAGGCTCTCTCCCACCCATGAAACTCTCCAGGGAAGGCCGGCAGGAAGAAGTCAGAAGGAACACCACGCAGTATATAGAGAACTGGTGTAGACGTTATATAGGAAAGTGTGAGAGGATAAAAGAGACTATAGTAGTAACACCTGAAAAAGAAAAAGAATCAATTAGTACTAATTTTCAGATTTTTTTTTATACCCACCCCTTATTTGTTATACGCCTCTATGGCTTTTGCCTGAAACTCAATGGAAGGTGTAATGCTAAATGTTTTGGGGTCGGCTTCCCGTCCTTCTAACGCCTTGTATGTAGCTGGGTTCTCTTTCTAGACCGGAGCTTAGACAAATAGGAAAGAGAGGCAGGACACAAAAACTCAAGGCAACAACCTTTCATGTGTTTTACTAAATTCTACAGTGGAACGGGTAGATATCACGAAAACAGATATACTGGACAATTATAATTCTTATGCCTAGATATGGGTTGTTAGTATCACGCAGGACACTACTCAGGTCAAGGTCGGGTAAAGTGAATAGCACTTAGGGCAGAGGGATTATGCACTATTATTGCAGGAAGTCCAAGTTTTATATATTGGTGGAAGTGGTGGTACTATTTCACTGCGGGTAATTATTACTTTAACACTGAGGTCTGCGTATGATCTTAGTGTGGTGCAGCGTTATTATTTGGTAGTGTATTCACTGTGATAGACCCGTATTTCACTGCCTTGCCGTGTTCACTGTTTTATTACTTATTCCACCACTCTTTTATATTGTCAGTGATGCTTTTCTCACTGACTTCCTTTATACTGTTAATTCACTGTTCTGCCTTTACTTCACTATGTCACGGACACTGTGCTTCCACTGTCACTCCTTTCGGGTCTGGGCATCGTGGCGGTCGGGTACTGTACAAGGGTGGCAGAGGTGACTCAGCCTCACTACTGACGGGGCTGGATTCCGCTGGGGGCCTCTGTGTTCAGGGGCCACGAGATCACGCGTAGGGGCGTCTTCTCTCATCCGGGGCTGCTGGTGGCGAAGGGTTCCGCGCTTTCGGGACTTGGGGAGTCCGGCCCTTGGGGCTGGGGCTGAATAGCTGCCTGAACTTCTCGTTCAGGTGCCTGACGGAGGACAAAGGTCTCTGGGGTCTGGGTGTAGGAAGGTCCCGCCCTGTGGTCCTGGGGGCGGTCTGGAGGTCCCAAAGGCTGCAGTCCCCGGTGTTCGGAGACGTCGTCAGGAGGGGGCCATAGGAAGAGAAAATTATTGCAGTAGGCCAGTTGGCCCGTACTAGGCAGCTCCTGTAAGAGTGACTAGACTGCTAGAATAAGACAAGGGTAGTAAAGAAGAAGGCTGTCCCTCGTCCAACAAACCCAGCAGGTGAAATGTGGTGTGACGAAATACCGAATCGGTGGTCATTCATCGAATCGTGACCGAATCTGCACCAAATCGGCACCGAATCAGTGTTGACTTTCATTTATGAGATGATATCTTTCTAAGTGCTCTCTAATTTTATTTGCTATATCTGACTCTAGCATTTTACCAACTAATGACGTTCAACTTAACGGACCGTAATTGGGCGCAATTGGGTTATCACCTTTTTTTTTTTTTTTTTTTTAATGGGTATTACGTTCGCTGGCTTCTACGCCTCTGGAACTTCTCTTGAAATTAAATAATTATTAAATAACGGTGTAATTGGTTAACATAAATTTCCTTGTTTCCTTTACGATTTTTTCATACAGTATATATCGTCTGGACATGGTAATATATAAGGATATAAAGTATTAAATTCTTTCAGTGCTTTCTCCTTACCAGCAGTTATTTTCCTAAGAATATTGATTGTATTGCCATCGCGAATAACTGTTGCTTGAGGGATCACTTGTAGATTTTCCTTGGTAAATATTGATATGATATATTTACCCCCTGGGGGTAGGGTTTTTTTTTTCAAGAATACTTCCCCAGTATCCCTGCTTGTCGTATAAGGCAACTAAAAGGGTTGGCGGAGGGTTAGTGCCCCTCCCCGGAAAACAACTAACTAAAAAAACAAACAATAAGCCTCGGACAAGGACTGACCAAACGATGACGACCAAGGACCGGACAAAGGACATTGTAATTGGAACCTGGAATGTAAGGGGAGCGAATGATGAGGTGAAAGAGAGAGAGATTGTCCAGGTGCTTGAGGATGCGAAAGTGGATGTATGTGGAATAACTGAAACAAAATGGAGAGGAGAAAATGTGAGAGAATGGGAGTATGGATGGGGTATATGTGCAGGAGTAGGTGAGAATGAGAGGGCAAAGGAAGGAGTATGTATAGTTGTGAGTAAAAGATGGAAGAGGAGCATAAGACAGTATGGATCAGTTGGGTCAAGGATTGTGTGGGTAAAGTTGAAAGTTGGAATACAAATGTGGGCGATTGTGTGTGTGTATGTGCCAACGCAAGATCGTGCTAGAAGAGTGAGAGAAGAGTTCTGGACAAATGTAGAAGTATGCATGGAAAAGTTTGGAAGGAATGAGAGAGTGTTTTTGATTGGTGATATGATGGGTAAAGTTGGGAATGTGAAGGTGGATGGAATAGTTGGTGAGTGGGGTGTGCCTGCTGAGAGAGATGAGAATGGGAGTGCGTTAGTGGACATTTGTGCTGGGAGGGGGTTGGTGATAGCCAATACCCTCTTCAGGCATAAAATGATTCACAGGTATACATGGCGAGTGATGAGAAGGGTGGGTGGTGAACTGAATGAAAGGAAGGCAATGATTGATTATGTGTGTGTGGATGAAAGGATGCGAAGATGTGTAATGGATGCAAGAGTGTATAGAGGTTGGGGGAGTGGACTTTCTGACCACTACTTGGTGATGGCCAGAATTAAAGTACAAGAAAGTTGGAGAAATAGAAGAAGGGAAAGACGAGAGGAAGGAGTAGTTGCAAGGAGAGTGGAAAGGTTACAAGAGGATGAGAAAAAGGCAGAGTATAAGAGAGAAGTGGAGGAACGATTGGGCAAATATGAATTGGAGCAGATGGGAGACATGGAAGGTGTGTGTAGAATATTTACAGAAGAAATATGTGCAGCATGTGATGTGGTGTGTGGAAGGAAGAGAAGACGGAGGGGGGTGCAAGGAACAGCGTGGTGGACTGAAGAGGTGAAACAGGCTGTGGCACAAAAGAAGAAAGCATACAATGAATGGATGAGAAATAGGGGCGTGGAAGAGGTTGAGAGGCGGAAGAGAGAGTTATATGTAGAAAGGAAGAGAGAGGTGAAAAGATTAGTAAGAGAGAGTAAGAAGAGAGTGGATGAGGAATTTGGAAGAAATTTGAGTGTAAAGTGGAGGGACTGTAAGAAAATGTTCTGGAGAGAGGTGAAAAGAGTAAGACAGGGTGGAAGTGAAGTTAGCAGGGGAGTGAAAGATAAAAATGGTAGATTACTAGTGGAGAAGGGAGAAAAAGTGAGCAGATGGAGAGAACACTTTAAGGAATTGTTGAACGTACAGGATGGAAGTAATGCGAGTATAAGTGGCTGGGGAATGGCTGGGAGAAGGAGGGAGGTGAGAAGACAGGAAGAAATCAGTAGGATAGAAGTTGTGGAAGCAATGAAGAAAGTAAAATCGGGGAAAGCCCCAGGAATTGATGGAGTGTGTGGTGAAATGCTGAAGCATGGGGGAGAGATAGTAGTAGAATGGATGTGGAAGATGTGCAGATTGGCCTGGGAGGAAGGTAGAGTCCCGGAGGATTGGAAGTCAGGTATAATTATTCCCTTGTACAAAGGAAAAGGGGAAAAAGAAGTGTGTGGTAACCATAGGGGCATTTGTCTTCTTAGTATAATAGGAAAAGTGTATGGTAGGATACTTATTGACAGAGTTAGAGAAAGAACAGAGAAATTAGTTGGAGAAGAACAGGGAGGCTTTAGGAAGGGAAGAGGTTTTGTAGATCAGATATTCATTCTCAGATCTTTAGTGGAAAAGTTTCTAGAGAAGGGAAAGAAGTTGTATGCGGCATTCATGGATTTGGAGAAAGCATATGACAGGGTGGATAGACAAAGATTGTGGAAAGTGTTAAGAATATATGGAGTAGATGGAAAGTTGTTGAATGCTGTGAAGAGTATGTACGATGGTGCGAAGGCTGCAGTGCGTGTGGATGGTGAACTAAGTGAATTTTTCTCTTTGAAGGTTGGGTTGAAACAGGGATGTGTCATGTCTCCATGGTTGTTCAATCTGTACATGGATGGGGTAATAAAAGAGGTACAAGGTAGGGTAGTGGATGTTGGAGTGGCCATGGTGAGAGAGGAGAGTGTTTGGAAACTCCCTGTACTGGTGTTTGCAGATGATACTGTGTTGTTGAGTGAAGACGAAGGAGAGCTGCAAGGCTTGGTGGATGAGTTTGAGAGAGTGTGTAAGAAACGGAATCTAAAGGTGAATGTAGGGAAGAGTAAAGTGATGGTCTTTGAGAGAGGTGAAGTCAGTGAATGTACAGCGAGGTTGGATGGTGAGGAATTGGAAAATGTGAGTACGTTTAAGTACTTGGGTAGTGTGATGAGTAAGGATGGAGGTTTGGAGGGTGAAGTGCTTGAAAGGGTACAGCAGGGAAGAAAGGTTGCTGGTTCCTTGAAAGCAGTGATAAGAAACAGGGAAGTGAGCATGGAAGTGAAAAAGTTACTACATGACAGTATTGTGATACCAACTCTAACGTACGGAAGTGAAACTTGGACGTTGTTGGAAGGACACAAGTCAAGAGTGAGAGCAGTGGAAATGAGTTATTTAAGAGGAGCCTGTGGAGTCACATGGAGAGACAGGCTGACGAATGAGGATATAAAGGAGCGTTGTGGTGTTGATGTGGATGTGATAGGAAGCGTTATGAGGAACACACTGAGGTGGTTTGGCCATGTGGAGAGGATGGAGGGTGAAAGACTGACGAAGAGAGTGTATGTGAGTGAGGTGGAGGGGGAAAGAGGGAGGGGGAGGCCGAGGATGAGATGGAGGGATGGGGTGGAGAGGTATATGAGAGAGGGGGGTGTGAGCTGGGAGCAGGGGAGTGAAATGGCGGGGGACAGGGCGACTTGGAGGCGATTTGTTTGTGGCCACCCCAAACGGGATTGAGGCGTCTGGCAATAGATAGATAGATAGATAGATAGATTTAGGATACAGCACAATTCATTGTCTTCACTGGTAATGTTATGTGATTCTGTTTTAAAAAGTATTATTCTATCTTTATTTACTGTAGGAAACATAATAAAATCCCTTCGGGATTTCTTTCGATTCTCGAGCAATCTGTTTTCACATAACCTTGCTTTGTTTTCCGTGTTTCCCTCTTCCCCATTCAGAATCGCCTACCGGTTACGAAAGTGTTCATATGCCCTTTTAATTTTTTTCTGTATATTCCTTTTCCTTGGTCTATGAGAGATTTTTATCTGTTCTTTAATAATCTCGGCTCTGAATCATTCGTTGTAAACGCTGTGAAGGGATATATCTACCTGGCTTTTGTTTATCATATTAACTAAGTTTTCATATTTCTCACCGACCAAACAGCCACATGTTACTTGCCCTGAATTAATCTCCGTGACTTGAGCTACACTCCCTCCTACTTCCTTTCCCTTACGTATGACCTGAACTTTCTGAGTGACCTGACGTAAATTAACTTCCATATACTTTGTGTGGAGTAGACTGTAGCACCAGTCGAGCAAGGCAGTACTCCCAAGGTGGATGGAAAGCTGATGATAGGGAGAGCTGGAGCTCCCGTTTCATCAGCCCTCGGGACTAGGTCCCGACCATCCCCCTTTGCTGAACTTTTCAGTGTCTCAGTAACACAGTGAGTAGGCCAGCATGCTCTCCAGTACAAGTTTCTCTAACTATCAACACCAAACTACATGCACATTACACACCACACTTCCTTTTCAAAATTTAAAAAGAAAAAATGGCATCAAATAACATAGCCTCGGAGTCCCCGGGGGGGGGGGGACCATAAATGCCCCACCTACTGCCCCTCTCCCGGTGACGACTCAAGATGCCTGGAACCACTGTCTGACTCTCTTCTTCATCATTTCTGCAACATTCGTGGCCTTTCCTCTAATTTTCGCTCTGTTGAGCACCACCTCTCCTTCTCTAAACCTCATTTTCTTTTTCTAACTGAGATTCAGCTGTCTGAGGCAACTGACAGCAAACCCTTTTCTGTATCCTCCTACTTTCTCTATACTCATTTCAAAGCCAAAGGTGGCTGTTGTGTATATATATACGCAACAACTTATTTTGCTCTCGTGTTCCTGAACTTGACTCTTCCGAATTCTCTACACTCTGGCTTCAGCTTTCCTGTCATTCTCTGACTAAATATATCTGTGCTGTTTACATATCTCCTAATTCTACTGACTATCAAAAATTCTTTGACTATCTTACTTCTACCATGGAACACATTCTGTCCATTTCTCCTTTCTCTGAAATCTCCATTCTTGGAGATTTCAATGTTCACCACCACCTTTGGCTCTCCTCTCCTTTCACTGATCCACCTGGTGAACAAGCCTACACCTTTTCTATCCTTAATGACATAGAGCAGCTTGTACAGCACCCTACCCATATCCCTGATAGCCTTGGAGAGAGTTCCAACATACTTGACCTCTTCCTTACAACTAATCCTTCTGCTTACACTGTTAATTTTTTCTCTCCGTTGGGCTCCTCCGATCACAACCTTATCACCTTAACCTGTTCTATCGCTCCAGTACGGCCTGCGGACGCTCCAAAGAAACGTTGTCTGTGGCACTTTGGAGCTGTGGACTGGGAGGCCCTCAGGCAGTACTTCTTTGATTTTCCCTGGAATGATTATTGCTTCCGTGGCCGGGAGCCATCTGGGTGTGCCTTGCGCATTACAGAGGTTATTCTTTCGGGCATGGAAGCATACATTCCTTTCTCATATTCTTTGACTAATCACGCTTGTTCTAATGCTGTCCGCAACAAGGAGGGGGCCTATAAAAGGTACCGGAGCCAACCCACCCCTGAATCACATCTTTTATACATTTCTGCCCGGAATCGTGCTAAGTCTGTTCTTCGCTCTGCTAAAAGTAATTTCATCCGTACTAAGTGCTCTCAACTCTCTAACTCGAATTCTTCCCACTCCTTCTGGCACCTTGCCAAAAACCTTTCTAACAATACCTCATCATCCTTCCCTCCTCTTTTCTACTCTGATGGCTCTAGCTATTTCTTCTACTGATAAAGCAGATCTCTTTGCTCAGACTTTCTCCTCCAATTCCACCTTAGACGATTCCGGTGCTGTTCTTCCATCACTTCCCCCCTCTGACTTCTTCATGGCTGACATTAAAATTTCTTCAGCTGATGTATTTTCTGCTGTCACAGGCCTCAATACTAATAAGGCATATGGGGCTGATTGAGTCCCTCCTGTTGTTCTCAAGAACTGTGCTTCTATGCTTACACCCTGCCTAGGCAAACTCTTTCGCCTTTGTCTGTCAACTTGTACCTTTCCTTCTTGCTGGAAGTTTGCTCTCATTCAGCCAGTCCCAAAGAAGGGTGACCATTCCCAACCCTCTAACTATCGTCCAATTGCTTTACCATCCTGTATCTCAAAAGTTTTCAAGTCTGTTCTTAATAGAAAAATTTTAAAGCATCTTCCTTATCACAACCTTCTTTCTGATCGTCAGTATGGGTTCTGTCAGGGACGCTCCACCGGCGATCTTCTCACCTACCTTTCAGACTCCTGGTCATCCTCCTTTCGGGACTTTGGCGAAAGCTTTGCCATTGCACTTGACATCTCTAAGGCTTTCGATCGAGTCTGGCATAAATCTTTAATTTCCAAACTGCCTTCTTACGGTTTCTATCCTTCTATCTGTGCCTTCATCTCTAGCTTCCTTTCTGGTAGTTCTATAGCCGCTGTTGTAGACGGCCATCGTTCTTCTCCTAGATCTATTAACAGTGGTGTTCCTCAGGGCTCTGTCCTGTCACCAACTCTCTTCCTTTTATTCATCAATGACCTTCTAAGCTGTACATCTAACCCTATCCACTCATACGCTGATGACTCCACCCTTCACCTTTCCATTCGATTCCCGCAACGTCCATCTCAGCAGTTACTTCAACAAACAAGGGATGAGGCTATGGCACACCTAATGTCTGACTTGGCTCATATCTCTAGCTGGGGTAAAAATAATCTTGTTATTCTTAATGCATCAAAGACTCAGTTTTTGCACCTATCAACCCGATAAAATCTTCCACAGGTATACCCACTAATGTTTGATAATATTCAGCTTAATCCTGCATCATCCTTGAACATGCTTGGGGTTTCATTTACTCGGGACTTGTCTTGGAAAGATCATATTACATCTCATGTAAAATCTGCTTCCAAGAGATTGGGTGTGCTAAGCCGACTCCGTTCCTTCTCTACCCCTGCACAATTGTTGACTCTATACACAGGTTTTATCCGCCCCTGTGTAGAGTACAACTCTCATGTGTGGGGAGGCTCCCCACATACAGCTCTTCTCAATAGGGTGGAGTCAAAGGCTTTTTGCCTCATTAACTCTCCTCCTCTTACTGACTTCCTTCAATCTTTGTCTCTTCGCCGCACTGTTGCATCTTTATCTCTTTTCTATCGCTACTTCAATGGTCACTGCTCCTCTGAACTGTCTGCATGCATTCCTCCACCCCTACGACGGGCGCGTAGCACCCGTCTAGCAGCAAACTCTCATCCCTTTTCTGTCCAACTCTCTAATGCAAGAGTTAACCGTTACTCCCAGTCCTTCATTTGTGCAACAGGTCAACTCTGGAACTGTCTCCCTCTGTCTGTATTTCCTACTTCCTATGATCTCCAGTTTTTCAAATGCAGTGTGTCGAGGCATCTGGAAATGATCAGATCTTGAATTTGGCTCTCTCTTATATTTTGTTTTTCTCTTGGAAGGAATAGTTTTGCAGGCTCGTTGCCTTTGGTTCCTTCTTCCTCAAAAAAAAAAAAAAAAAAAATCCTGCCCCTCGCTTATGACATAAAACTTACTCAAAGACCTCGCTCCTCCAAAAGTAACTATTTCCGTTCTTAGAAGAAAACTTTTCATCCACCAAAGTCCCTTGAACTAAAATTAGGGACTCTCGATCGGTTATCAATACAACGGCCATTCCCACTAAATTTGAACTTAATTTCTTCATCGTAACTTTTCCTAAGTCGTCCGCTAACTTATATGTCACTAACAATGTTTTTGTTACATAGCAGCTATCTATCTATCTATCTATATCTATCTATCTATCTATCTATCTATCTATATATATATATATATATATATATATATATATATATACATAGGCTGATTCCCCCGAAAAAGTGGGGGGGCGGGGGTAGCAGAGACAGGACGATACACTCCTAATTTGCTCACACACACAAACACACACACGGCATCGTCGGAGGAAGACGTCCTTTACCGGCGCTCCATACAAGCTCAACACGGCCAGAGGCATTACCTAAATAAGTATCTTTGAATGAGTCAAGCTCTGTACCAGGTTAGACTAAATGATTTTTCATTATTAAAAGGAAAAGAAATAATAAGTTTAAATAAGACTGGTTGAAACAACAAAGAACCACGATGCGTTGAGTCAGCTGGGTTTGTTTATACTACGGCAACAAGCGGAAAGTGTAAGTACATACTCTTCATTTAGTATTACAAAATGGATACATACTTCAGTAAAACAAATCTGGAAAAGAAAAGGGATAAAAGTAAAAAGCAAAATGATGATTTCTACCAAGAACTGGTTGAAGTGGAGACTCACAATAGACTGGTTGAACGTGTACACAAACTAGAAATGGCTTTCAAAAATGAAATTGATGAAATAAAGAAGCAAATGCACTTGCAAAGGGAAGAGATAGAAAAACTGGGAAGGGAGGCCAATAAGAAAGACACAACCATCAGTGAACTAACAGTGGAATTGAATACGCTTAGGAAGAAAGTGAGTGAAATGGGAAGTACAGTAGTTAATCACGAGAGTGTTATGGAAGAGTTAAAAAATTACACAGAGACAATTAGACAAGCAAGCAGTCTTATGGACCAGAGCAGTGATATTGAGGAGAAGATAACACTGGTGAATGAAGCTGTGCAAAGCTACAAAAATGATGTGGAAACCACGTATGCTGCAATGGTGAAAGTAAAGAAAGACTCAGAAACAAGGGTGGAGGAAAAAAACATTAAAAAGGAAGTGAAAAGAATAATCCAAAACAATCCAAAGTTAGTCAGAGATTCAGTAGAAATAAATAAATCAATAGTAATCACTGGTATAGAAGAGGAAGAAATTAAAAACAAAATCACTAGAGACAAAAAGGAGATGGCAGATGTAATGAGCTTACTGAAAGAAGTATCAGAGGAAATCTGTAGTAAAGACATAGAGGAACACAAAAGGTTAGGGAAATACGAGAAAAGCAAGACAAGACCTCTAAAGGTGACTTTCCAGAGTGTAAATACTGTGGAAGAGATACTAAAAAATGCAAAGAATGTTATGGAAAAAGAGGAGTTCAAAAATGTATGGATAAAAAGATGCCTAACACAAGAGGAAATGGAATTACTGAAAGAGAAAAGGGAGGAAGCAAAAACAAAAAATGAGGGAAGATCAGAAGAGGACAAGAAGAAATTTTTTTTACAAAGTAATAGGATTGCAGGTACGAAAGTGGTACACAAACAGGATGGAAGAAAAGGGAGGAAGTTAGTAGAACCATGTCATGACAAGTATATAAACAAGATGATAAAATTGATGTACTCAAATGTGGATGGAATGGTATCTAAATTACTAGAGATGAATGATTATGTCAGAGAAAATGAACCACAAATAATATGCCTAACTGAGACAAAATTAACACCTAGGATATCCAATGACATACTAAACTTAGAGGAATACAATATATGGAGAAGAGACAGAAATTTAAAAAAAGGAGGAGGAATTATAATATTAACTAAGAAAAATCTAAAAGTCAAGGAAATAAACCTAGATATACCATCACAAGTAGAACTGATTGCAGTAGAGATCGACACATCTGAAGGTAAAGTAATTGTAGCCAATTTGTATATGCCACCCAGATCAAACACATGGGAAAGAGACGAATATGAGGACCTGGCAGAGAGTACAATTCAGAGTATAAGATCCTTGCTACATAAAATGGAAGAGAAATCGGAAAGAATTATACTAACTGGGGATTTCAATACAAATATAAATTGGAATACTCTAGATATAAATAGCCAAGAAAGCTGTTGGGACCAAAAGCTCCTGGATCTCGTACAGGAGTTTTTCTTAACGCAACATGTGAGGGAAACCACTAGAAAAAGAGGACTTGATGTACCTTCAGTGCTAGATCTAATATTTACTAGGCAAGAAAATGACATTGACAGTTTAATATATCACCCGCCACTCGGCAAAAGCGATCATGCAGTACTAATTTATAACTTCAGGATAGCATATGACATAGTAAACAGCAATGACAGTTACAAAAAGAGACTAAACTATAAAAAGGGAAATTATCAAGACCTAAAGAAGTATTTCTTAGAAGTTGATTGGGAAAATGAGCTTAGAGGACAAGATTTAAATGCTGTATATAAAAAATTTTGTGAATTTTATGAAATAGGAGTCCAGAAGTACATCCCACAGCACAAAGAAGCAGATAAGAAAATACAGAAATGGTTCAATACAGAATGTAAAAAATCAAAAGAAAGAAGAGATTTGTTGTGGAATAGATACAGAAGACACAATAGTGAAAGGGCGTATAATAATTACAAACAGGCAAGAAACGACTGTACAAGAATAAGGAGGGAAGCCCAAAAACAGTTTGAGGAGGATATAATAAATAAAAGTAGTGATCAACCAAAGCTGTTTTACAGCTATATCAGAAGCAAAACCAAAGTAAAAGATATAATACAATCCATTACGGATGAGGGAATCACTTATACACAAGAGAAAGATATTTGTGAAGCACTAAATAAGAATTTCCAATTAGTTTTTACAGAAGAAAAAAATTTTGAGAGGGAATATGTGGAACACGCATGTCCACACATACTACCAGATATACAAATAGCAGAAAAAGTAATACAGGAGGAGTTAAGTAGATTAGACAGAGGAAAAGCAAGTGGTCCTGATGAAATTTCATGTTGGGTGTTACGAGAATGTGCAAAGGAGTTAAATAAACCATTATTTTTAATTTTCAAGAATTCCTTGAGTCAAGGAAAACTACCTGATATTTGGAAAAAAGTAAATATAGTCCCCTTATTCAAGAAAGGAAATATACAAAATCCTCTCAACTACCGACCAGTATCACTGACCAGTGTTGTAAGCAAGGTATTAGAAAAACTTATAAGAAAAGCTTGGGTAAATCATCTAGAAGAACACAGTATGATAACAGAAAGACAGTTTGGCTTCAGAAAAGGAAAATCATGTGTTACTAATCTGTTGAGCTACTATGACAAGAGTAACAAACACAATACAGGAAAGGGAAGGATGGGTGGACAGTATCTATTTAGATTTCAAGAAAGCTTTTGACACAGTACCACACCAAAGACTTTTATGGAAGCTGTACCATCAAGGAGGAATTCGAGGCAAACTGTTTTGTTGGATGCAAGACTTTCTCATAAGAAGAGAAATGAGGACAGTACTAAGAGGAAACTACTCATCATGGAAAGAAGTGACTAGTGGAGTACCACAGGGTTCGGTGCTGGCACCAATCATGTTTCTAGTGTACATAAATGATATAAACAGTAACACTGGAAATGAGAGCTATCTGAATATGTTTGCAGATGATGCAAAAATACAAAGGAGAATTACTAGCACAGACTCTTGTAGGGAGCTACAAGAAGAATTAAATAAACTTCATGAATGGAGTAGTACATGGCAAATGGAATTCAATGTGGACAAGTGTCATGTAATCAAGTTTGGTAAAAGTGGAAAAAGACCTGATTGGGATTATAAGTTAGGAAATAAAACCCTATACACATCAGAAAGAGAGAAAGACCTAGGTGTGATTATCAATAACAGACTATCTCCGGCTGACCACATCAGCGAGAAGGTACGGAACATGTATACACTGCTTGCAAATATGAGAATAGCATTCACATACATAAATGAAGACATGCTAAGAAGGATAATAACATCATTCATTAGACCAACCCTGGAATATGCATCAATAGTCTGGAGTCCTCATCTCAAAAAGCATATAGACAAGATTGAAAAAAGTTCAAAGGGCCGCTACAAGATGGATACCAAGCTTAAGGGACCTAAGCTACGAAGAAAGACTAAATAAACTGAATCTACCAACACTACAGGAGAGAAGGAAAAGAGGTGACATGATAATGCTATATAAGTGCATATCAGGAAAGGAGAAAATAGACATAAATGATTACTTAACATATGGAGAAGCATCAGCAAGAGGACACTGCAAAAAACTGCATAAGAAGAGAGGTGATAAAGACGTAAGGAAATTCAGTTTCCCAAACAGAGCAATTGATCAATGGAATGCACTACCGAATGAAATAGTGTGTGCCAAAACAATTCACAAATTTAAGGATATGTACGATAAATATGGTCTAAGACACGGGACAATACGAGCTTGACTCATTCCTGTAAAGATACAATTAGGTAAGAACAATTAGGTAAGAACATTTACTCGTATCTTAGCCACAAGGAGAAAAGGGACAGATTCTCGATCATCGGACCACACCGCACAGGGTCAATTGCTTAGTGCAGTCCATCGACGTCCTTCTCCTGCTTTCCCTGGGTTTTATTGGTCGCCATCGTGTCTATGTTTATGTGCTTCTCCACTAGAGTCGCACACAGAAATGACCACGTTTGCCTTTGTTTATGACGATACGATCGTTCGCACTGAAACAAAAACAGTGAAGGCAAATTTTTATATATATATATATATATATATATATATATATATATATATATATATATATTCATTCATTCATTCATTGCCAGACGCCATGTATCCCAAACGGGGTGGCCAACGGCTTAGAGTTAATTGTTTTACAGGGAGGGGCACTAATCCTCCACCAACCCCTACTTGACACGTAGGGATGCCAACAGCATCTGGTGTTCCCAGGCGGTCACCCATCCAAGTACTAACCAGACCCAACGTTGCTTATATATATATATATATATATATATATATATGCTTGCAGCTCACACCCCACTCTCTCATATACCTCTCCACTCCATCCCTCCATCTCATCCTTGGCCTCCCCCTCCCTCTCCCCCCACCACCTCACTCACATATACTCTCCTCGTTGGTCTCTCACTCTCCATCCTCTCCACATGGGCAAACCACCTCAGTGTATTTCTAACACTTCCTGTCACGTCCACATCCACACCACAACGATCCTTCATTTCCTAATTTGTCAATCTGTCTCTCCATGTGACTCCACATGCCCCTCAAAGAACTCATTTAAAATATATTTTCAATATAACACAATAACTTCATACATTTTATTACCCGTTTTCTTTGCCGTTATTCGGAAATAAATGTTTCACAGTAATCAGTTGCTGCATTTAGAACACCTCTAGCTCACCAACAACTAGCTAAGACTCAGTTTTATGACGCTGACTTTGGAGTTAAGATTCGTTTGTAGGACTTCATTCTAAGACAAATTTTATGAAAGTTTTTATTAGTACGGGCCCAGGGCCCGACAGCAGACCTGGTTTACCGATGGTATGTCATAATAGACTCATCCCCTTCCCCGCATCTGACCCGATGAGCTGATCAGACCAGATGCGGACCACATCCATAGGATATGAATTTGTTTTGTTCAGTTATCCCAGATTGTAAGGGAATACCGTACCTCCATTTTCTATGATGGTAACCTTGGTCGTACTGTAAGTGAATATTTGCTAATGTCGATTGGGCGCTGCGAACGAATCATGACACTCCCTCTATTGTTTTGTTTTTATGATTCCTGCTCTCAATGCTCTTGCTCGCAAATATGATTCCGGTTACGTCTCGGTGTGAAGCCAGCGGATGTCTCTACCACATATGGCCTGGGTTCGTCACGAGAGCTCTTGATGGTAGCTTGATTCCATTGTCAGGTATTCTCTTTAATCCAGAGTAGTTGACCTGGCAAAACTTGTGGTAGTGTTTCTGTATTTTCTTTAGATGAAATATTTGTTAGTATATCCAGTCCTTTCCTATGCAGTAATGAACAAAACACACAGGAAGGCTTTTATTTTTCTCTTTCTGTCGGCACCATGGCGACAATGGAAAGCAAGAAGAAAAGCAGCGGACAGAGGACAACTGCTAGTTGTTGTGACGAAAGACTGAGTGAGAATTAAATGAATATCAGCATATTTCAAACACATGCAATCATCCCTCAGTGCTATGTTTGTATGTCTTCGAAATACCACAATTCTTCTGCAAAAATTTTGGCAAAGGCAAGGTGCTGGACTGACTATGTGCATTCATTAATCCAATTTAACTGACATCTTTAATCATGCTTGTGTGAAGTATGTGTCATGACAATCCGGGGGGAGAGGGGGGCCCATCTATATACAGCACTTCTAAGATTAAAAAAAAAAAAAATTCTATTACCATCAACTCCCCTACCTCCACTGACTCCATTCACCCCCTCCCCCTTTTCTCCCTAATAGCAATGATCTGGGTTCTGACAATTATATTGGCAGTGGCCTGAGTGATGATATTTGAAATACACACCTCCGCCGCCGCCGGACCGACCACCCCGCCATTCCCCACCCTACCACCGAGCCACCACCTCATACCACCCCAAGAGCGCCACCCCCTACCTTACCACCGAGCCACCGCCTCACCACCACCCCAGGAGGACACCACGGTGGGCCGGGTCATTGGGAGACTGACCCGGAGCGTGAAGGGCACCGGGGCTCCCCTGTCCTAAGTCCCTCTTCCACACAACCAGTCCGACAGCGACCACGCAGGAAAATGACAGGACCCTGTGGGCGGGGCAGCCTTCACCAGGTTTGGGGTGGGACTGAGCCAGATTCAGTCCCAGACAACACCGCAGTAACGGCCACTGTACGTGCCGGGGAGGGAGCGGCAACTGTATGCCCCTCAGTTGTTTCCCCCTGTAGGGCCGCCACAACAGCCACTGTACGTGTGGGGGAAGAAACGGCCACTGTACACCCTTCAGCTACAGCTACATCTGGAGACGGCCTCGGAGTGTTAGCTATTGAGCGCACTCCGATTGGCAAAGGAAGGAGGAGTGGAACCTCGATAACAGCCACTGTACGTATTGGGGAGGGATCAGCCACTGTACGCCCCTCATCCACTACCTCCTCCTCCTACGGGAGTAACACCACGGTAACGGCCACTGTACGTGCCGGGGAAGGAGCAGCCACTGTACGCCCTTCAGTTACTTCCCGTTGGGCAGGCAGACCCGCGGTAATGGCCACTGTACATGCCAGGGAGGGAGCGGTCACTGTACACCCCTCATCTGCCTCCTCCTCCTTCGGGAGCAGCACCTCCACAATGGCCACTGTACGTGTGGGGGAAGGAGCGGCCACTGTACGCCCTTCAGCTGTGGACCTTAGGAATTGCGGAACCCCCACGATGGCCACTGTACATGTGAGGGAAGGAGCTGCCACTGTACACCCTTCATCCCTGATTCCTGGGGTCCTTCCGGAGAAGGAGGTCCCTTGCGTGGCCAGCCTTTCACCTCTCAGCAGCCAGAATGGTGGCACGGCTCTGTGCCGGTCCTGCCGCCTACCCTGGTCAGTCCTGGTCCCTGACGGACGCCAGACAGAAGAGGTGCTGCAGTTTGCCCCTGACGGCGCCCCTCCCTACAGGGGACCGCAGCACCCGGGCTCCCAGACCTGACTGGCGGGCCCCAGAGCCAGGCAGCTTGGGCTCCACTCCCCTATGGCTCTCTGCCCGGATTAAGAGGCAACAGGCCTGCCTCCTGCACCTGTTAGGCCCCAGCCCTGAGAGCCGCCCTTCAGGTCGAGGCCCCCAGGTCAGAGGGCCTCCCTGCACCCCATCAACGAGGCTCTAGCACGAGGGCCTCTCAGGTCGAGGTCCCCAGATGGGAGAGCCTCCCTGCACCCCCCCGACCAAGAAGGCCAGGGCAGTGACACCCCTGTGGGTAGTGCACTGTCTCATGCAGGAGGGATCCCCAGTAGAGCCCCCTCCCATGCCCGGTCACCTCCTCTGTTAAGCCCAGGAAACAAGGGCAAGTAGTGACTTTAACACATCTCGTGTGCCTTGAAATACCACAGAGATGGGAGTGAATAGCGACAGTGAAAGAGTAAGGCCAGAATAATATAAGTGACACACAGTGAGACAAATACCCAGACAGAACAGAAAAGTCTAGTAAACACGCGTAAAGATACATACGGAAACAGTGAGAGCGTGAGGAAAAACCAAAAACCTGTGAACAGTGTCTCCGTGACTAAGTAACAATCCCGAGTGTCGCGACTAGCGCTCTGACAAGTTATAGTAATATTCACTCTCTCGACCCCTGGCCCTCTTTACCCCTAGTGCAGCTGGTTTAGACTATTAAATGCTAGTTCTGCCTATGGACATAATACGGGTATAAAGAAATTACAACTCACCCTCGATACATAATTGCAGAACTCCACTCTCTGCCTGTGCTGTGTGTGATACATTATATTGAGAAGCTAACTCTGTAAACGTGTCTCCATCCTATCCTGTAACTCTTTGTTTTTATATTGTAACAGTGTATTGAATTAAGACAATAGATGTTTTAAGGTGTACTGCCTAGTTTTTATGCCCTGTTCCTTTGTGAGTGCTTTATTTCCGGTCCGGAAAGAGGACCCCGCTCAGTCGCAGGCGTTTTTAGGACGAGGAGTCGGACTTAAAACATCCCGCATAACACTGGTGGCCAGCGATGGTTCTGGATCTGAGTGAAGCACGGAGGAATATAAAAGAGAAACTTGCACAATGGCAGCCAAACCTCAAATCCAATTGCCAAAGTTCAGTCCTGAACAATATGACATTGATGTTTACTTGGATATGGTAAAATCCCCTCCTAGACATTGGGTTTGACACCGACAGAAAGAAAATAGCTGTCACGCTACCCAACCTGCGTAACATAATCGCTACTGTAGCTCCGAAAATCATCCCGAGACTAAAATGGGATCAATTCAAACAAATTGTGAAACAGGCAGTGACGCCATCTCTGGGCACAGCTGTAGCCTTATCGCAACTAGATGCCCTCACGTATGACGGAAGCCTTGATGACACATTCATCCAGGCTAGGCGGCTCATCACCGCTGCATACCCGGACACAGACGCAAAAACCCAGGAACAACTTATATTCCACAAACTCCTCAGGATCCTCCCCAGTTTCATTAAAGAACATTTTATAATACATGAACTGACGGGAGACCTGGATAAAAAAATTAATTTAATAAGGCGCCTTCTAGCCGTCCACTTTATCCCCCAACGCATTGGCGAAATCAAGCAATTCCCCATACATCTCATTGCCGTAAACCCGTGGGAATTTTCTCCTTGCTGTCCTGAGTGCCCAATCCACGACATCCATGAGCAGCTAAAAGCTGCCCGGCGCAGCAAAACAACACAAGAGTGTCTACAAGCTTCCCCACCATACGCTGATTGCCCCAAGTCTCAAAGAAGGAAAATAAGATGAGGAAGGCACAGAAGGCGCCCCCCCCCACTGCCCCCACATCCCACCGTAATGACGGGGGCCACCTCACATCTCCCCTAGTCTACGACAGGGGGAAACGTCATGCTTCCTTTTCCTCTCCTCTCACTATCTCTTCTATTCTGCCTTCCCCTATTCCTAACCTTCCCACCTCACACATCACTTTCTCCACCACTATCGCCTCCCCCCTTCCTATTCCTCCCCAAAACAAAGCCTGCCTTCCCCCATCACAGGCCTCCTAGAACCCTTACCTCATCTTCCCCTAACCTACTTCCCAAAACCACCTCCTCCTATCTACTTCCTTCCACCTATCACCCCACACCACTCACCACCATCACTTCCCCACCACTCATCTTCCCCGCCAACACAGCCAACTCATTCACCTTCCCTATCACACCCTCCTCCTCCTCACTCTCACCCGCCTTTCTTTCCTCACTCACCTCCCCCACCCCACCCTCAACCTCACCATACCCACGAACCCCCTCCCCCATTTCACCTTCACCTGACCCACCACCACCTTCCTCCGATTCTGATCCTTCACCAACCTCACCTCCGCCTACATCTCCTACAGCTACCCCACCTCTTCCAACCCACCACTCCCAATCACCGCCCGCTACGCCCACCACCAACACCACACCACACCACCCAGCACCAACTCTCACCTTCACCGCCACGGAAACAACCACCACCACTGTACCATCACAACTCCCACCCCACCCCACCATGCACAGCCCCACGCAACACATCACCCACCAACCCCCCACGTGCACCAACCCCACCTGCCACCCACTCATCCACTCCTGGCCACCCATTACCCACCGACCATGCCCACTACACACGACACCCCACACCACCACCAACCGCCCACAACCATTACGGGAGGCCCACGCCACCACGTGCCTCCCCACCTTCACCACCAACACCAATTCCCACTACCACAACCACAAGATCAGGACGCCTTTCCCGCTATCCGGACCACCAGACATCCACCACCAGCACATACCACCTCCAGGCATAGGGCCATGACTTTTTGACCGCAGAAGGTGGTGAAATACACACCTCCGCCGCTGCCAGACTGACCACCCCGCCACCCTACCACCGAGCCACCACCGAGCCACCACCCTAAGAGCGCCACTCCCCACCCTACCACCAAGCCACCGACTCACCACCACCTCAGGAGGACACCACGGCAGGCCAGGTCATTGGGAGACTGACCTGGAGCGAGAAGGGCGCTGGGACTTCCTTGTCCTAAGTCCCTCTTCCACCCAACCGGTCCAACAGCGACCACGCAAGAAAATGACACGACCCCGCGGGCGGGGCAGCCTTCACCAGGTTCGGGGTGGGTCTGAGCCAGATTCAGTCCCAGACAACACCGCGGTAATGGCCACTGTACGTGCCCGGGAGGGAGCGGCCACTGTACGCCCCTCAGTTGTTTCCCCCTGTAGCGCCGCCACAACGGCCACTGTACGAGTGGGGGAAGAAGTGGCCACTATACGCCCTTCAGCTACAGCCACATCTGGAGATAGCCGCGGAGTGTTAGCTATTGAGCGCACTCCGACTGGCAAATGAAGGAGGAGTGGAACCGCGATAATTGCCACTGTATGTGTTGGGGAGGGAGCGGCCACTGTACGCCCCTCATCCACTACCTTCTCCTCCTATGGGAGTAACACTGCAGTAATGGCCACTGTACGTGCCGGGGAAGGAGCAGCCACCGTACGCCCTTCAGTTACTTCCCGTTGGGCAGGCAGACCCGTGGTAACGGCCACCGTACATGCCGGGGAGGGAGCGGGCACTGTACGCCCCTCATCTGCCTCTTCCTCCTTTGGGAGCAGCACCTCCACAATGGCCACTGTATGTGTGGGGGAAGGAGCGGCCACTGTGCTCCCTTCAGCTGTGGACCTTAGGTATTGCGGAACCCCCATGACGGCCACTGTATGTGTGGGGGAAGGAGCGGCCACTGTGCGCCCTTCATCCGTGATTCCTGGGGTCCTCCTGGAGAAGGAGATCCCTTGCACGGCCGGCCTTTCACCTCTCGGCTGCGTGGGATGCCCTTTACATACTCCCTCCAGGTGTGGTTCCCAGGAGGCACTGCCGGAGTGGTGGCATGGCCCTGTGTCTGTCTTGCCGCCTACGCTTGGTCAGTCCCAGTCCCTGATGGATGCCAGACAGAAGAGGTGCCGCAGTCTGCTCCTGACGGCACCCCTCCCTACAGGCGACCGCAGCACCCGGGCTCCCAGACCTGACCGGCGGGCCCCAGAGCCAGGCTGCTTGGGCTCCACTCCCCTACGGCTCTCTGCCCGGAGTAAGAGGCTAAAGGCCCGCCTCCTGCAGCTGTTTGGCCCCAGCCCCGAGGGCTGCCCTTCAGGTTGAGGCCCCCAGGTCAGAGGGCCTCCCTGCACCCCACCGACGAGGCTCCAGCAGGAGGGACTCTCAGGTCGAGGCCCCCAGACGGGAGAACCTCCCTGCACCCCCCCCCCCTGATGAAGAAGGCCGGGGCAGTGACACCCCTGCGTGTAATGCACTGCCTCCTGCAGGAGGGCTCCCTAGTAGAGCCCCCTCCCACACCCGGGCGCCTCCTCTGTTAAGCTATTTCTTCTACTGATAAAGCAGATCTCTTCGCACAGACTTTCTCCTCCAATTCTACCTTAGACGATTCCGGTGCTGTTCCTCCATCACTTCCCCCCTCTGACTTCCTCATGGCTGACATTAAAATTTCTTCAGTTGATGTACTTTCTGCCATCACTGGCCTCAGTACTAACAAGGCATATGGGCCTGATGGGGTCCCTCCTGTTGTTCTCAAGAACTGTGCTTCTGTGCTTACACCCTGCCTAGGCAAACTCTTTCGCCTTTGTCTGTCAACTTGTACCTTTCCTTCTTGCTGGAAGTTTGCTCTCATTCAGCCAGTCCCAAAGAAGGGTGACCACTCCCAACCCTCCAACTGTCGTCCAATTGCTTTAACGTCCTGTATTTCAAAAGTTTTCGAGTCAATTCTTAATAGAAAAATTTTAAGGCATCTTTCCTATCACAACCTTCTTTCCGATCGTCAGTATGGGTTCCGTCAGGGACGCTCCACTGGCGATCTTCTCACCTACCTTTCAGACTCCTGGTCATCCTCCTTTCGGGACTTTGGCGAAAGCTTTGCCATTGCACTTGACATCTCAAAGGCTTTCGATCGAGTCTGGCATAAATCTTTAATTTCCAAACTGCCCTCCTACGGTTTCTATCCTTCTATCTGTGCCTTCATCGCTAGCTTCCTTTCTGGTCGTTCTATAGCCGCTGTTGTAGACGGCCATCGTTCTTCTCCTAGATCTATCAACAGTGGTGTTCCTCAGGGCTCTGTCCTATCACCAACTCTCCTCCTTTTATTCATCAATGATCTTCTAAGCTGTACATCTAACCCTATCCACTCATATGCTGACGACTCCACCCTTCACCTTTCCATTTGGTTCCCGCAACGCCCATCTCAACAGTTACTTCAACAAGCAAGGGATGAGGCTGTGGCACACCTAATGTCTGATTTGGCTCGTATCTCTGACTGGGGTAAAAATAATATGGTTGTCTTTAATGCATCTAAGACTCAGTTCTTACACCTATCAACCCGACAAAATCTTCCACAGGTATACCCACTAATGTTTAATAATATTCAGCTTAATCCTGCATCATCCTTGAACATGCTTGGGGTTTCATTTACTCGGGACTTATCTTGGAAATATCATATTACATCTCTTGTAAAATCTGCTTCCAAGAGATTGGGTGTGCTAAGCCGACTCCGCACTTTCTTCACCCCTGCACAATTGTTGACTCTATACAGGGGTTTTATCCGCCCCTGTGTGGAGTACAACTCTCATGTGTGGGGAGGCTCCCCACATACAGCTCTTCTCAATAGGGTGGAGTCAAAGGCTTTTCGTCTCATTAACTCTCCTCCTCTTACTGACTCCCTTCAACCTCTGTCTCTTCGCTGCACTGTTGCATCTTTATCTCTTTTCTATCGCTACTTTAATGGTCACTGCTCCTCTGAACTCTCTGCTTGCATTCCTCCACCTCTACGACGGGCGCGTAGCACCCGTCTGGCAGCAAACTCTCATCCCTTTTCTGTCCAACTCTCTAATGCAAGAGTTAACCGTTACTCCCAGTCTTTCATTTATGCAACAGGTCAGCTCTGGAACTGTCTCCCTCTGTCTGTATTTCCTGCTGCCTATGATCTCCAGTCTTTCAAACGCAGTGTGTCCAGGCATCTCAAAATGATCGGATCTTGAATTTGGCTCTATATTGTATTTGTTTTTCTATTGGAGGGAACTGTTACTGCGGGCTCATGGCCTTTGGTTCCTTCTTCCTCGCATAAAAAAAAAAAAAAAAAAATAGTGACTTTAACGCATCTCGTGTGCCTTGAAAAACCACAGAGACGGGAGTGAACAGTGACAGCAGGGTTGCGCTGCCCAAGTGGCAAAGTTATTGTACCAGACGGCCAAAATTATTGTATTTCCCTCTTGATTATTGTATCTTACGTATGTCAATTATTGTACCATTATTGTACCGCAAATATTCCTATTTCTTATAAGCAAATGTATGATATTTTATGTTAGATGTGCAGTGAAAAAGAAAGAACACATGGGCATCATAAAGTTTAAAAGAATTGTCACACCAATGTGTAAAAAGGGTATGAACTGCCGCTCCCATGTCAGCCTCAGCACGTATGTTTCATGCTTTGTCGACTATAATCAGCCAAAAAACACGTCTGCATGAATGGAAAACAGCCAAAAAACGCGAACCCGCGGCTACCAGATTTTACCCGCCACAATTTTGAAAACAGCCCAATTTGGCGTGAAAACAGCGGACCTGGCAACCCTGACTACAGCTGAAGCAGTTTGACCTGTCTTATCTTCCATGGGAGGCTCGGCCCTGCCTGTAGCACTACCTTCCACTGACCTGGCCTTAGCTCTAAACGCATTCCACACATTTCTTTCCTGTCACGGGAAATTCCCAATTCTCTCTCTCTCTGCATATGTGTGGGAATATAATGCAAAGCACATACGTTCATAATTATTGTATATTGTATCCAGAGGATTGTATATTGTATGCAGACCCTAAATTATTGTATAAATACAATAATTATTGTATGCAGCGCAACCCTGAGTGACAGCGAAACAGTAAGGCCAGAATAATATAAGTAACACACAGTGAAACAAATGCCCAGGCAGAACAGAATAGACTAGTAAACACGCATACAGATACATGCGTAAATAATGAGAGCACGAGGAAAAACCAGGTATGCAACGTGTCTCCGAGACTAAGTAACTATCCCGAGTGTCCCGACTCGCGCTCTGACAAGTTATAGTAATATTCACCCTCTCGACCCCTGGCCCTCTTTACCCCTAGTGCATCTGGTATAGACTATTAAATGCTAGTTCTGCCTATGGACATAATACGGGTATAAAGAAATTACAACTCACCATCGATATATAATTGCAGAACTCCACTCTCTGCCTGTGCTGTGTGATACATTATATTGAGAAGCAAACTCTGTAAACGTGTCTCCATTCTATCCTGTAACTCTTTGTTTTTATATTGTAACAGTGTATTGAATTAAGACAATAGATGTTTTAAGGTGTACTGCCTAGTTTTTATGCCATGTTCCTTTGTGAGTGCTTTATTTCCGGTCCAGAAAGAGGATCCCACTCAGTCGTGGGCGTTTTTAGGACGAGGAGTCGGACTAAAAACATTCCGCATAACAATATTGGCAGTAACTGGTCTGGATGTTGACAATGGACGTAGTACTGGTCTGGGTGGTGACAATGGCAGTAGTTGTTTACTGTTTGTCAGTGGAAGTAGCATTGGTCTGGCTGGTGATAGTGGCAGTAGCAGTGGTCTGGGTGGTGACATTGGCAGTAGCAGTGGTATGCGTGGTGACAGTGGTAGAAGCACTGTTGCAGTGGTCTGGGTGGTGACTGGTGTTAGCAGTGGTCTGGGTGGTGACATGGGCAGTATCAATGGTCTGGGTGGTGACGAGCAGTGGCAGTGGTCTGCGTATGGACGGTGGCAGTAGCAGTGGTCTGGGTGGTGACAATGGTAGCAGGATTAGGCTGGGTGGTAACTGGCAGTTGTAGTGGTCTGGGTGGTGCTAGTGGCAGTAGCAACTAGGGCGGGTTTCACATATGATCCTATGATTAGCACGGTCAAAAAAAATGTTTCTTTGATAAAAAGAAAAGAACAAGAATGACTGGTAATTCAATATCGTTTTCCTTGTTTTATCCCTGCTCTAATAATAATAATAATAATAATAATAATAATCGATTATTAAACCTGCAACCGGGTTTGGAGTGTCAGAACAAGAAACATGAGAACAGTATGCTCTTACATTCCTTCGTCCGTATACAAACCTAAGTTACGAGCTGGGTGATCTTTTAGTGTAATGCTAGGTGAAAAAGGCCCGACTCCTCGGTCCTAAAACACCTAACGTGTAGCGGGGTCCTCTTTCGTGACCGGAGTCTAGTGCAATGAAAGAGAGGCAGGACAAAAACTCTAGGCAATAACCTTTTGCACGTATATTCCCACAGCCAGACACAGGACAAAATACAGATATTACAACACGATAAGTGACAGAAACAAAACCTTACTTAGGATATTAGTATCTCGCAGGATACTGACTTAACCACTACGGTTGCCAATACAGAAAGTCTAGTGAACAGGTGTACAGGGAACACGGGCGCGTGTGAGAGCGCGGGAGGGGGAGTTCACACGGGGGGGGGGGGAAGGACTCGTGACGAGCCGGAACAGAGTTATAGTAATATTGGGAAAGGATACGTCTTTCTAATTTATTCTTAGTATCATTTGATAGAAAAAGGGTTTTGACATTTGGTCTATCACTCGTTTATATTACGTTAGTTATGGGGAGGAGAGGTTAGAGGGAGAGAGGGAATAGCGGGACACTGGATATTCACTGTACGGTAATACAAAGGGACGGATATTATTCTCACTTCCTATGGTTTTCTGGCAGCAAGGGGCATATGTATACTTTCACTACAGAGACTTCTTCAGGGGAAGAGTTCTTACAGGTTTCTTATGAGGGCGTCACTTATGAGTCAGAGTTCTCGGGATTCACTCACTGTCCTCATCCCTACTCATTCGCCCGTGATTTCACTCGCCCGTGATTTCACTCGCCCTGCTACTGAACATACATTTAGTCACTATATCACTGTAACCTGTTTTCTAGGGCAGCGTCACACTTAATATAATTTCCGTCACTAGTCTTAGGGCAATACCACACTTGACATATATTCACTCGTCGTGGGAGCGGCGGGGAGACACGCCGGCGTCTATTTAGCCGGGCTAGGGGCACCGCCAGGGAAAGGGCGTGCCGAGAGGGCACAGGACGGCTCGCAGGGACGTCGTCTCTCGTCCAGGGCTGCACGTGGCGCACAGGCCCGTTGTCTCCGGGCTGGGGTTAGGGGTGTGGCCCTCAGGGCTGGGGCCAAACAGGTCTAGCGGTCTCTGGCTCCTGTCTTGGCCACAGGTGGAGGTTCGTCACCGTCTCTTGGGCGTGGAAAGGTTGCGCCAGGGAGTCCTGGGGAGGGCCCGAGGAGGCTGAGGGCTGCAGTCCCCAAGATCAAGGGGCGCCGTCAGGGAAGGGCTGCGGCACCGTCTCATACTGGGGCCCGACAGGTGAGTCTTCTCTAGGGCCAGGCGTAAGGACCGGAGGCCAGGGGAAGCCATTAGGCCTCGTGGGGTCTCTCTGGTGCTGGGGAGCCGGGCGCCTGTCTCACGCAGGGACGATGTCGGCACCTGTCTGGCCGTGGGGCCTGGTAATAGGCCGTGGCTGTGTGGGAGAGTCAGCACACCTCTGGTCGTCTCTCCAGTGGCCGTTGGCTCATCTCTTCTGCAGGAGGGGGGAGCGGCAATCGGCCGTCTCAGGGGCAGCGCCTATGGAGCGGCAATAGGCCATCTCCTTCAGCAGGAGGGGTGAGCGGCAATAGGCCGTCTCGGGGGCAGTGCTTCTAAAGCGGCAATAGGCCATCTCCTTCGGCAGGAGGAGGGAGCAGCAATCAGCCGTCTCAGGAGCAGCATCTCCGGAGCGGCAATCGGCCGTCTCCTTCGGCAGGAGTGAGCGGCAATCAGCTGTCTCAGGGGCAGCACCTCCAGAGCGGCAATTGGCCGTCTCCCTCGGCAGGAGGGGTGAGCGTCAATAGGCCGTCTTAGGGGCGATGCTTCCAGAGTGGCAATCGGTCGTCTCCTTTGGCAGGAGGGGTGAGCGGCAATAGGCCGTCTCAGGGGAGGCACTTCCAGAGCGGCAATCGGCCATCTCCTTCGGCAAGAGGGTGGAGCGGCAATAGGCCGTGTCCGGGGGCAGAAGAGATGAGCAGCAATAGGCCATCTCGGCAGAAACACCTTCAGTGCGACGCTTGGCTGACTGACGAAGGCGGGAGCGGCAATTGGCCGTCTCCAGAGGGGCGCTGACAGGAACTGAAATCTCAGTTCCACCTCAGTCTGATTCAGCAGTCCTGCTTCCCGAAGGTAGTGTACCCCTTCTGCTATGGTGGCGGTGCGACGGCTGAGTGTGATAAGGGCGCACGGCCCGGGATGCCTTATGCCGTTGTCATATTGGAACTCCTGGTTTGGGCGTGGCTACTCCGTGGGGTCCGAGTAGGGGTGTCGGTGTATTTCTGGGGGCACTACACTGTTTCTTTTTCACTGTGTTTCTGGGGGCACTACGTTGTTCTTCCTGTCTCTCACTGTGTTTCCAGGGGCACTATGTTGTTCATATCTACGTATTTCATTTAGTAAAACTTGACAGTGGAGGAACTGCCGGTCTGCATTGCTAATGTGGTGCATATATTTACGTCATGCCTGACTGCATATTATTAAAATATCTACTATACAGCAACTTCACACCTCGTTTTTTATGGTCACATTTGACCACCAAAAATACATAACATTGAATTTCTATTTACTAGTACCATTGAAAAAGACTGTGATCGCCTATATTAATTTGCCAAGACTGCATCCTTCCCAGCGGGATAAGTAAATTATGAAAATTTTCTAAGGAGCTTACCGATATTTCAATTTTCTTGTACAAACTCCATGTACTTAATATTTTGGGTTTAAATGGTAACATCATTTATTAAATGTAATAGCATACGGTTGCTGGTACCAAGTAATTTAATATTATTTTAGGAAGTCAATAATTCCTCAGAGGTTACGTAATACTATTCCTAATGAATATTTAACAAATGCACGCAATGAAGGAGACTGAAATTAAAATTTATGAAGATCTGATTTAAACTCCAATGAGACAACGTTGCGATAATATTCAGTTTCTGTATTATAATGTATCGTAAGCTGCTAATAGATAATTGTTATGCGGCGTGTTTTTAGTCCGACCTCTCGTCCTAAAAACGCCCGCGACTGAGCGGGGTCCTCTTTCCGGACCGGAAGTAAAGCACCCACAAAGGAACAGGGCATAAAAACTCAACAGTACACCTTAACACATCTATTGTCTTAGTTCAATACAGCTTACAATATATGAACAGAGACACTGGATATGGTTTAGACAGGATAACAGAGTTGACTTCTGAATACAAACGTACACACATCCATCAAGGGCAGAGCATGGTGATATTCAGACATACACAGATTGTGAGTCACTAATAAACAACACCTGTATTACAGTTTGGACATAATTGTCATTTGATATTCTGGGACGGATGCACTAAAGCTGAAAAGGACAAAGGGTCAGGTTGGTGAATGTTACTATAAAATTCTCAGGGTGCGAGTCGCGACACTCAGGATTGTCACTTATCCGCGGCGACACCACGCCATGTCTTCTGTTTATTCTTGGCACGCCTATAGTATAAACCCAATGTGTTTGATTGTCTTTATGCCCGTACTTATTAATCCTTATTTTCTGCCTGGACAGTCATGTAACTGTGTCACTTATATTATTATTGTCTTCACTGTTTCACTGTCACTGTTCACTCCCATCTCTGTGGTTAAGACATAAGAGAGGCATTGAGGTCACCATTATGCCCTTGGTTCCTGGGCTAACAGAGGTGGCGCCCGGGTGTGGGGGGTGGCCCTACTGGGGAGCCCTCCTGCAGGAGGCAATGAACCACCCGTAGGGACGTCGTTGCCCGGGTCTTCTTCGTCAGGGAGGTGCAGGTAGGCTCTCCCATCTGGGGACCTCGACCTGATAGGTGGCCCTCATGCTGGGGCCTCGTCAGTGGGGTGCAGGGAGGCCCTCCGGTCTGAGGGCCTCAACCTGATAGGTGGCCCTCGGGGCTGGGGCCAAACAACTCTAGGAGACGGGCCTGCCACCTCTTACTCCGGGCGGAGGGCCGTGGGGGAGTGGGCCCAAGCGGCCCTACTCTGGGGCCTGCTGGCTGGACCGGGGAGCCCGGGTGCTGCGGTCACCTACAGGGCAGGGCGCTGTCAGGAGTAAACTGCGGCATCTCCTCTGCCGGGCGTCCGTCAGGGGCCGGGACGGTCCAGGGGTAGGCTGCAGGACTAGGGCAGGACCACGCCACCACTCTTGGAATGGCAGCACCTCCGGGGAACCACACCTGGAGGGAGAGAGAAAATGGCATCCCACGCAGCCGAGAGGTGGAGGACTGGCTGCGCAAGGGATCTTCTCCTCCAGGAGAACCCCAGGAATCACGGATGAAGGGCGTACAGTGGCCGCTCCTTCCCCCACACGTACAGTGGCCATTGTAGTGTGCTGCTCCCAAAGGAGGAAGAGGCAGATGAGGGGTGCACAGTGGCTGCTCCCTCCCCCGCATGTACAGTGGCCATTACTGCGGCTCTGCCTGCCCAGCAGGAAGTAACTGAAGGGTGTACAGTGGCTGCTCCTTCCTCGGCATGTACAGTGGCCGTTACCACGGTGT
The DNA here is from genome assembly GCF_032717465.1 of Coenobita brevimanus. Classification (NCBI taxonomy): domain Eukaryota; kingdom Metazoa; phylum Arthropoda; class Malacostraca; order Decapoda; family Coenobitidae; genus Coenobita; species Coenobita brevimanus. The sequence continues at coordinate 9,617,776 of NC_137060.1, forward strand.
TACTCCCGTAGGAGGAGGAGGAAGTGGATGAGGGGCATATAGTGGCTGCTCCCTCCCCGACACGTACAGTGGTGAATCAGCACCAAATCGGCACCGAATCCGTGTTGACTTTCATTTGTGAGAAGAAATCTTTCTAGGTGCTCTCTCATTGTATTTGCTACATTTGACTCTTGCATTTTACCAATTATTGATGTTCAACTTAACAGACTGTAAGTCAGCGCTATTGATTTATCACCCTTTTTAACAATGGGTATTACGTTTGCTGGCTTCCACGCCTCTGGAACTTAGTAAATTACGCTGTAACTGGTTGACATAATTCTTCCTTGTTTCTGCTGTGACTTTTGCATATATATCGTCTGGACATGGTAATATATGAGCCTTTAAAATATTTATGTCTTTCAATGTTTTTTCCTTGCCAGTGGTTATTTTCCTAAGAATAGTGAGCGTATTACCATCGTGAATAACTGTTGCTTGAGGGATCGGGTGTAGATTTCTCCTTGGTAAATACTGATATGATATATGTAGGATACAGCACAATTCTTTATATTCACTGGTAATGTTACGTGATTCGTTATAAAAGGTCCTATCCTTTCTTTATTTACTGTAGGAAACTAACATGCAGTATAGTATCACCGAGGGCAACCCAACACCCCCAGAAGGAGCCCACAGAGGAGCATATACAGCGTGCCTAGGCTCCGGGCGACATGGACATAAGTCTGCCCGGGCCACGTGCCCCTATGACTCAGAGCTCGCCTGCCTCCACCATAGCAGGAATACGAGACTACCTTCAGAGCAAGCCGACCACCGACAACCACGGGGTGGAGCTGTTACTCCAGCTCCAGTCAGCACCCCTGAGATGACCAGTAGCTGCTCAATCCTCCTACAGGAGATGGCCTGCAGCCTGTCTGGAGGTAACAAGGAGACAGCCCTTAGCCCCTCCCACCTTTGTCAGGAGACAGCCAGAAGCAGCTCTGAAGGTGACCCTAACGAGACGGCCAGTGGCCGCTCGACCCTCCTATAGGAGACGGCCTGCAGCTGCTCTGGAGGCAACAAGGAGACGACCGGAAGCCGTTCTGAAGGTGCCCTGAATGAGATGGCTGGTAGCCGCTCGACCCTCCTACAAGAGACGGCTGGCAGCTGCTCGACCCTCCTACAGGAGATGGCCTGCAGCCGCTCCGGAGGTAACAAGGAGACAGCCGGTAGCCGCTCCCGTCTTCATCAGGAAACGGCCGGTAGCCGCTCTGAAGGTGCCCCTCAAGAGACGGCTTATAGCCACTTGACCCTACTACAAGAGACGGCCTGCAGCCACTCTGGAGCTAACATGGAGACTGCCGGTAGCCGCTCCAAAGGTGCCTCTGAGTCAGCCTGTAGCCGCTACCTTCCCCAGGCCATGGCCAGTAGCCAGGCCTTGGCGACAGCTGGTAGCCATGCCCCTAGAAGGCCACGGCCAGTAGCCGGGCCCTACGGTAGGCGACGGCCGGTAGCTACTCCTCCGTTAGGTGCTGGCTCCTGCCCACTAACCTATGACCCATAGGGAGCCCCCAAACTGGAGGAGTACTGGAGAGGCCCCATAACTTACCACCAGGCTCTTCTCCCTGCAGCCAGTTCCTGAGAGGACTCGCCTGACGGACCCCGACATAGGCCAATGCTGCAGCCCTCACCTGACGGCTTCCCCAACTGCCGGGGACCGCAGCCCTTGGGACCTCTAGACCCCCCCCAGGACCTCTGGGCGGGACCTCCCTACACCCTGACGCCGGAGATCATCATCCTTCGTCAGGCACCTGAGCAAGAAGTTCAGGCAGCTATTTGGCCCCAGCCCTGAGGACCAGACTCCCGCCCCAAGCCCTGAAAGCACAGGACGCTTCGTCACAGCAGCCATGGATGAGAGAGGATCCCCCTACACGTGATCCCATGGCCCCTGAATACAGAGGCCCCTGGAACTCAGTGCCATCGGTAGTGAGGCCGGGTCACCTCCGCCGCCCTTGTACCTGACTGCCACTATGCCCAGACCCAAAAATGAGTGACAATGTAAGCACAGTGTCTGTGACATAGTGAAGTAAGGGCAGAACAGTGAGTTAACAGAATAGGGGAAGTCAGTGAGAAAAGCACCAATAATAATATAAAAGAGTGGTGGAATAAGCAAGGTAACAGTGAAACAGTGAACACGGCAAGGCAGTGAAATACGGGTCTATCTCAGTGAACACGCTACCAGATAGTGACACCGCCTCACACTAAGATCATACGGAGGCCCTAGTGCCAGAGTAATAATTAACGACCCGACCAACAAACCTGTTTGCCTACTCGCAGTGAAATAGTGCCACCAACTCTACCAGTACACAGAACCTACACTTTTCTAAAAAAATAGTGCATAACCTCTCTGCCCTAAGTGCTATTCACTTACCCGATCTTGTCCCGAGTAGTATCCGGCACGATACTAACACCCCACATCTAGGCCTTTGAAGTATAATTGTCCAGTATAACCGTATTTGTGACATCTGCCCATTCCACTGTAGAATTTAGCAATACACATGTAAGGTTGTTGCCTTGAGTTTTTGTGTCCTGCCTCTCTCTTATTTGTCTAAGCTCCGGTCTAGAAGGAGAACCCAGCTGCAAACTAGGCGTTACAGGGACGGGAAGCCGACCCTAAAACACCTAGCATTACAGAAACATCTGATGAAATCCTTTTGAGATTTCTCTCGATTCTCAAGCAACCTGTTTCATAAATTTCATTTGTTTTCCGTATTTCCCTCTTTATGACCAGTCCACATGAGGTAAATCGCGGCCGTTTTTTTCGCCGATTTGCGGGGGGGAAAATGTTGATTTTGGCATTTCTCCCAGAAAGGTGTTCACATGTACGAGGACTGCAGAGGCAGGAACGTGGTAACAGTGTTTACAAAGATGGATCACCGTACTCATGCTAGGTGTGCAGCTCTTGCTCTTGCATTTTGACTACTTCAAGACGAGCCCTCACGGCCACGATTTGGCTCGTTTGAATAAGCCTTTACTGTCACTCAGCTTTCCGGTGGCTTCAGGGGCCGTATACATAAATTTTCTTAAGCATAAAATCACATATAAGATTCCTGGTGTACACCTTTAACTTTTATTTATATAATCATTCTTTATACTCATGGTCATACCAGATACACCCAAACTGGAATGAACGTTAAAGTGATAGTAGTAGTAGTAGCAGTAGTAGTACTAAACACACAAGATGTCGTATTCGTTTTCGTTCCCAGAGCTTTTCCTTGTTCGGTGCTTCCATTTAAATCGGCCTGCCTCTTTCTCCCGATTCCAGCAAAAAAGGCCAACATGTCGGTCTCTCCATACCGGCAAAAAGCAGCCGGAATTTCTACCGGGGAGCAAATTCCGGCAAAAAGTGGCCGCGATTTAGCCCATGTGAACAGGACACTTCCCCACTCAAAATCGCCTGCCGGTTACGAGTGTTCATAATCTCTCTCTCTCTCTCTCTCTCTCTCTCTCTCTCTCTCGCTCTCGCTTTTTCCCTATATATTACTGTTCCTTGGTCTATTAGAGATTTTTATCTGTTCTTTAACCATCTCGGAACTGAATTATTTGTTGCAAACGCTTTCGAACAGATATATCTACTGGGCTTTTGTTTATCACATTAACTAAATTTTCATATTTCTCACTGACCAAATGGCCACATGGTACTTGCCCTGAATTAATCTCCATGACTTGAGTTGCACTCCCACCTACTTCCTTTCCTTTACATATGACCTGAACTTTCCGAGTGACCATAGTGACCTGACGTAAACTCCCCCCTACTCGTAAATCCTGTACTTCACCTATGATTTACGCTTCCCCCGAGACATTGCTTCTCCAAAAGTAACCAGCCTCCAAATGAAATTCCGTTCTTAGAAAAAAACTTCATCCATCAAAATCCCTTCGACTAAAATTAGGGACACTCAATTGGTTTTCATTACAACGGCCATTCCCACTAAATTTGAACTTAAATTCTTCATGGTCACATTTCCTAGTCATCAACCAACTTCTATATCACTAATAATGTTTTCTTTATTACATAGCCTAGGTATCTGCATACCTAGGCTGCTTCCCTCCCAAAAAGGGGGAGGGGGGTAGCCGAGACAGGACGACACACTCCCAATTTACTCATACCCCCCACACACATATTTACTCATATCTAAGCCCCAAGGGGTGAAGGGACAGATCCTCACCGCACGAGGGCCAAATGCTCAGTGCAGTCCATCGACATCTGCAGCAGGGCCCAAAAGCAGGGCTGTTTTATCCCTGCCACATCATAATGGACCTATCCCCTTCCCTGCATCTGACCCAACCAGCTGATCAGACCAGATGCAAGAGAACATCCATAGGATATGAATACCCTGCACTAGGTGACAGTTGTCTCTCTGTCAAAATGGTCAAGGGCATCTAATTTTGGCATAGTTAAAGTGCTCTTGCCAAGATGCATCTGTGTATGTAGTCCTATGAAGGCATCCTTTATAGTGATCAAGAAAATGAGTTAAAGGCAAAATCATGAAATGTGAGGTCATGAGCATACGGAAGGTTAATGTCATCAAAGTTTGGCAAGGTTAAAGTGCTTTCACCAATACGTATCTGCGCATGAATTTTAATGAAGGTATCTTTAACAGTTTCTTCGGAAATGAGTTAAAACGAAAAAAGGGACGCACGGATGGAAGGATGGACATGACCAACACTACATGCCCCGGCCATATGCGTGGTGAAACATTCCACTAGTAACAGGACTTGGATTTTCAGAACAAGAAACAATTTGAACAATATAAACAATATGCTTTTA